>NC_132784.1:87943853-88256581 GCF_048418805.1 Vulpes vulpes | reverse complement strand
TTTTCAACTTGTGCATATATTAATGCAGTTTGTTGCTGTTATTGATAATGCTGGTGTTACTATATAGTAGATCAAAGGACTTGACAAATTCTGTGCTTCTCTTCAAATTGCCCAAATAACTTTCTTTGAACAGCTGGCAGTCCATTTCTGAACTGAGTAGTTTAATTGTTAGAAACTACCGAACCTTACTGAGGAGTATTTCTTAATCAATTTTTGAGCCCCTCAAACTTGGTAAACAATAATAATGAATACATGATCTCTTAAGTATTTTTGAGAAACACTTTGCTGTTGGGCATTTTTGGTTGATTCAAAATGGAGTGAAGCGAGATATCTAATAATTCAAATATTTTTAAACTTCTCCTTTTGTACTTAAAATACAAAAAAAAAAAAAAAAGGCCATTATTTTCTTTGACCATTGAACTTCTTCTCCCTTTAGCTGCCATGTCTACTTACTTGGCAAACTTAATATCATTCTTGAGAAATAAACTTCACTCTACAGAAAAATTGTATCTCATTCTTTTGGAAGCATCCCTGTGGATTTTATAATTATTTAAATGGATAAAAATAATGAAAGATGTCACTTTGTCCCCCCAGTAATAAAATTAAACAAGTGCTAGAATAAGGCTGAGACTAGAATATCTTTGGCCACATGTTAGAGAAGTAGCAAAATTTGCAGTTTAATTACCTAATGTCTAATTCTTATGTAAGTGTAAACTCTGAAAGTGTTTAGAGTTTCAAGAGCTACTTGGCGGAGTAAGGGAAAAAAGAAAAACTTCAGTTCAGCAAAGACATCAAAGGGGGAAAGAAAAAGCCAGAGCCTTTTTACCAGCTGGAACAAAACCCTGGAGTTTTCATAGTTTTACCTCTGTAAATTGAATCATCACATTCTATTTGAACATGAATACAAAACTAGCCAGATTAGTTTATTATCTTATTTATTATCTGGGTTATTATCTAGGAGACCTGACTGATCCCAATTCCTTCTCTGTCCCAGAAAGAAGAGAAGGGAGTCTAGTATGAGAAGATCATCTCTCTTCGCAAGGCAGCTTTATTTCTCCTCCTGTACTGTCCACCTGCGGATCTCACTGAAATAGCAGAGGGACTTCATGAAATTTGGGTGTGTTGCATTATAAAAGGTAATTTCCCTGAATATACAATATTCACTTTCTGAATAATTTTTTCACCTAGAACATAACCTTTCTGTTGGTTGTGAACCTTTTGCACAAATAATATTTCTTCTAAGTGTTTCTGAATGTGATTTTATGGAAACCAGGGCAAATCTGGATCTAGATGAAGTGCCCATGTGTATGGGATTATGCATTCCAGCAGTGCTAGGTCTGGTTCCTATTCTATATGCTCAGAAGCACCTCTATTTCTCCATATTTTCAGAGGCAACACATCTTGGACTCCCAAGACATAAAATCACATAGGAGAAATTAACTGGTCCAATAAAGTAACTTCATAATTTTTTAAATGTGAAAGAGACAAATACTTTCCATGGGAGGTTACTGCAAAACCACTGGAGTCTATTATCAACACCATGCAATGCCCTCTTACACCAGGGATTTTGCTTATTACCCCCAAAAAATAGCCACATGCACTTTATTTCTTTATAACAGGATGCTCATGGTAGGGAAGATCTTTAAATAATCCTCATCTGGAATAAGGAAAACAAAAGGACTCGCAGCCTTTCATCAAATAGGCCCTGAGTGACAAAATACAGCTCATATTGTGGTAATTTTCCAAACAAATCAAGACCTCTGATTAAATAAGTTGGGCCTTAGGCTTCCTGCGATTCTAAAGACTATCAATAGAAGCATTGTGGCACAGTCTTATTAGACTCATTGGAGCTATAATTAATCATTGGAGAGAAACAAAAATGTAAAAAAAAATCCATTATGATTAATTTTCACAGGATGTCTTGGAAACCTTGCAGGAGGAATTAGTAGTCTGCCTATTTATAATTAACAGATCGCAAACACTAATGCATTTTCCCAACAGGGACTATTTAAATGGAAAGCTTTGTTGATGTGAGACTTAAATACATAGGCTTGAGTCCCTGAAAGATGTGTTTTACAGAGATTTTAGGACGATGCAGTTTATTCTCCTGATTGAGGGTTCTTGTCATGGCTCCTGTTTGAAGTGGTCATAGGAGAGAACCCCTTGGCTTCCTTTGGCTCAGGCAAGCACGTGTCAGCTGAGGATTCGGGTCTCCTGTTCACATTGCAGAGAGTCCTGCAGCCAGTGTGGACACAGCAGGAAGGAAGGAGCTCTTCAGTTAAGTGTTAGAGTCCAATTTCTAAGACGTTCATGTTTGGAATTTTACGATCATCTTGGCCAATGAAAATTGACAGAGGAACTCAAATTTGTATATATGGGATCAGGCAACTGTCAGAGTAATCATTACAATATTTGAGCTGCCCCTGCCTCTAATTTTGTCCAGACCATTGGAGGAATATCCACGCCAGATAACAACCTAGTGTTGTTACTCCATATCATGAATTCCTTCAATGACGACCACTGCTTTCTTTATTATATGGTAATATAATAGAGCCACTGTAATCTAGCCGGCCCTTATGGATATCATCTGAATCCTTTATATTTTCTTTCTTTCTTTTTTTTTTTTTTTTTTGAATCCTTTATATTTTCTAAGGCTGCTCCAAATTTATAAGTTACTTAAGACTTCAGGACTTTACCGTATTCTTTCTTCCTGTCTGTGCTATTTTTGATCTGAAAACATTCTTGCTCAACCTTTAAATTCCTTAAATACTTCAGGCACCTGTAGAACTCGTACTTGAGTCTGTTTTGGCCTATCCTTGCCTGTTGCTGCCTCTTGGGTTAATAATACATCCCATCTCCATGCTAATATGACATCTAGCGTGTGACTATTATCACGTCTATAAATTTGTACTGTAAAACCTGGTGGACGTGGATTATGTGTCCTCAACACCCAGAGAATGACTGTCCCATGTATGTCATCACTTCAGAGGGTAAATGTTGGATAAGAAGACTGGTCAATGTATTTAGTTGACGAGTATTTAGTATAGCTGTTTACTTCATCTTGTGAAAACATTTGTATGTTTTCTATGCTCCCTTTTAACATGGACTCAACAAAGTGTTTTTTTTTTTTTTTTCTGAATTGAAACTTGAGCTGACAAGTGGCCACTAAATTCTAGAAATATGTCTGCATTACAGGAGTGGAGTAACCTTATTTTAAAAGTCTTATTGACTTACCGAGCATAACAATTAAGAGAGAGAGAGAGAGAGAGAAGTTACTAAAGTAAAATTACAACCTTGCATTTTTATTGTACTGCACCTGAAGAGCATGCAAATTAGGATAGGGAGAAGCCCAACCCACTTTAGATATTGATGTGTAATGGACCATGTACATTTTGGATGGCACAGACTAGTGATCAAAGAGAGAAACAGATTGCTGGCTCATACCTTACCTAAAGTAAACATTGTATTTGTTACAACTGAAGTTTAATTTTTTTCCAGTCTCCTAACTAGACTAAATTATTTATAGCTATAGATGTTAAATAATGAAAGAGGATGGTCTTAGATTTCAAACTTTATTTCTTTCATTTTCCTACCGTAAACTCCACTCATCCATGAATTTATAATCTGCTTTTTTCTTTTTGATTTGCATTTTTATTATTTTTTTACTTCTTAAAGATTTTATTTATTTATTCATAAGAGACACACAGAGAGAGGCAGAGACACAGGCAAAGGAAGAAGCAGGGTCCTCTAAGGGAGCCTAATGTAGGACTATATCCCTGAACTCCAAGGTCAGGCCCTGAGCCCAAGGCAGCCTCTCAACCACTTGAGCCACCCAGGTATCCCTTGATTTGCAATTTTATTTATTTTTTATTTTTTTATTTTTTATTTTTTTGATTTGCAATTTTAAAGGACATGTTAGTTCCTCTCAGATTACCTTTTTCATACCTAAATAGGCATCTTATATCCATGGTATTTTAGGAAATTTGAAGAGAGAAACATTATAAGTTAATCAACTATTTTTCTAAAACTCAGAGAAGCTCTCATTGTAGGCAAATTAAATGGGCCTTAGAGGTCACAGAACAAAATTAAGGGCAAAAAAAAAAAAAAAAAAAAGAAAAGAAAAACTATATCTTTGCCCATGAATTTGATCCCTAACCACAATAGCAATATCACTTAAGCTGCCTGCTAGTAAATATGGCATCCTTGGTAGATTTTCTCATATTTGATTGTGACATTTGCAGCCAGAATTCAGGTTCCATTTGTCCTCAGAGATAAGCAAGACTCCAAATCATCAAAGTGTATTCAGATGACCCACCAAGTCAGAAGCAAAATCTTCAGAAGGGAGGGATGCCTGGGTGGCTCAGTGGTTGAGAGCCTGCTTTGGGCTCAGGGCCTGATCTTGGGGTCCCGGGATCCAGTCCCACATGAGCTTCCCTTCGAGGAGCCTGCTTCTCCCTCTGCCTGTGTCTCTACCTCTCTCTCTCTCTCTCTGTCATTCTTTCATGAATAAATAAATAAAATCTTAAAATAAAAAAGACTTCAAAAGGGAGAAAGGAGGAGAAACAAATGTTCAGTTGCTTGATTAAAACTGAATATACACCCAGCTGCTTTGAATGCATCCTGGGGAAAAGGAGAACTCCACACCGCTCAGAGGTGTGCATGGGGAGGCACCCTTTGGAGTAGCCTCAGGGCTTTAGAATGAAGCCCATCAGCAGGGAGCATAGAAATCAGGTTCAAACTAAGCTCTGAGTGGCTATGTGAACTTCCACAAGTTATATAACATCTCTAGTTAATTTTCTCATTTGTGGGGCGTCTGGTTGGCTCTGACTCTTGATTTTGGCTCAGGTTATGATCTCTTGATTTTTGGCTCAGGTGAGATTGAGACCCATGTCGGGCTCTGCTCTAAGAGTGGGGCCTGCTTAAGATTCTCTCTCTCCTTCTCCCCTTTATCCAGCCTTCTCTCATTCTCTCTCTCTCTCTCTCTCTCTCTCTCTCTCTCCCCCCCGAAGGAAGAAAGAAAAGAAAAAAAAAAAGCTGTTTGTGGAGAGAAAAACCTTGCTTATCCTATTTTTTTTTCTCATTTGTAAAATGGAAATAAGATTACCTGGATCACTAGGTTGTAAGGAATAAATGAGATAACATATATAAAGACAGTGTTTTTCATGTTACAAGATGAGATAGGTAGGTAGGTATAGAGTGATCGAATAATGTATCTAGCAGTCTCTTTTCTTCCATGGAAAGAGTTCTGTGCCCTGAACTGGCTGCTGTAATTTGTCCTGCCTTCCCTCTATTCATCCCTTCTTTTAAATCCCACATGTGAAAAAAAAATCATAATACGATCATTTAGACAAAACAAAACAAACAACAACAAAAAACAAACAACAACAAAAAAATGGTTTGATTTCATGCTCAACTAGTTCAATCCCTGTTGCAGGGTGCTTTTTGTTTTTTAAGTAAAAGCTAAATTATGTGTCTCTAATCAAATCTTTGTAAATTGCCACACTGACTTCTGGATCAAAACGGCAGATTGAGCACCTGCTTTTTTATATCCTCTCCATTTATGTTGAAATGATAGTAAAAGAAGAATAGATCTACAACAAGGATTAGCATCAGAGAATGTGCCATTAACAGCCTAGGTGTTTTGAAGAGTTTTAGAAGTAGGAGAGGGCAGGGATCACACTGATGGTGATGAAGAGCCATTCTTTCCCATGTAGTTGCACAGAGCCTTCTAGCTCATTGTCAGCAAGTATGAAGAGCAGGAGTAGGCTGTGGGGGTAGACATTTGGGTTATTTATTAAACACTCTAGAGTCAGAGCACCTGGTTGACTCAGTAGGTTAAGCCTCACTTTGGCTCTGGGGTCATGACCCCAGAGTCCTGGGCTCCATGCTCAGCGGGGAGTCTGCTCCTTCCTCTTCATCTACCCCTCCCCCTTGCTATACACTCTCTCTCTCTCATTCTCTCTCAAATTAAAAAAAAAAAAAAAAAAAAAAGAATTGTAGAGTCAACAGCAAGACAAGTCAGATCCCTTCTTTCCTGCCTTTATCCCTCTTTTCCTCCTCCTGACCCCATTCAACAACTGTTCCAGAGCACTGTGTCAGAAGGGATTTTGTAATCCAGAGAAAACATTTAAAATTCTCTAAAGAAAGTGTAAAATACAGAAAGGTTGGGTTTTCTTTCTTGTTCATGCTGGTACCTGCAGGAGAAGCCCAGAAGAGACTGAGGTAGGGGAAGAAATACTCTGAGGCTCTCCGGTGCTGAGGGAAAGCCTCCTCATTTTGATATAGAAGGAAGGGCCTCATATGGCCTTCCTGCCTCCCTGCCAGCAAGGATAGTACCAACATTTCTGTATAAGAGAAACATGGGGTGGGGGAGGTTTTCATCTCAGTTCAAAGAAAGGCCCATGCGACCTTGACTTGGAGCCCGTGATGCATAATGAGTGCACAGTTGTGACTTAGATTGTTTGCTGACAACAGATGGTTTTTGGAGGAATCCTAATGGAGACGTGGGAACTTGTCCTCCAGTTACATCCCCGTAGCAAGCATGTGCTTTGACATGTGTGTTTATTTGGGGTGGCTAAGAAAACAGTAATGAAAATGTGGCATAGGGAAAGTAAAATAACCCCAAATTTCTCCCTGTTGATCCCAGTTACCTACACGGAATGCTGCCAGGTAACAAAGCTTTACTTCACTTTCAAAGTTTTTGATCAGTTCTTCTATTTAGAGCAGAAGTCAGCTGGGGTAGATATTAGCTTTTGCTAACAAACAATTAAAAAAAAAGTCAGAAAGGCATATAATATACGTTCTTATCTCACAAATCTGCATATTGGTTGGGGTGTCTCTGATTCAGGTTCAGCGTCTATAAGCAACAGCTGTGGTGGCTCTAAACCTCAAATCTATTTGTGGAGCCCAGAGACTGTGGCTACTCAGGATATTTTCTTCTCATGATGATGGCATAAGCAAAGATGACAACCTCAACCCTACAGGCTATTTCAAGCATGTGCTCAAGTCATTTCCACTAACATCTGGCCAAAAGCAAGTCACAAAGTCAAACCTAAAGTCAACGGTTGGAAAAGTTTACTCGATATGCCATGAGGCCGTGACCAGGGTGTACATGTAGGACACAATTCCAGGGGAATGGAATATTTGTAGCCAATAATTCAAGTCGTCACAGCAAGAGACCTAAACTCACATTTGACACCGAATCAACCTTCAGAACCATTTAATTTTGTCCTTTATCCTTCATGTATGTAAATTTGGATCCAGGGATCAACATTTTTAGAAAAAAATAGTAGGAAAGAAGAAAGGACACCAGCATCCACATAGACATTTGGTAGAGGTCATCGGATCCTATAGGAATGAGGACAAACAAACCTGATTTCCTGTGGAAGTTCCTTTCTTCTTAATTCATTTTCTTTCCACCAATGTCCACTGCTCCTCTGCTACCTACACAGGGTAGTGTGCCATAGGATGGGAATGTGTGAGGGAGGGATATGCAGAAAGGTTGAAGTGAAATTCGTATTGTCCTAGACATATAGGCCTACCAGTCAATTTTGACAGAATGTGATAAATCACTTGGGATTTAGTGAAAAATATCAGAGTAGCATTTGAAGCTGTTTTCATAGGAACATGTGAAATTGTATGGCCTTGAGTCATTTGAGAAGACAGCACCTTCCTCCATCCCACTAGAGGATAGTGGATAGTTTGGGAGCTTCCAGTGAGCACTTGTCTTCCCATCTCGAGCGAAGACTGCTTCACGGTATCTGTGTTCAGTGTACAAATCCATTTTTTTAAACAGATTGTACCGTGACAAGAAAACCATTTAAACCGTATATTTTGAAAAAGAGAAAATGGCGATGATGGACCGTTTCTCTTATAAACTCTACCAAGAGATACCATTTCAGAGACATCGATAAGAATGCTAATAATACCCTTTAGCAATATCACTCTTCTTAAAGTAAAAGTCAAATTAACTGTTAAATAATTTATGATAGTTGGAATCTAATGAAAAGGACTTGCAAATTATGAGGCTGGGAGTTTAAAAGTTGAAGGACACTGTAACTACAGGAACATGATGGGGCTGAAATTCACACCCAATTTTTGTTATTACTCATACATCTCATCTGACATTAACAGAATTTAGCCTGTGAATCACAGAATTGTATTAATTCTTGGGCACCATCTCTTATCTTATCCAGACAAAAATGTGTTAATTAGCATAACAACGCGGATTGTGTAACTGTGATAATAATAAAATTGTAGCTGATTTCACTAAATTCTAAGTCTACAAATACATTATCATTGCAATTAATGGGGAGTCTCATCATTTTTTAAACTCGACAGGTATTCTTAAATGTTCTTTTTCTGCAAGGTGAATGTAACTCTCATTTCTTAAATCTCAAATAGTCTAATTCCATTCCTCCCTTCCTTGTTCCTTTCTACCGTCTTTCCTTCTTCCTTCCTTGCTTGTGTCTTCCTGTTGTTGGTTTCTCCTTTCTAATGGGTTGAAACCTTAAAAAACAAAACAAAACAAAACAACAAACAAAAACAAAAAAAAAACGTAGTAAGCCTTAAAAGCCATATACTATTTTAGTTCCTGTTAGTGGTATTGTAGACCCCCTCTAAGGGTTTTCAGTTGTGAAACATTCGCTCTGACTGTTGTGTGGAATAGACTGCAGCATGTACTATTATAGGCCAGACCTTTCAAGTTAATCTACTTTATTTAAAGCCAACACATATATTTCTGTAACAGAAATAATCTGCCAGCAATCAAAACAAGAACAAGGGAGAGACAAAATGGGAGTGGTTGTGAGGCATGAATGAGTTTAATGAAAAACACTTAAAATGGTTTCCTAAAATGGTATTATTATTGCTTAATTAATTATAGCAGAGAAAAATGAGATCTAAGTCAGTTCGTCTCTATGGCGTATTGACCATTTTGTTTTTGCTTTTTTAGTCCCTTATCATAGCTGAGCCCAGCAGCAGTCTGATGAGCGGCAGGGCCGTGTTTTATTAGAGAAGGCATATTTCCTTGGTCCCTTGACCCACTTTATAACAGGATTCAACTCTTCAACTTTCTCCAGAGTAAACCTGGGCAGTTGCTTAGGGACTGCTTGCCAGCTGCATGAAGGTTTTGGATGAGATTTGAAGGGGTCCTTTGTCGTTTCTACATTTCTCTATGAGACATGGAGGTAGACGTTGTGAGTGAGGTAGAGGCCCCAGAGAACAAAGTGTTAAATAAATATAATGCATTGGACTTGGCTTTAGTGGATATAGATCTGTTTAGGTTTATCTTTAAGGGATTAGAATCTTAATAAACCCTTCTTCTTTGAACTAAAAGATACCTTGAAATGAATCCTATGGTGATACAAGAGAATCAGCTTGGTTAAAATAGCACGATCTGTCCAATGAATGTTGTGCTAGCAACTTGCTTGTAAGATACTTCTTTCAGGAACATGGTCTTATCCCAGTTTACAAAATAATTCTGGGACTCAACGTTCAGAATTACTTTTAGAATTGATGTACAAGACATTATAAAAACATGGGGCGCCTGGGTGGCTCAGTCCGATGAGCTTCTGCCTTTGGCTCAGACTGTGATCCGGGGTCCTGAGGTCATGACCACACTTCTAGGTCCTTGCTCAGTGTGGAGTTTGCTTCTCCCTCTCTTTCTGCCCCTTTCTTCTGACTCCCTCACTCCCGCCATGCTCTGGCTCTTTCTCAATTGCTTTCTCTGAAATAAATAAATAAAATATTAAAAAAGAAGCAACATATAAAAACATATTACCCTAAAATTGGAATATATTCTGAACCTAAATGAATTTATCGAATTTGAACACTTACCTTCCTCATTCTTACTCTTAGGTTGTTGAGGGTGATTCTCCATTCAAACTTTCCCCTGATATGATGTTAAAGATAATACTATGCATCTCTTCCACACAGAATTCCAAAAATGTTGTAATCAAGAGTTGAAATCCTGGAGGAAGAAGATAATCTCCATAGTGGTTTTATTAAGAAAAAAAAATAAGCTAGCGCTCCTTTGTACAAGTAATTTTTTGTAAGATTATTGAACAACCTGGAAACTCATACATTTTCTATAGACTTACACATACACATTTGTTTCCTTGATATTGTATTTTGTCCAGTTATTTAAACTTGGTGCCATTTAAGTGAAGATCATTATTAATAGTAGAACTTTAAGGTATATATAGAGTTTGGTCAGCATTCCTGTTTATGGTTTTGAAAAAATAATAGATCATTTGAGGATACTGGTCTTCATTGTAAGAAAATTGTTATGTTAATGTCCAAAATAATTTCTTTTTTTTTCCAAAATAATTTCTAATAAAAGTAGGGACACTGGACAGCCCGGGTGGCTCAGCGGTTTAGTGCCACCTTCAGTCCAAGCCTGGTCCTGGAGACGTGGGATCGAGTCCCACGTCAGGCTCCCTGCATGGAGCCTGCTTCTCCCTATGCCTGTGTCTCTGCCTCTCTCTCTCTCTCTCTCACTCTGTCTCTCATGGATAAATAAATACAATCTTAAAAAAAAAAAAAGTATGGGATCCCTGGGTGGTGCAGCGGTTTGGCGCCTGCCTTTGGCCCGGGGCGCGATCCTGGAGACCCGGGATCGAATCCCACGTCGGGCTCCCGGTGCATGGAGCCTGCTTCTCCCTCCGCCTGTGTCTCTGCCTCTCTCTCTCTCTCTCTATCATAAATAAATAAAAAAATTAAAAAAAAAAAAAAAAGTAGTGGCACCTGAGAGGCACAATTTGTTAAGCATCTGCCATCAGCTCAGGTCATGATACCTGGGTCCTGGGATGGAGCCCTGTATCAGGCCCCTGCTCAGGAGGGAGTCTCCTTCTCCTTCTGCCCCTCCTCCCCTTGTGGGCATGTGCACACACACTCTCTCTCTGTCAAATAAATAAATAGAATCTTTAAAAAAATTTTAAAAAAGCAAAAAAAGTAAACCATTGATTAAAACTAGCTAAGTGGATGTGCATATGTGTGTAGTAATTGACAACACTGAAATCATATCTAATGAACAGGAATAATAACCCAGCTTTATAAGAGATACACAAATTCTATTAATAGTCTGTCACAAGGAAGGAACATAATAGCAAAGGCTCTAAGTAAATTGATATTCCCATTTGTTTGCCTACACTCAGTCTTCTTGAACTGAATCTTGTGACAATTTACTGATTGCAACAAGATACCCTACAAGAAGACAAAGTTTGAGATTGAACTTGGTAACATTAGATTCACTTGGGCATGGTAGTCTTATTCAAGTCATTTTGCTACCACTAATAAAGATGCTATGATCTGTGTTTTTTTAAATATTTTATTTATTTATTCAAGAGAGATACAGAGAGAGAGGTAGAGACCCAGGCAGAGGGAGAAGTGGGCTCCATGCAGAGAGCCTGATGCAGGACTCCATCCAGGGACCCCAGGGTCACACCCTGAGCTGAAGGCAGATGCTCAACCGCTGAGCCACACAGGTGCCCCTAAAGATGCTATGATTTAAAAACAAAAACAAAACTGTGGTTGGTGGGGTGAGGCGTGAGCCAGAGAAGGGCAGAGGTAATGTCACAGTCATTCTCTTCCAACTGCATTGAGAGCCCCCAGAGCTTGGGGCAGAAGTGGGCGTAAATACAGCCACAGGCAGTCAGAGCTGCGCCAGGGGGCAGTAGTCAGTGTTCCCAGGGATTGGATCTTAAAATAGAGGACCTGAGAACATGTTATTGCGGTGTGGTAAAAGGTGTTGCGAGTAAATATGCCAAAAATATAATTAAGGGAAATGAAAGTGTTTATTAATGAAACAAATTGAAAAGCTGACAGCAGGAAGAAAGGGTTGAGAGGCTGTTGTTTGGAAGCAAAATCAGTAATGCCCATTTTAAAGAATAAAAAATGGTTAGGCACTCAGGCTTTTGGCTGGAATAAATGAAAGTAAAGGATTGTAAATCAATAATGCAATGAAGGGGGCAGAAAGCTAATGGTTCTTTTGTTTCAAATTGTAAATGGCATTTTTGTATTCCACTGTAAACCTTAAGTGATGGCTTTGTCTATGACCGTATAGAAAGCCTGCCGTCTCACTTTCCTGACTTACAGCAATCTCTACAAAAACTTGACTTTATTTACTCTGCATTTGGGTGCATGTAGGTGTGAGCTAAGAGTTACAGCTCTTTTGGCATAGAGATAACTACTTTCTCAATATAAGATTTCCACCTGCAATGATTAGGGTCCAGTAGACTAGAGTGAAAGACATGAAGGACAAAATCCATAAATTGGAATATTGGCAAGAAGTGAAAAGCTAAATATCTTAAGATAGTTTGCTCTGCTGAAAAGTCATATCCATTAGTGGTTATCCTTTCTGTTTCTAAATATAGGGAATATTATACCAACTCTGAAAAGATATCCTTATGCTAAAGGTGAGGTTCTATTATTTGGAAAGCTGCCCAAATCTGAAAAAGGTCAAGAAGCCATCCCAAACTAAATTGGAGAATGCAGAATGTCATGCTCTAGTCGGTCGTTCTAGAGTGAAGGCTCGGGGTATTTCCTGAACCCACTATGAGTTGGTGATCAACTGGCAGTTGGTTGATCCTATTTTATATATTATATATAAAATTATATATATATATAAATATAATAAAATTATAATAAAATAATTTTATAAATTATATATATTATATATAACATATATGCATATATAATTATATATTTATATTTGTCATACATATGTGTGTGTGTGTGTGTGTGTATTCATTTTACAAACTTTCCATATCTTTCACTCTCTCCCCTTTCCCCTTCTTCTTTCCACTCTAAACCTTTCTACTTCCATGAAATTTTACTGGCAATCTGCATGTTCATTAGTCTTCCTTATATTAAAAAAAAAGCCTCTAATCAATTTTCAATTTGTAGCTCTCTGATTTCACGGAGTGTTCTTTTACTCTATTACACATTATAAGAACTGTATATGAGGGTCAGTTTCAAAGAACAGTCTCTAAATGCCATTTGTTATAATGGTGTTTAGGAACAGGACTTTGGTGATGACCCTTTTTATCTATTTCATATATTTAAAGTAGGTCAAACAGAAACACTTACCCTCCTGTATGCCATTCATCATTAATGTAGCTCTATTATCTTGCTTGGTATCTTCTCCTTTTCATATTAAATAGCTCTCATCCTCTGAAACTCTCTTGTTAGGAAATTGCTTTATAGTAATCACATCTCTTACCCTTCGCAAGATCTTTTCTATTCTTGCTTTGTCATCTCAGAAATTAAATGAGAAAAATGGAATGTAGTGTATAAAATGAGGGCATCCGCATACTGTTATATGTTTCTGAATTTTCTTTTTATTCTTATATATGTGAGTCCACAAAGAAATCTGCAGTTCCATAAATGCATTCAAAACATTGACATTTCTAGGATGATAATAAAAAGGTATCTTATACTAGTAGTTACTGAGAAGCAGAAAATAATTTTTATGTAATCAAATACCACATCTCTTGCCAAAACATACTCGAGATACCTTTTATTTGATGGATGTCTATGTTTTGAGCTTTTTCAGAGTCAGCATGTTAGAACTGGATATAGACCTAAGGAAGGGATCCTGTGTAAGCTTTATTTTACAGATGAAGAAATTGAGCCATTTTGCTAATAAAGATCAATGCTGCATTGCTTGACTCTTAGACCTATACTCTTTCCATCACATTCTATTGATGCCTATGTTATTGCCATGATAGATTGATATATATAACCATCTATAATTTAGAAAATATTATTTTCTCAGTCAAGTGTTGCATAAGCAACTGATGCCATTATAGCTCTAAGGTAGAAGGTAGGAGAAGGTGGTGGAAAGAAAGCAAAATAGCGTTTGCCTCTTAACTATAAGTTATCATCTTGACTTTTTTCTGATTGACACATTCCATTTGATCATAGCATTCTATTTGATTGACATCTTAGTCAATCTTAAAAATTTGAGAGCCCTTAGTTTTAAGAACTTGAAGCCTTGGAAATACTTGAATAATAAGTATGATAAAATAATAACCCTTTCAATATATACATATATATTTTATATATGAATTTATATGATACAAACACACCTCTTTATCAAATTACATACATAATCTGATTTGATTTTCACTGTAACCTAAAGAGATTGAAAAATAATTAAAACCAACTAATTCATTTTTGAGGAAAAGAAAGAAGCTTTGAGACATATTAGTGACTTACTAAAGTAGCGATGTTAGTAAATAGTTGAGATGATAATGTCTAGAACCCACTTTGCCTTGCCTCCCCTGCCTGGGTCTTCTGCTACACCAGACCATCTCCATTTGATTTCTCTTGATACACCTTTATGTACCATCATATATATTATATAACTACACGTTTATATTTAGTTGAAAATAGCCATTTACATGTAACCATCACAAGGGTACCCAGCAGTCGTGGAATGATTCCTGAATGAATATAATTTCAGATTCCACCCACTTTAGCTAATGACCACCCAAAAGTAGGCACTCGACAATGTCGCCCTCCTCTTCCACCCATTGTAACAGAATCTGTCATTGTCTCCACATAAATATCCATGATATTTTTACAAACTGCCTTACTTTGCCAGAAACCAGTATATCTTAACCGTGTTGGGAAGTTTCAGAGCAGTAGACTCTACTCAGCTTTAATTCCAAGGAAGCTTCCTGTTTCTACATTTGTAACTCTATGTAATAATACCCTCCATGAACTTTTGTTTTAATGTGACCAAGAGAAATATAAATCTTTTGAACTCCCTTGAATTTAGCAATAAGCTTAATATCATGTACTTGAAAATATCTTGGACTGTGTAAATCAGACTAAGAGTTGAACAAATACAATAACATTTTAAATTGCTCTTTTCATTGCTTTCTTTAATTTGTTTTACCATTAATGAACTATGAAAGTAACACAAATGAAATGTATAAGGGAAGTCCATGTATTGTTGAGCAAGTCCATGATTTATTGTCCGTCTGTACAAAATAACTCCAAATCATTTTACCAAGTTAAAAAATTATTTTCATTCAATATCTGAGTTCCTAAGTAGTAACAATAATATTTCCCACAAGTTAAGTTTTTATTATCTTTTTTGTCTTCAAAAGGTTTTATAGGGGATCCCTGGGTGGCGCAGCGGTTTGGCGCCTGCCTTTGGCCCAGGGCGCGATCCTGGAGACCCGGGATCGAATCCCACATCGGGCTCCCGGTGCATGGAGCCTGCTTCTCCCTCCGCCTGTGTCTCTGCCTCTCTCTCTCTCTCTGTGACTATCATAAATAAATAAAAAAAAAAAAAAAACAAAAAAAAAAAAAAACAAAAGGTTTTATAAATTCTTCCTATGACTTTTGTGCATTTATTTGTACATATATTATTTTCAGATACTATTTTGTTTTGAATATTTTTAATTCAATTTTTAAAATTTCATTGCTATTTTCTAAATGGTTATTCTTGTACAGTTCACATACATTTCTGTTAAATTACCTCTATATGTACTGGTTTGCACAACTCATTCTAGGAGCCAGGGAACAGATGGAATGGGTTTAAATATAAGCAGCACTTGCTGGCTCTCACCCCTGTTGTAGAGGCACTTGGAAGAGACCCAACACACATCAACATCTAAGTACACATAATATATATATATATATATATATATATATATATATATATTGCTCTCTGTCTTCAAATACGTATATATATATATTTTTTTTTTTTGAAGGCATGGCTTTCAGAGAGTTTTCAGATGGCCTTACTTTCACAAGTGTCTTTCCTTGTTTTTGAGCCAAGTCTTTTACCTTGTTAATATGCAAAAATTTGTGAGATTAAATAATATTTACCTGGGAGTTAAGTCTGCATAGAAACAAGCTCATTATCTTACCTCAAAAATACGAAGTTTAGTAGGAGATCAGGAATGAGCTTCAAAATAAGTTAGTGTAGAAGATCCAACCACAAGAGGAAGTAAGGGAAGAAAAACAACATAAAACAGAGGCTGAACCAGCGTAAAAAGAAAAGAAATCTGCATTTTAGATTATAGGTATGCAACAGGTAGCCTAGCAAATTTACCTCTCATATCCCCTTCTTTGGTAAAGACTGATGGTCCTGAATTATATATGTAATTCAAACAAATATCTCCTTTTTCTTAAAAATACATTAGACTTGTTTTACCCATGTTTGCATATACTGCAGCAGAGGAGCAGCCCAGAGTAAGATTTGTCAAATCTGGATTTCCAAACTAGCAAAGAATATTCTCATGAGTCACATGTGTGCAAGGGAGCAAGTTAACATTATGGTGTCTCTTCCTTTCCTATTATAGGAAGTCACAGGATCAAACTCTTGCTTGCTCAATAAACATGTTTAATTTCTTATATTTTTGATATTTTAATCTTTGCTAGACCCAGAAAATGCTACAGAATATATTTATATACACATATACACTCTGACACATTTACCTCTTCATCTTCTTTTCTTTAACTGTATCATCTTAGAATAAAATATCTTTGACATTCCTAAATGAAATGTGCATATGTCTTCCATTCCATCTGTGTGGTTAAACTGATTTTAAGAAGAATATTGAGGTTTCTGCTTCAGCCATAATGAAATAATTGGAATGGGTTTTTCTTCCTACCATAAACAATTAGAGAATTGAACAAAAATTATGAAACAGCTGTTTACAGACTTTGTAAAACAGGAAACGCAGGATTGTGGTCCATGAGACAGGAGAATGAGATAACGCCTATGAGCAATTTGGATTCACTTTGGGGATGGTTTTATAAATAGAACACATCAGCCTTACTGAGTTGAGGAGAAAAAGATGAGGTTGCTTGACTTAGTAGGGTGAAAACGGAAAGGAGAGAATTTTTCAGAGAAGGAGTTCCAGAAATCTGTGGCAGAGTAGCCTCACATCTGTTGTAGGATATTAAGCCAACACAAGCAGACTGAAACTGCATGAAGCCAGGCAAAGATTGACCAGAGGTTATAGGCTGAATAATTCCCAGAGCACAAACAGAGCTAGAGGCCTATGTGGAGAGTCTCTCACACCTTGTATAGTCTGTAGAGACATTAGAAGGTTGTTCCTTAGTGATAGGGCTTAATACACTCCCCATAAAGGATACACTAAATTTGACAAAGAGATCCTTATAAAAACCAGCCTCAGAAAGACTTGTACCTAACATGTATAAAGAACTCTTAGAACTCAAAAATAAGGTGGCAAACAGTTCAATGAGAAAAAAAAATAGGCAAAGAATTTGAACAGATACTTGATTAAATAAGATGGCCAAGAGGCTTATGAAAAAAAAAAAACAACCTGCTCAGCATTATTAATTATTAGGAATATGCAAATTAAGGGGTGCCTGGGTGGCTCAGTACATTAAGCCTCTGACCCCTGATTTCAGCTAAGGCCATGATGTCAGGGTCATGAGATCAAGCCCAGAGTCAGACACTGGGCATGAAACCTGCTTAAGTTTCTCTCTCCCTCTCTCTTTTTCTCTCTCTGCCCTGCCTCTACTCTCTCTCTCTCTTAAAAAAATGCAATATGAAAATTAAAACCCAGAAAGAAAAGAAATACTACTACATACCCAGAAGGAAGACAAAAATTTAAAAATAAGTACTGATAATATCAAATGTTCATGAGAATGTGGAGCAATGTTGATGTACATATAAAATGGTTTGACCATTTTAAAAGAAAATGAGGCAGTTTCTTGTAAAGTTAAACTTCTATTTGCCATATGACCCAGAAATGCCAAACCTAGGTATTTATACAAGAAAAATGAAAGCATATGTCAACAGAAAGACTTACATAAACATTCATAGCAACTTTCTAATAGCCTTCAACTGGGAATAGCCGAAATATCCATCAATGGGTAAATGAGGAAACAGACTGCTATATAGTCTTAAAATGGAAAGCTATTCATCAATAAAAGGAGCGGACTTACTGCATGCACCAGTATGAATACATCTCAGAATTACCATGCTGAATGAAAGAAACCAGGCACAAAATGATGCAAAGTGTCTGATTGTGGTTATATGGAATTAGAGAAAAGTTAAATATAATCTTAGTGACAGAAACCAGCAAATCAGTAGTTACCTGGGACCAGGGATAGAGTAGGTAATCATCGGCAAGATACATGAGAGAACATTATGGTTATTTACTTTTGGAGTAAAGAACATGTTCTATATCTTGATTGTGGTAGCAGTTACATGGATGCATGCATTTTTCAAAATGTATCAAACTGTACGTGCAAATACATGGCACAGCGTATTTTAATTTAAAATTATACTTCAAAAATAAAATTGCACTTCAACAAACTTGATTTGAAGACTGTAAAACCTATTAAAAGTCAGACAAAATAGTAGAAAAAAGTTATTTCCGCATTAAAATAGTTTTTGCCTATTGGAAAGAAGGAATGACTCACCTTTGGTGGTCCCATATTTTTATTCATTTTTGTTCCAAACTAGGAAGATGAATCTTGGATTGTTATGAATGGAATAGAACATTTCACTCTTGAGACCAGGGTCTGCTCTGCAAACACATGTGAATACTGTTAATCTTATCATAGCCTAAAGAATGATTTTAGAATGCAGACAAGTATTGGAAATGGTATAATTGTTTTAGTTTTGTCATTTCTTTTTTTTTTTTTAAGACTTTATTTATTCATTCATGAGAGACACAGAGAGAGAGGCAGAGACACAGGCATAGGGAGAAACAGGCTCTACGCAGGGAGCCCGATGTGGGACTCGATCCCGGGGTCTCCAGGATCATGCCCTGGGCTGAAGGCTAAACCACTGAGCCACCCGGGCTGCCCAGTTTTGTCGTTTCAAAATGATAACTTACTTAATTCTATCTTGCTCATAAAAGAGCACAAAGAGGAGGAAGGAACCAGTGACAACTTGATTGTACTACATAAATGCCTCGTCTACACTATTGGAGTCTTTCAGATATTTATAAATTGTAGCAGTCACGTTAGGTACCCTTAATCATTATAGTTTTGTTGATTATGTGAGGAAATTGACTGTGTTTTGAGTCAAAGTCTCTCTGGTTTTCCAGATGAGTGGGTTGAGGAATTGATTCTACCTGAAAACCTTACTGGGAAGAAAGAAATGTCTCACACTAAGTGATTATGCCATAGTTAGGTTCTCCTAGAAATTTTACTTGAGAGCATTGTGTGTGCTACACAGCATGACCAGCCAAGCCAGGCAATACGATTGTTAACATTTCTCCATGGGCCAAATTATAAGCCAGTGTCTTCCTCGGAGTCGTAGCCTTCCACTGTGGTCTGTCTGCTTCCTTCCCTAAAATTACAGAGGATAGGCAACCCTCGGATCAATCACCACTTGGAAAAGTCTCTATATGCCCTAGAGAAGTCCTAAAATTAATATGATTTGTCATTATTAGCTCGATCACTGCACATCTAAGTACCTTATTGGTTGCATATATGAAAATTTAATAAAGTTGTCAGGTATGGAAATCCACAAAATGGTAAAAAACTCCCCGTCCCAGTTTTGTTTTTTTTATTTTAAGATTTTATTTATTGATTCACAAGAGACACAGAGAGAGATGCAGAGATATAGGGAGAGGGAGAGACAGAGACAAGGCTCCCCATGGGGAGCCCAATGTGGGACTCAATCCTGGGACCCCGGGATCACAACCTGAGCCGAAGGCAGATGCTCAACGGCCAAGGCACCCAGATGCCCTGCACTCCTAGTTTGTAAAGGTCTTCTCCAATACCAAGGATTGAAATTTCTTTACGAATCATCACAACGTGTACCTGAGGAAGATGATGGTTTAAAAATGTAATCACCTAAGTATGAAAGAAAGCAGAACCATGGTGCTCTTTCCTAATGTATTATTTTAATGTATGGCGGCTGACCAAAAACTGGCTCTTTGTCATACCTGAAAAGGCGTTCTGAACAGTGCTCACCAGTCCAGTGCTATGTGAAAATGTGACTCGGTTTTCCACGTGGAAGCTAACAAGTGTATCTTGCTGAGCGCTTGATATAATGTGCTATATCTGCAGTAGAGTCTGGGAAACTGGTCAGCTTGCTGTCCTCATAAGGAGATCTAGGGCCATATTGTCTTTTTTAGAAATCCATGTGTAGGGATCCCTGGGTGGCGCAGTGGTTTGGCGCCTGCCTTTGGCCCAGGGCGCGATCCTGGAGACCCGGGATCGAATCCCACGTCGGGCTCCCGGTGCATGGAGCCTGCTTCTCCCTCTGCCTGTGTCTCTGCCTCTCTCTCTCTCTCTCTCTCTCTCTCTCTGTGTGTGACTATCATAAATAAATAAAAATTAAAAAAAAAAAAAAAGAATTTATTAGAAATCCATGTGTAACCAACTTCAACATCAGTTTCAATGCCCAAGGTCAGCAACAGGAAAGCTAATGTTGTTTATTATGTTCCCTACCCACCCCACCCCCGCACACACCACATATCAGATGAGGAATCTGGTCAATTGCTTTCTCAAGGTAAAACACCTCATCGCAGGCTTCTGGCACATTGTAGGTAGTGTGTTAAATGATTTCCATCCATTTTCTTGTTTAATCCTCTAAAAGCTTGACGCAAAATTCTTCATGACTTATGGTCTCCTGGACTAGCAACATTTAAATAACCATGAAAATCATCACTAAGGTAAAATATATGAACGTAAAGTGAAAGGTGTTGTAAAACACGTAACAGGGATCTACAACGTAGTCTGAGTACTCATGGAAGTCCTCCCCACGGAAATGGCATTGGAGCTGAGATTTGAAAGATGCAGAGAAATCACTTAGCAGAAGAGGAGGCAAGAAATCACTGCAGCAGGACAAACCAGCATGGAGAAGGCTGCTGGACGCCCTGTAAACAACCAGGGGAAGTGAAGTGTGGAAACCAGGGGGGAAAGCAGTATGAGGCAAGGTTAAGTAGTTACGTAGGGAGCAAGTCATGGAGTTCTTTGTAGGCTCTGTTACGCAGGTGCATTTTTTTTTTTGGAGAAAATAACTCTGGTCGCTGGTACATATGGATGGTGAGGTATATGACTGGGATGGGAAATTTTTTTTTATTTTTATTTTTTATTATTTTTTTATTTTTTTGGAATGGGTAATTTTATATGTCGACTTACCCTGACCACAGGATGTCCAGACATTTGGTCAACCATGATCCTGGATGCTTCTGTGAGGGTATATTTAAATGAGATGAACATTTGAACTAGTAGACAGAATAAAGCAGATTCCCTTCCCAAATATGTGCAGCCCTCTCCTCATCAATCCTTTGAAGACCTGATATAACAAAGAAAAAAACCTTACTGAGAGGAAACCTCCCCTGCCTGAAGGATTGAGCTGAGACATTGGTCTTCTCCTGCCCTGAGACTGAAACTTTTATCACTGACTCTATGGGTTGGTTCTCAGGCCTTCGACTAGGGATTAGAACTACATCACTGGCTCTCCTTGGTCTCTCGCTTGCCACGTGAGATCTTGGGACTTCTCAGCTTCTATAATCACATGAGCCAACTCCTTATCACAAGTCTCTCCTTCTTTTTTTTTTTTTTTTAAGATTTTTATTTATTCAATTGAGAAAGAGAGAGAGAGCACAAGCAAGAGCCTGAATGGGGGGAGGATTAGAAGGAAAGAAGGGAGCAGACTCCTTGCTGAACAGGGATGCCCCAGGCCCATGTGGGGCTTGACCCCAGGACCTCAGGATCATGACCTGAGCTGAAGGCAGCCACTTAACCAACTGAGCCACACAGGCACCTCCTCTATAATAAATCTCTTTATATGTCTTAAAATAATATAGAATAAGGAAAAACATGTATATATATATATATTTGTATATATAAATTTATTTTTTATGTATTTCTATTTAAACCTTGTGCAGAAAGTAAATATAGGGAATTCAATTAGGGAATAGTTCATTTGGGAAGTCCAGATAAGGGGTAATCATCACTTGGAATTAGCCTTATCAACTGATACAGAAGATAATAGAAATATTAACTAAGTTTACAGAAATTAGAATATGAACATAAATAGGTGATGAATTGGATAGGGTAGGCCATATACTAAAGAAAAGGCTTATATTGGGAATGGTTCACAAAAATAGGTGGATGGTATGTACTCACTTAAATGGTGAATACATACGTGGCCTGAGTTTTCTGAGGGATATGTGGGCAGATCATGCTGGAGTTTTGGACAGACTGAATTTATTTATTTTATTTTATTTATTTTATTTTATTTTTTTATTTTATTTTATTTTATTTTATTTTATTTATTTTTTTTTTAATTTTTTTAAATTTTATTTATTTATGATAGTCACAGAGAGAGAGAGAGAGAGAGAGAGAGAGAGGCAGAGACATAGGCAGAGGGAGAAACAGGCTCCATTCACCGGGAGCCCGATGTGGGATTCGATCCCGGTTCTCCGGGATCGCGCCCTGGGCCAAAGGCAGGCACCAAACCGCTGCGCCACCCAGGGATCCCTTTATTTTATTTTATTTTATTTTATTTTATTTTATTTTATTTTATTTTATTTTATTTTAAGATTTTATTTATTTATTCATGAGAGACACACAGAGAGAGGCAGAGACACAGACAAAGGGAGAAGCAGGCTCCATGCAGGGAGCCCGATGCAGGACTCGATCCCAGGTCTCCAGGATAGGATCTCGCCCTGGGCTGAAGGTGATGCTAAATCTTTGAGCCACCCAGGCTGCCCAGACTGACTGAATTTAAAGTATCCTTTCTTTAGGTTCCTAAATATTACCTAGGTAGATAGTTGCTTGCATAGGGGTTCGAATCTGATGGATAACTTCCGGGTATAGAGATACAATTTTAAGAGCCATTGGCAAGTAAGTGGTCAGCTGATATACTATAATGCAATTGCCTACACAGAGAATATTTAACAAAAAATAAATGAAATAGAATGGCATGAAGCTGAACCGTAGGAACTCTGATATTTAATGATCTCCAGGAAGAAGAGGTGCCCAAGAAAGAGATAAAAAGTGGTAGCCAGGGTTAATCAGAAGTTTAACGAAGCCAACGTTTCAAGAGGAGAGAACAGCCGGTAGCACCATGTTGGTCCTGAGAAGTGAAGAAAGAGGAGGACTAAAGACAAATCCATAGCGTATCGTGATATGGAGGCCACTGATGACTTTGATGAAAATTCTTCGGAATGAGTAATGGGCAGAGACTCAAATGCATGAAATTAGAAAATGGATATAAAGTAATATTTGCATAGAATTCTTGAGAGGTTTGGCTGTGAAAAGGAACTAAGACACAAGGCAGGAGGTGAGGAAACAACCAATAGTCTGATGCAGTTAAGAGGGAGACGCCGAATATAATAAGAGGCAGAGAGATGCTGATCCTCGGTGGTAACTGAGCCTGCACTTTCTTTCCCTGAGCCTGAATTTTCTTGTATGATTTGTAGGTTGATCATGTGAATGAGTGTTGGTATCAGAAGACAAAGGGACCTTGCTCTGTACATTCAGGTTTGTGTTAGATGCTCTAAGTGGGGAGTAAAAAATAAGCAAGGCCGCAAGGTCTCATGTAAGAGCCAGGTTGATTCTAGTCCCTATTGTACTGTCCGCTCCTGAGTCGCAGCCTCTTCACCCATCCCAAGTATCTCTACACCCTGTGCTTCCTTTTTCCCAAACCTTAGAAATAAAAAAAGAAGAAGAAGAAGAAGAAGAAGAAGAAGAAGAAGAAGAAGAAGAAGAAAGAAATCCATCAAACTCTTCATTCCATGGTCTTGCAGCAACTCATTCTATTAAAGGCACTGCTTGCAAAACATTGGTTTTTAACATATTAATCCAAGCAGGAACAAAATTCTTCCTTAGGGCTCCTAAGGCCCTTAATTTGCCTTTCACTGAAATCATCATCTATTTCTCCAGCCGAGAAGGGATTTAAATTCATTAAACCCTCAAACCAGGAACCCTCTTTCTCCATTCAAATTGCCATCCAAATGGCCAACTCATCCACCAAACAAATAATACATAAATGCAAAGACTCCTGAAGAGTCAGAATCATTGATAAGGTCAACCACTGGAGCAGACATAATTTTTTAAGCCAGTTTACTCAATAAAACAGAGCTCCTCAGAGGCAAGGATCCAGTGTAATTTATCTGTACCCCCAGAGCAACTTAACATAGCATAGAATAGGAAAGACGCCCAGGAATGCTTGCCGAAAAAATGGTGAATGATGTTTGTTCTCTCAACTCAGACGTGCACTTTGCCGGAGATATATTCTCTACCATAAACTTCCAACCACAGTACTGTGTTGAAGTTACTTTCAATGTCATTCTCCAGATGTCATCATCAGCACATAATGCATCCTTACTCTCAAAGGCTTCAAATGTGAAACATTTAAGGTTTCTGAGGCTCAAAAAAATAAAAAAAATAAATAAATAAATAAATAAATAAATAGAAATAAAAAGTGTCTTGTCAAGGTATGTTTTATCTTTGAGCCTTTGAGGAAGCCAATATTTCTGATTCTAACTCTGTGACATAGAGTGTCGCTATTTGTCAGTGGCTTTCAACAGGTGTATTATTATCATTTTGGACTAGACATTTCTTCTATGTGTGGGAACCACACTGCAGATGACGGGGTGTTTAGCATCCCTTGGCCCTATCTTTTATTCCCATAGCACTGGCTGCCCTGGTCATTGTGGAACACAAAACATATCCCTGAAACCAAAGGGAGAGTCCTAGCCGAAGACCCCAAACTGCTAAGAAGGAGGTAGTAAAAATTGAGGTCAGTGAGGTTGTTGTGATCCACCTGGCTAATTCAGGGGCAGACAGGAGATGGGGGGTGTGATTAGCCAGAAAGCAAAACAAAAAAAAAAAAAAACATGCAATGGAATTTATTTTCTGCGGAAAAAGTACAAAAACAGCTGTAGATTCTCTGAGCAATGTAACTTTTTTTTATTTTTTCCTAGTAATGCATGAACTTTTAGGTGATGAGTCCTGAGAAAACCACTGGGACAGTTGCAAGCATCACAATGTAAATAGGAGATGGCACAGGACCCTGCTCACCCCCTGCTCATGCGCCCTCCTGCACGTTTGTTAGCCAGAAAAGTGAATTGAAAGGAACTGAGACACAGATTGATTTCTAGAGTGTTCGTAGTGTCATGGCTGGGCTTAGACACCCCATATCCATCGTAAATGATCTACAAGGAACAGTCTCAACAGGAAGTGGATAGAATAAAAAGGTGACAGGGAAGTCATGTTGTTAGGTTGTCATGGGAAATAAGAGTTTCAGGAGCCAGGCTCTGTGCATGTGTGTGTGCGTGTGTGTGTGTGTGTGTGTGTGTGTGTGTGAATTTGCTTGTTTCATCATATGAACAAAGGATGCTACTATACCTATAAAGAAAGGTGTTAGGGAAGCGCTTCTGTGGACGTGTATTTTTGCTATTGAACTACGATGACCTCCTCTAGTAAAGCATGAAATAGAGTCCGATGGAAGGAAAAGGGCATTAAAGCTAAAGCCCAGGTCTTTCTCTTGCTTGAACCACACACATCCTTTGGTTTTCAAACTGTTGAAATGAGAAATGCTAATTTTGCTAATCAGCTTCAGAACGATATCAGAGAAAATGCAAAAAAAAAAAAAAAGCATTGCTTAAGATGCTTCATTACATCTCATACCGCAAAGCCAAGAGTTTGCATTTTTGAGGAGGTTTCATTTGAACGGTTTAACTTTTGAGGTAAGTGATTTGTCAACCTTTGAAAGACAACAGCTTTGAAAAAGTATCCAAGTACCAAGGAGTCTTTTGCATAAGGAGAAAAGGCCCAGCCCCAGTGTCACACAGCAGGCTCACTGGAGCAGGACACTTGGACGTGGGCTTTGAAGACCTTCAGAGTCTCTTGCAGCCTGAAATGGGGAGCAGAAAATGGATTTTGCTACAAAAAAGGAAATTAAGTTAACAAAGCACTGCATAGTAAATGAAGTGAAACACCATGTTTACTGAAGAGTTGAGTCATTTTAATTAGTGTAGCAATAGACTATGTAAAAATTGCTTTAGGAGCGCTCAAGTTATTCGAAAATAGTTTATAGCCTTAAGTCCTGTATTAGCTAGGGCCACCCTAAGGGAGTAGATCGGACCAGGGGGTTTAAACAACAGAGATTGGGATCCCTGGGTGGCGCAGCAGTTTGGCGCCTGCCTTTGGCCCAGGGCGCGATCCTGGAGACCCGGGATCGAATCCCACGTCGGGCTCCCGGTGCATGGAGCCTGCTTCTCCCTCTGCCTGTGTCTCTGCCTCTCTCTCTCTCTCTCTCTCTCTCTGACTATCATAAATAAATAAAAATTAAAAAAAATATAAACAACAGAGATTTATTTTGTCACAGTTCTAGAGGCTGGGAGTCCAGTATCAGGGTACAGGCATGGCCGGGTCCCTTCTCCTAAAGGGAAGATACTGTCTCAGAATTTTTCCCTCCGTTTGCAGGCAGCCAGCTTTTTGCAACCTCTTTACATGCCTTCACCTCTGTATGGCTTTGATGTCTGTGTGTGTCCAAATTTCCTCTCCTGCTAAGGACACTGGTCAGACTGGATTATGGCCTCCCCTCAGGGCCTCATTTTATCTTAAAAATGACTTGAAAGGCCTTATCTCCAAACGTGGTCACATTCTGCAATCCTGGGGGTTAGGGCTTCATGAATTTTATGGGGAGACAATGACAAATAACTGAGACATAAGTCCTGGGTTCCTGTTGGGTTGTTTGTCCATCTGTTTTTTTTTGTTTTTTGTTTTTTTTGTTTGTTTGTTTTTTTGCCATTTGGCTGCCAATGTATGAAACAGACATTGTCAGTTTCCCTAAAGCAGATACTCAGCCTCTGCACTATGGACATTTAGGCCGGATGATTCTTTGTTGTTTGGAGTTCTTGTCTGCATTATAGGATGTTTGGCAGCGTTTCTGGCCTCTACTTACGAGATGCCAGTAGCACCTCCACCCCACCCCCCAGCAGATGAGACAATGAAAACATCTCCAGACATTGCCAAATGTTCCCTGGGGTACAGAATTGCGCCTAGCTGAGACTCACTGCCAATGTGAAGGGGATGAAAAAAATATGGGGCAGCAGCAATGAGAGTGTTGAAAATGAATGAAGCGTATTCTGAGTTTTCTTGGATGAAACCCTATCACCTTTAGTGCTAGACGGGCCAGGGTTTACATTCTGTCTCTCATAAATGCTAGTTGTGTGGTTATAAACAAGTTTCCCCTAAAACGTAGACCTCTTTATATCTTCATTTTATAATCTGTAAAATGGCGATGATAACAGTAATTTCCCCCTAGGATTTTTGTGATAATAAATAAAGGACTGGCACTGTGCCTGGCACACAGTAGCTATCATGGAAGTCTGTTTTCATAGCAGTGGTTGTAGTAGTAGAAGCGGGAGTAGGAGAATCCTAAACCTGTTAATAGTCAGGCCTCCATTCTAAAATGTGCCAAGAAAGATCCGGGTCTGAGCTGAACCTTACCTTACAAACTTAACTGATTTGCTGTTTGGCAATACTTGAAAAGATCCATGATGAATGGATCCTTCTAATTGAAGGTCCATGAATGAGTGTAAATAAACTCCCTAAAATCTGCAACTTTTAAAGAATGTTTGAGCACGTGTATCTTCCTGAAGACAGGACTGTAATTTTTCATCATGTTCACCAGGAGACCCATAAACTACAAAAATGTAAAGAAATGCTGCTTCATAGATATTAATGAATCAAAATAGAAAATTCAAAAGCCGATCTTTGGGGGAAAAGTTGTGAACATGATAAACCATTAGCTAACCTAGTCATGAAAAAAGAAAAAAAAGGAGTGAAACACAAATAACGCAAAATAAGAAGTAAAAACAGACATTAATATAAAAGCGGAGGAAATTAGAAATAACTCCTACGAGCCTGCTTTGTTCAGTTCTATGCTAATAAATAATCATTATATAGATACAGAAATTATTATTGGGAATCATAAGATATATAATAATGCTTACACCTTGATCCCTGGCATCTTTTTGTGTTCATCCTCTAACCATGTGTGGCCTTGGGAGAGCCAGGTGGCCTCCTGGCCTGGGACTACCACCTGGACCCCTCAACAGGTCGCAGGCTGCGTCTCTCTCTCCATTCCCTGGGGCCGGAGTCCAAGGGCCCAAATAGCTTACAATTCCTTGAGGACTGGTCTGAGCCACACTATTTTAGTCCCTGTTATATGAAGTATCTGTCTGTCTCCCTATCATGTATCTATTGTGTATTTAAAAGAAGACAATTTTCTTGTTTCTTCTTAGAGACCAATAATGCTGCTCTATCAAGTAAGGATGACATCATGCTTTGTAGAACTCACTGGAAGTATCCCCATTAAAATATTAGAGTCAGGATTAAGCCAGTGTGTCCTTTGTTTTAATAATAAATTTATTTTTTATTGGTGTTCAATTTCTGTGTGTCCTTTATCAACAGGAGTATTTAGCGTAGTCTTGATGTAAGAGCCAACAAAATCTAACAAAGGAACGAGAATTATAAAAATTGGAAAGGAGCATGTCAATGATCACTTTTACAAATGATGAGGTTGCCGTGCGTGCTTCAGCAGCACGTATACAAATGATGAGGCTGTTTGTGTGGAAAGCCTAAGAAAATCAACTGAAAAACTTGCAAATGATAATTCAGTCATTTAAAGCCAATGTGCAGAGTGCATTCAGATTTACATATAGATACAAAATAATCACAGAATATAATGGATATGACCCACTGTACCATAGCAAATAGGAAAGTATTTTTAAATTAAAGCAAAACATCAAGAACATGTGTGCATATATATGTATGTGTGTTATATATGCATATGTACGCACAACACACACATATGTATACACACATACACCTACATATACATTATCTGTAGAAGGACATATTTAAAAATGCTGCTTCTGGGAGTATGAACTGAATAGCTTAGCGTATCGGAAGGGAACTCATTTTTCACTTTACATCACTACAATTTTGAGTTTTGTACTATGTGCATATATTGCCTTTTTAAATTGCTTACCTAAAATATATATTTTAAATAAGCATTTATTTTGATTAATAATGTCAGTGTGTATAATACCTTGAATTAAATTTTTCTTCCAGGAGCAACAATAAGCTTAATCGAGAATGACTCAAACTTCATACAATGCAGTGAGAACCACATATAATTTAAATGGAGTTAATGTAAGCAAAATTATATACAATAAACATAAATGATATTTATTATATTTCTAATGTAAACATAAATTTCCTTCCTGGTAAAAATTATGGGAAACTTTTAGTAAAAATATATTCTAAAATAGTCTCTCTTAGGCTGGCTTCTTTCAGCTTACATTGTCCAAAGTGTCCTCTGCTATCTGTTCCAACCAGAAGTTATTCCATGCTAATTCATTTCTTATTTTAATCATGGCCCTTATTCATATGTTTAAACAGTATTCAATGTCTTTCAAGGTCCACTTTACATCACAACATCTATCAAAGTGTTTCATAGTCTACTCATACCAATATACATTGCAGATTTGCCTTCCAAAATGTTCTTTGCTTTTTTAAGATTATTTATTTATTTACCTATTTATTTAAGAGAGAGAGCAGAGTGAAAGAGAACATGGTGGGGTGGGAGGAGAAGCAGACACCCCCTCAGAGCAGGGAGCCCAATACAGGGCTCGATCACAGGACCCTGAGATCACGACCTGCGCTGAAGGCAGATCCTTAACCAACTGAGCCACCCAAATGCCCCCCAAAATATATTTTGAATTCCTGTCTCCATCTCTCATACTCTCTGTTGAAAACCACTCAACTTCCATTTCTTGATAGATGGCCTACTGTTCCTCCCCACCGTGCTATGGGATAAAAGATAATCCACCACTTTTAGAGGGAAGAGCCCTTTCCTGATAGGAATGTGAGCTGAAAAAGAATAACCTGCCATGCACACAAGTGGACGCTGTAACACTCACTTTCTGTGTAACATCATGAAACTTTTATCAAGACCATAAACACATTAGCAGATTTTCTACTTATTCATTCCATGTGTAATACGGTATTGGCCCCAGAAATATTTTACCATTTCCTTGTTGTTTTCATGTTTATCATCCTATGCAATGTCTTACTTCTTTAAATACACTTTTGAGGTGGCCATTAATCTCAGTGTTTTATGAGACCAGGGCTCTAAGCAGATATGCCTCTGTTCCTGTTAAAACACGCTGTAATTGATAACACTACTTATCTGTCTATTCTAAGTCATTTTCCTTATCAAGAGAGAGAGAATTGACATTAAGCATCTCCAAAAAAATTAGTAGATAATAGATAGAATGGTTAAGAACATAAACTATGGTATCAGATAGTCTTAGGTTTAGGGCATGGCTTTGCTATTGATTAGTTATATGACCTTGGAAAGTTATTACGAACTGTAATCCTCCATGTCCTCATATATTAACATTAGAGATCAGAATGACACTTTGTCATAAGATAGAGTCCTTTATCTGTTCATCTAACAAACATTTATGAGGGTCAACAGTATGACAAGCAGTATGATTAAGATGGTTAAGTAAAAGCAGAAAAAAGTATCTTCTCTCATGGACTTGAAGTCTAGTTGAAGAGACAGAGGTCAGTCAAATGATGACACTGAAATGGAAAATTAACACCCTTACAGGATAGTGACGTAGAATTCTGAGACCAGTATGTCATAGGTGCTCCCCCTCTATTGGGTCTTCACACATACCGTTTCCTCTTCCTGGAATGCTCTTCCCTCGAAAATCCACAAGACTCACTATCCCCTTCCCCATTCCCATGGTTCCTCAAATGTCATCCATTATAGAATCCTTCCCTGACCTCTTTGGCTAACGTAGCTCCCGCACTCATTTCTCTCATATCCTGGTCTGATTTAGTTTTCTTTCTAGTATTTGGTCTGCCGGACATATGGAGGGTTTGCTTATTGTGTATCATCTGTCTCCCATCCCCAGAACACAAGTTTCACAAATGCCAGAGCTTTGTCTGTTTTGTTCCCTGCTGTATCCTCAGCACTGGGAGGAGTGTTTGGCACAAGGTGAGCACAAAAGAAATATATGTATATAACTAAATTAATAAATAAGTTAATTAATTAACAAGAGGAAGATTTGGAGTTAGTGCAGGCTTCCCTGAGGAAGCGATGCTTGGCATAGGCAGAAGAATAAATAGAAGTTAATTATGCAAAGCTGTGTTGGATGAGCATTCCAGATGGAAGACAGCAGGTACTGAGCTTGGAAAACAGGAATATGTATGTTAGGTCACAGGTCCAGAGCAAGGCTAGTGTAGCTAGAGGGAAGACAGTGGGAACGATAGGGAAAAATAAGGGGCGGGGGAGTAGGCTCTGCTGGGTCTTGAAGGTCACGTTGGAGGATTTGTTTTCATACCAGTAACAAGGAGCTTGAAAGGATTGAAACAAGGAAGGGATGGTGACAGGCAAAAATGTGATCTTTTTTTTTTTTTAAGATTGTATTTATTTATTCATGAGACACACACACACACACACACACACACACACACGAGAGAGAGAGAGAGAGAGAGAGAGAGAGAGGGGCAGAGACGCAGGCAGAGGGAGAAGCAGGCTCCATGCAGGAGCCCGATGTGGGACTCAATCCTGGGTCTCCAGGATCATGCCCTGGGCTGAAGGTGGCACTAAACTGCTGAGCCACCCAGGCTGCCCAATGATAATTTTTTTTTAATTGTAATCTGAAACTCTCACTTTCCTTGAGATTGGAGGGTGTGGTCGGCAGGATAATGACCCTCTAAAGATGTCCAGGTCCTAATCCCAGAACCTGTAAATATATCAGGTCACATGGAAGGAGGCCACAAGCAAAGGAAACCCCTGGCCTCTAAAACTAGACTAGGCAAGAGAATGATTGTCCGCTAGAGCCCCCAGAGAGGAAGCATCCCTGTCAACACCTTGATTTTAGCCCAGGGAGACACATGTGGGATCTCTGACCTTGAGAACTGTAAGATAATAAAGGTGTATTGTTTTAAGACATTAGCTTGTGATTTTTGTTTGTTGTGTGTTTGTTTTACAAGAGCAACAAGTAACCAAGAGGGGGTTGCCAATAATGGTTTTAAGAATGATGTGATGTTACACACGTAAAACGCTTAGCAAAGTGCCTGGTTCTACTACATGTTCATGTCATGTGAGCTTCTGTTGTGATTGCTGACCTTATTCTTAAGGCTGTTGATATCACTAAGAAATATGTGTTTATGGAATACAAGGGTCTGTCCCCGTGTACCTTTTCCTATCCTGAAAATGATCAATATCTTGATATTTATGGGTCCTCATCAGAGAACCTAGTAAACCTTCACTGACTTTAAGGACCATGACCCTCTCCACCTTCGACAAGTTATAGATTCAGATGAACAGTGCAGGACGATAAACTGCTTAAGAGTCATTCTGGATCCCCTTTCCTGATGCTAATATGACATTTGTACCATTAGGCCCTGCTTGCTGACATGAAGGAGGCTAGGAGGGAGGGGACGGGCTTCTCTGTACTCACACATTGTAAAAATTCCTAATGATGATGGCTTTTATATGACCTCATTACAAAGAGACCCAAATTAAAAACAAGTGGTGTTCACTCAAATGTATAACAATGTCGCACTAGTCAGTGGACAGACAACTGTCACAGAGTGGAACAGGGAATTACAGATCCAAGTATTAGAAAATTAAAATACTAAATTAATAGACAAACAACTGCACTTTCTCTTTACTCCAAGGATTGTAACCATCAGCTGCAAAAGATAATTAGGCACATGTGATGGTAAATTATTGCTTTCTGAGTTTCTCTGAAGCTCTTCAACTGCCCAATCTATTAGGATATGCCATCTACTTGCTCTCCATTCTGTCTTTTTGATGACACTAGCATATATCTCTATTCATTATTTAATAGGTCCTAGTGCAAAATGTGATAGAATGAGGAGGAATTGGTAGCTTTTGACAAAGGAACCTGCCTTAATTACATAGGACACCAAAGCCTTAATTAGAAAATTGTAATGAATCTGAAGAAGAAGAAGAAAAAAATATTCCAAGACACTCTACTTGTGTTTTTCATCCCCCTGGGAATGGGAAGAATGAATTTTCGCTCTCTGATGAGAAGTCTCCTCTCTTAGGGGTCTAACTCTACTAGATGCTATCTATTTAAAAAGTCTCAATGATGTCTCAAAGATGACTTTGAAAACCACTCCGTACAGAAGCAATTCTGATGTGATTTCAAAGCTAGAGAAATACATTATCATGGAAACAGGATCTTGGCTGATTTGAATTTCATCTGTTCCTGCTGCTTATCCCTTCCTTGTGAAGTGATAATACCCCTTTATGACTTTAGTCTTTTTCTGCTTTACCAAAATGTATTGTCAGAAATAAAATATGGTGATTCTAGCTGGAAGTAACAAGGGCAGATGGAATTCAAAAGTACAAAGATTCCATATTCCTAGATGAGAAGACCTTTCTTTATTCCAGTTTTAAATTCTATCTTTGGCTTTCATGACATCTAATAAAACCAAAGTTTGTGAAATTCATCTTTATTTGGTTTGGTAATCAGTAAAGTTTTCAAGAGAGTGATAATCAGATCATTCTAAATCATGGTTAGATAACAAAAAACATATTATGTACAAAATCATGTTGAGAAATCTTTGTGTGGAGCATCAAAAGTTTAGAAACAACAGAAGTAGAGCCAATCAATCACCTAAGCGGTAAATGGGTAAAAGTTTAGGGGACATACAGTAAAGAAGAGCGTTCAAACCAAAACGTGGAATGAGACTCAGGGATATCTTGTTATAAATCAGTCAGTGAAGTAAGAAAGTAGTGATTGTTTATTCTTCACAGAGAGGGGGTCTAATAGTAGAGTTTTTCTTAAATGATAGGGAATCAGTCGGTGTGACTTCACATCAACCTTGGGAGACATTTCAAGCTTTGCTTATGATTTTCAGAGGCCTAAGCAAGAAAGAAGACAGGTCAAGCTAGCCTTGCAAAATAAGGTAAATTAAGCATTGTTTATATGACTAAACTTGTTTTGTCTGCTCAGGGAGTTTTCAAGGCTAGTCTCCGTTTGTGATATCAATAGGGAACCAACCTAAATTCTGATTTTGATGCATATCATAATACATTGCAAAGGGGCGCCTGGGTGGCTCAGTCAGTTGAACGTCTGTCTCTTGGTTTCAGCTCAAGTCGTGATCTCAGGATCCTGGGATCCAGCCCTGCATCAGGCTCTGTGCTCAGTGTGGAGTCTGCTTGAGATTCTCTTTCTCTCCATCTGTCCCTCTCACTCTCGCTCTCTTTAAATATATTTGTGCATACATATACTTGTGTATGTATGCATGTATGTATGTATACATGTGCAGCATTGTATGTATATATATATGGGTATATGTATGTTTATGTATATATGGAGCAAAACTTATAAGGCAGTATTTGTTTTGTGCAAAATATAAAGTCATAGATTAATGTGTAGCCCTATAAGAGGGTGACTGCTGTATTTACATCAACAGAAAAGTTAGGGAGGGATAATTGTGTCACTTCTACAATTTTAAATAGTCTGCACACAAAGAGTGTTGAAAATAGGCCTTGGTTCCATTTGGATTTATGCTAGGGTGTGCATTATAATGACATTAAACCATATAAAATGCTGTTCATTCAGGCATCCCATGGATTTCTAGGATAATGCTGTGGAATCTAGAAGGTCTCAAGTCTTAGTGTGTGAAAAAAAAAAAAGGAAAAACTGGAGTAATAATGTGTATTGAAGGGATGGGGATGATCATATATTACTGCAAATTCTTTCAATTGGGTTGACAAAAGATTGATAGTATTGTTTGGACACACCACTACTCAGCACTTCAAATGTGTTATTATAAAATCTTGGCTCTTCTCCCTTCTACTAATTGCTTAGGATTCAATGTGTTTGATTGTTTTATTACGCTTAAGATTGTATGGACAACCTATCAGAGCTCTTGGCTCTGACATTATTTTATCAGCTAGAAAGGTCAGCAGTAAATTCCATTTACATGGCTGTTGAGTAAGAGTCAAAAGATTAGTGAGAGTGGGTGCTGATGGTGATGGCCTTAAGAAAAATGTCAGCTAGACTCCACTTAACACCCAGGGAAGCATTCATTCTTTCCTCATGAAGACAAATTTATCTTAATTTTTAAAAGACTTTTGGGTGAGAACACTTATTAATTGTCTCATAATTGTCTATGATTCTGTGTCTTCAAATTATATATCCCTTGCCTCTATTACGAACTATCTTGAACCTTTCCCCTTAACCTTTCTAAGCTAAGCTTTGGCTCCCAAGTGGTTGATCTATAGTGTTGGTTTCCAGGTGTCCTTGGAGATGATCAAATTGGCTTTCAGATGTTTTGTGGCTTGTGGAAGAAAGATTGTTTTTGTTTCCTAATTCTAAGAATACTTTGGCTGTTAATTTTTTTTCTCCTATTTAGCCATATAGTAATTCTCTCACATAGAGACATGGAGTGTGTGTGTGTGGGGGGGGTGGCAATGAGTATTTAATTCTGTAATTGAAATGGCCATTAGAGTAGGGGACAATTTTTTCATAGTTTCTGTTAAATCTCCTCTACAGATGAATTTACCAACCCTGTAGCTGATGGTAAAGTGTATTTCTTTCCTTGAAAATGGATGTGTATTTTTGCTGACTCTCTTGTGGATCGGGATGGGGATGGAGGAGGGAGGAAAGAAAGAAGAAAAAAAGCTTTGACCTCTTAATCTGTGCAAAGGATTTAAAGAATATCTGGAAGATATATTCTAGGAATGAGGTTAGTTCAATGTCTTTGAACATTCTATTGTATATTGTCTCTGCCAAATGTTATAGTTGTTTTTTTTTTTTTCTCACAAAGTGTTTAAGAATGATAGAATTCCTAATCCTTGGACTCTAAGATAGAATCAGAAATTTCTTCAATTTGCACAGCTCCCTATATTTTTAAAAAGTATCATTTTTGATGGATGCTATAACTAATTCTCTAACTTTCTTTCCACTGGTTGTGCATTGTTATAAAAGATTCAGTTTCCCTGTAATTGCAATAAATCAATTCTAATAATATTATTAGGAATTCCATGATGTAGAATATATGGGCCTCTTCTTAGTACCAAAAGTGAGGGTAATACTTGTTTCCCAAGTACGCCTATGGTGACTCATGTTCCTTCAAAACCACCTGTGATGGCTCATGTCCCTTAACGTATGTTAAGGGTTGCTCTAATGTGATTCTCGATTGTTTTTTTTTTTCTAATAAACTCTAAGATCAGGTTTTATCATTTTCTGAACAAGTTTGGATACATTTTAGGGGCGTGGGGATCACAATATGAATGGGGAATGGATATTTGAAATGGCTAGGTCTTACCTTCTCAATTTTGAATTATCTATAAGGTCAGGTCTATTTAGAGAAAAAAATTACCACTCAGTCAATGGATAAGGTAAAGACCTTATCTCAGTTTAGAACTGAGATTTCTAAAACCTGGCATAAAACTTTGGACTTTCTACTCTTTGCCTGAGATATAGGAGACATATATTTAGCTATTTGCTTCATGAGTGAGAGCAGTCAGGGTATGATTCCAAGAACTCATAATTAACAAGCCAAGCCCAGATAACTCTTTGAATAGAGTTGCAGCCTAGGTGGCTTCAATCAACTCTGAGTTCAAAATCAACTTTAACAGTAAACTGGACTTTATAATAACATAATATATGCCCATAAGTGGCTTTAGGGCCAGGTTAGAATAGACCCAGCTTCAGATCTTCATGCCACCAGTTAGTAGCCTTGGGCAAGGGAGATATTCCTTTCAAAGTTCCCACTTTTAAAATGGGACCGTTGTGGTTGATGAGAGGGTTCAATGGAATGAGAATGCCTTCACCTAATAAATGCTTAACAAATAGTTGAAATCATCCATAAACAGGGATAGTAGAGCTAGATAAAGTGGTAGGTACTTTGCATAACTTTAATATTTAATAAAACAATTCTGAAAATTAGGTGTCTTAAATGCTGATTTTTAATTTTCATAAGGTACACTTCAAAGGGATCAGGTAACCTGTTAGTACTTGAAACCCAGAAATCATTGTGGTAAAAGTGATGGTGATGGTAAAGATGGTGGTAGTGACCATGATAGTGGAGGTGACAGTGAGGACTCAGAATATGGATAGAAGTCAGACCAAGTCATCTGTTACATGTGACCTCTTTCTCCCAGCATGCCTTCTGTGGCTCTATAGTCTTCCCTAGATCCCAGTTTCAGTACATGGAAGGAGAAAATTCAATTATGGCTGGTTTAACTTGCACGTGGTGTCACTTTAACTTGTGGGAGACTGAGACTGAATTAGCCAAGCAAATAGCAGAAAATGAACTAGAGAGACCATCATTCAGGAAGAAAGCCAGAATATAAATAATAGTGAAAGGGAATATAAGGGAAGGGAGAAGAAATGTGTGGGAAATATCAGAAAGGGAGACAGAACATAAAGACTCCTAACTCTGGGAAACGAACTAGGGGTGGTGGAAGGGGAGGAGAGCGGGGGTGGGGGTGAATGGGTGATGGCCACTGAGGGGGACACTTGACGGGATGAGCACTGGGTGTTATTCTGTATGTTGGTAAATTGCACACCAATAAAAAATTAATTTATAAAAAAAAAAAAGAATGACATATGCTACTTAGCTACCGACTACTTGTGGTGATATTACTGCTATGGGTAAATGGGGATAATAATAATAATAATATCTTCTTTGGATTTATGATGGAATTAGTACCTGATGTATTAATAAATATTCATCAACTGTGGAAAAAAATAAAAAAAGGAAGAAAGCCAGAACTTAAACCATTGAGATTTTTGACAGAGGCTTACTCAAGTATTTACTCTCTAGAAGGATTTTCATCCAGTTATTTTAATCTTCTTGAGTAAGCTACAATGCAAGATAGCTGAAAGATTATTTATTTTCTACCAGCGCTGAGTGCCATACTTTTCTTTTGAAAATGGTTTCTCAAACTGTTTGGTATTTTTGACCCTAGGTAACCTTTACTCAAACTTTAACTGCAAGAATATATATTATGTATATTTAACAGAAGAAACCCAATTATAAGGACTTCTATTGAAAGTAGGCATTCCATTTTTATGTTGTATTTTATTATTTTGCTTTCCATAGGAAAAAAGTATTCCTAGGGTACAAGATTAATTGCTTGATTTTTTAAAAGAACTTCTCATAAAGTTAAACAAAAACAACTAACAAGGTTTAGTGCTGACCTGTAGTTGTCAGAAAAAGGATCCACTCAAGGAGTAATGAAGCTCTTTTAATTCAATTAAAAAAAAAATGCTGTTTACTCTGGCTTATGGTGGCCCATTAATGAGACATTTTCTTTTTTTTTAATTTGTTGCATTTTCTTCCTCAGCACTGTGATTCCTCATCACATGCTTTGATTTTAGCTTCCAAAGCTGTTCTGTTTCTAGCACATTGTAATGGAAGATATTTTGTTGTTTGCTTTCAATTGTGATGGATATATTTTCACATGTAAAGAAAATGAAAGAAACATGTAGAAGGCAAAGAGGTAAAGAAAAAATGATGTGGTAAAGGGAGTGAAAAATAAACACAGTAATCAAAAAAATTATTGGATCCATTTTAGGTAGAGATTGTGACAAATGTGAATGAAGGCATTTAGTCTGAAGCCAACTCTCAATTGTCTGGAGGGATTACAAATCTTTAGAATGACTCATAGCCTAAATCAGGTTAATTTCATTTTTCAAATATTATTATTATGAAGTCTGAAATCAAATAACAAAATCTGTATCAGTCTGCTGTGATACACAAAGGAAACAGTGAACTAGACTTGAGGGTACTTGGGCCCTTGTACTATTTATTTTTGCTAATTTTCTGGGTGAATTTATTCACCATGTGTTTTCTTTAGGTTTATTTATTTATCTAAAAATAATGATAACTGATTTATATGTTTTTCATAGTATTTTCCATTTCAAGATTTATCTAAATCTAGATTTCTATGGAAATATATTCACCATTTCTTTATTCCTCAAGAATATTTCGTGACATCATTTTGTACATAATATCTGGGGTTCTACAGAGGCTAAATAACAGAAGAGAAAATGATGGAAGAGATACTCATGTTTTTTGACATTACAGGACCAACAGTTGACAAAATACTCTAAATTAAATTTCTACTAAAGTAGAAAGGAGACTAAAGTAATTTCCAGTATCTCTATCCCTGCCGTTTTCTCTTTTTCTCTGTTTTACAACCAAGTCCACAGATAACTGAAGGATCATTATTAAATTATCCATAGGCTGGGCATCTCATAATATCCCATTGTGCTGCCTTATCCATGTATTGCTTGAATTAGGCAACCATAATCCCATTCTAAAGTATTCCCATTATCCTTGAAAACATTTACAAGATAAACATTGTACTAGATACTGAGTACATGCAGTTGGGGGGAGGATCTCGAAGTTACTTATAGTCTGGTTGGGAAGACAGAGCATAAAGGAAAATAATAAATCAGTTTATAATTACAAATGAATATTTTATATATGTAAACAAAGTGCTGTAATTATATAAATAAGAAAAATGAACTATTAGATAGAAACTTCATGTCAGTGATATTAAAACTGAGTTTTGAAGGATGAGATGAGATTTACCATGGAAGTGCAAAGGGAGGGATAGAAGATTCCAAAATCAGTAATTCCAGCAGGTGGCATGAATAGGAACGTGGTATAAGGGGAGGTTGGAGAAGCAGTGAGATGATAGTTGGGCAGGACTTTGGAGACTGTGGGTTTTCTTTTTTTCTTTTCTTTTCTTTTCTTTTCTTTTCTTTTCTTTTCTTTTCTTTTCTTTTCTTTTCTTTTCTTTTCTTTTCTTTCTTTCTTTTCTTTTCTTTTCTTTTCTTTTCTCTTCTTTTCTTCTTTCTTTTCTTTTCTTCTTCTTCTTCTTCTTCTTCTTCTTCTTCTTCTTCTTCTTCTAGTACAGTGGAAGTTTTTGAAGGACAGTAAGTAGAGAAATATGATCTTACTCTTTTAGAAGACAACAAAGATCAAATCTATACTGTGGTGCTTTGGCCAGCCTTCCAGTTTGCTCTATAGATTTGCCCATTGTATTGATAAGAAAACCAGACTTCAATGGAATTAAATCATCCAGATTTTCTGAAATTGGAAAGTTGGAAAGCCAGAAAATGACCAGTTTGGTTTGACACAGAAGCCGATGCCCTTTCTGCTGTGCCTCCCTGTAGTATATACCCTTTTCATCATATAATAAATTCACCATAGATTGGTGGAGGTCATAGATTTAGCTACTGATAAAAGTCACAAATGGAAGTCTAATCATTCAGGGATCAGATACATGGTCAGGAATAACCTTAGAGAAGGTGAGTTTGAAGAGTCCAGGGGTTAATACCAGTAGATTTACAAAGAGGAGGGGCTGTGATTTCAGAAAACATCCCCAGGACTTAAGCATCAATCAGAGCCCAGGCAAGCAGTGGGAGGGATAGAATGCAGGCTTTTGGGTACAGGCTTTGTGGAATGATCATTCTGGAACATCATACGGCAAGGCTAGACACAGAAAACATGGAATTTGGGCAATACCAGTAATCTCAATCTGGCGTGATGAGGACTAGGCCGGAATAGGAGTCAGAAAAGGTCTAGACATAAAAAAAAAAAAAAAAAAAAAAAAAGTGGTAAAGAACAAAAATATATCACATCTGTGTTATTCCTGTCTTGACACCAGAAGGCCGACTATTTAGCTTCTTGTAAATCTTCCTTAGTCCTTCATCCTTCCATCTGGGCCTAATGAATCTATGAAATATTTATCCAGCATTAGATATTAAAACAGATGTCAATGTGTGTTAAGATGCATTAAACTTAGACAAAAATATGTCCATAATAAGTAGAATCAGTTGAGCATGCTTTTAAAACTTTTTTTTCATATTTCAGAAGTAATATGTGTACATGACTACCAAATAATACAAAAGGCACATAATAAAACAAAAACAACAAACAACACCTAACTCCGAGTTCTTCCCTGCCTACACACATGCATTACCTCAAAATAGCTACTGTTAGCAAGGCTTACGTATATTGGCCTGTGGGTTTTCTAATTCACCCTGATGTTAATCTAACCAGGGTTTCCCCATCTCCTCTGCTGTTGTCTCTTGAAAAGTCAATTTGAGTAATGATGTTATCAGTATTTCAAACTTTTTCACTTCCTTATATGGACCTCTTTTGCTGGTGACCACAGGAGACCTCCTCTGCCATTGTTGCTCATTTGCAACCATGCTCCTTAGGTGGCCACCATGGAAAAGAGAAGGAAGGATGCTGTCCCAGTACCATGGCCTCTTTCTGTCTGAAACCCCTGGATTATATGATTCCCCTGGCCCCTTAGGCATGCTCTTGTACTGCTAACTATCCTTTTATGAACTTATATCTCTTGAGCAACCTGAGGTATGTTGACAAGGGTCAAGTAATATCAACTGCTCTTGAAACTCCAACCAAGTGATGGTTTATTACATGTTTCTGAATCACACCCTAAAGCTCTCTCTGGAAAACAGCATTCAATGGCTTCTTCCCTGAATGTGACTATAGATAAAAATAAATTCCCTTTATAGAGGGTCAGATCTCTCTCTTGCTGTAATTAATAGTCTCACCTCCTGTGTCCAAGTCCCTTGCTAGCAGCAGGGGCTACAGATTTAAAGTCTTTTTTTTTTTACATTTTAACGAAATGAATCCCCCCTTGCATCACTTGAGATATCACCCGTGAAAATATGATTATACTCCTCTATTCATGAATAGCACCTATATATCATACTATAAATCAGAGAGAATTTATTGTATGAATTAAACATGAGGCTTATCTTTCATTATTGAGCAATTCCTTTGGGGGAAAAATGGGGAAATTCTGATTCTCTGCTGTTTTGAGATCTCTATCAAATAACATAAGATTATCCCTTCCCTTGCCTTAAACAAAGATCATAAGCAAATCTCAGTTACCCAAAAGGTGATGATGCAGTGATTCTTGATTTCCCAGTGCCACGCCTTCTCGCCATGTTGGAACCCCCTCGTTTATATAATTTTTGTGATTCATTTGGCCCCTTAGACATTCTCTTATACTGATATTTTTTTTTTTTTTATGAACTTAGGTCTCTGAAGTAACCTGGAGGCCAAAAATAAGTCCATTAATTTTTCAGCTGTTGTATTTTTTTTGCAGAAGATGATGACTCTATAATAGAAATCAAACTAGAGCTGTCTCAGTTTTGTCATTCTTTGATCTCCTTGATAGCTTTGGCAAGCCATAGATATCCACAGTCCTCTCTGATAGCTTCAACTTGGTTTCCTAAGTGAGAAATAAAGGAGGCTGGTCTGAGTGTGAAAGGACCAAAGAGAGGTTATTTCTGTAAGACTCTGGTGTAATGAAGGGAGCCTGGATTTTGTTATTCCGACGTGCGACCTTTCATGAGATCAGGTGAGAAAATAGCTCCACAACTAAAGAGAGAGGGAGACAAAGTTAGGAAAGGGGAGAGGGGAAAAGTGAATTTTTTGAGAATAGTTCCCAGTCTGAGCATCAACGCAGAGGGATAAGCAGGGCAGAGGAGAAAGGGCAGGGCTGAAATGAGAGGTGGGATTCACCAAGAGGAAACCATCCACTTCCCAATATTGCCTCCGAACTCTAGAAATTAACCAGATTAAAATTGTGTTGTTGTTGTTGGTGATGGTGGTGGTGGTGGTGATGGTGGTGTTTTCCCAATTAAACTCAGTAGCCCATTTGAATAGAATTGCCTGCCTTGTTACAGGAAAGGGTTGTAAAGACCACAGAGTATCTGCTATCTGCAAAGCCTTACCACCGACACCAACGATTTTCGTTTAAATGGTGATGATGATTCCCAAATGACAGTGAACACATATAATTTCTTATTGCAAATGTTCCTGCATAATTCTCCATTGGAGGATAGGGAGCAATAAAGGAACATGGCAGTTTGCATGGACAAACAGAAGTTTGCTCACTGTAATTACTGCAGCCAGTGCCGGGGTATTCTCGATCGTAGAATTGTCACCAGCCAAAAGAAGCTTTGCTTTCCTTGGTAATGTTCAGGACAGATGGAATGGAATTGCTCATTCTGCGCCACTTTGGAATATTGCAGACCTTGCATCAATATAGTTAGAGATGCCCACAACCTAACGAGAGGAAAAGTTTACTTGAGAGAGGACTCACTCGTTTTATTATGGTCACTTTTATAACTTCAATCACCCTTTTTAGTTGGCTTTAACTAAACCTTTAATTGTCTGGTATGAAACAATCGACCTTTATCTTCTTCCCCGAGAAGACTAGAATTAAAAATATTTACGGTTTGCAGTAATGTATTCACTTCTATGGCAAAATGTTGCCAATTGGTGTTTTTCTCCTCTTTTTCAAAAGATGATTACATGTTCACAATTTATAAGGTATTGTACACATTTCAGCAGGAAATTGTAAGCCTTTATCTTTTGACAGCAAGAAGGAATTACTGCCCCCCCCCCCTTTTTAAATAGCCTCCCTATTTTGTCCAAATAAATGATTCATGCTGGAGACTTCATGATGTCTTTTGTTGGTTTCTGTGAATTTCAACACAGGCAGTCAAAAGGGAAAAGAAGTAACGCATTTCTGAAAATTTCAGAAAATTATAGGTTTTATATGGGAAGGAGGATGCATTCAAATATCTTTAGTCCTGATTTCTTCTTCCTTCTGTGCTTTATTAATGCAAAGCTTAGAGCAAGGGAAAGAAAATAAATGAGAGGGTAGGAAATGAATATTTTCTTTCTCTCTCCAGTGACTGCTCAATGCCCAGTCACTTTCCTTAGCCTCATAAGAATAAAAGAAAGTAAGGGATGGCTGTAGCCATGTTGATGAACACCTACCACCAGTATCAGAAAACTCCTTATTTAAAAATAAGCATCCTGTCTTTGCTAATGTGGCTTTTTCCAGAAGTTTCTGAATGTACCTTTTTTTTTTAAAGTTAAATAGTGAAAGTTATATTATCATTAACTTTATGCGGTGATATTATTTTTAGTGCTATTTTACCTGCGTTTACCTAAAATCTTTCATCGCTTGAAAATATATAGCTGGAAGGTGACTTAAGGGTTCTCTAACCTCAAAAATAACTATCCCCTCGCTCATAGCAAGTCCCTTTGGAGACCTGGCTAGTGGACAAGTAAGCAGTGGTAAAAAGCTTTCAGTACTTTTGCTCATGGTCAAATCTTGGCACTCTGCTTCTAACTCTTGTTTGCCTCAACCCCACGGTTTCTCAACCTTAATAGCATTAACATTTGGGGATGGATCAAAGTAACTTGTTGTGGGGGGCTGTCTTTGTATATTGTAAGGTGTTCAGCAGCATCCCCGGCTTCTATGCATAAGATGCCTGTAGCACCTCCCTCACTCATGACAACTACAAATGTCTCCAGACATTGCCAAATGTCCTCTTGAGAACAAAATCAATCCTAAGAATGACTCCCTTAGACCACACATACGTACTGACGTATTTGAAATTCTTCAGAAATGACGAAGTCATCTCTTCTCCATGGTATCTGGAGACGAAAGAAAATTGGGGAGGTACAGATCTATCTACAGATCCTCTATTGCCTAATCTGAAAATATGAGGTGCCCTGCTGCAGTACATTTAACAGATGCACGCACAGACCCCCACGTGCACTTGCACATGGGCATCTAGAGTGTTAAATCTCCATCTCTTCCATATCAGTTGTAGTAAACAGAGTAGTGATTTTGATATATATTTGAGTCAGCCCTGCATTTTCAGAAACATAGTGTATGTCTCCGTATCTTACATAACTTGGGAGCCAGGTGTTTTCATAGCAATTAGGTGCTATATTTAGACAGAATTTGGTTTAAAAATTCCACTGCAATTTAGTTGTCGTATGTCCTGTTGGAATCTGAACTGTAAAAGTGAGTCATGTTGCAACAACAGCAACATGTCATCATCATCATCATCATCATCAGATCAGATGGTTGAAAGACAAATGGGCAAATGTAGATGAAAATACATAGCACAGTGACTGGCATCTAATATGCACTCAAAAAAAAAAAAAAAACAAAACATTGCTTTCAACAGTTTCAATCATGAAGTGTAAGTCAGCACCCAGTGAAGGTATAATTTTCCCACTCCCTGAACCTCTTCATCAAGGATGTGTTTTCAAGACTTTCTAGGATTTGATGGAAGAGGCTTGAAGCTCTGGGACTTCGAAAGACCTGGGATTGACTTTTAGCTCTGATTCTTATTTGGTGTTAGCAATCTTAAAAATTGTTAACTACTTAGAGCCTCAGATTTCTTGAAAAAGATGGAAAAAAAACCCATATTTTTTGAAAGTCCTTCTAAATTCTGATGCATGGCTGAAGTACATGGTTCTGTTTCTTGGACTGGTAAATAATCAAGGAAGACAAACAGTGGAAGGATGTGTGCCCATTGAATGTCACGTTCCTACTCACGCCAAATAAGCTATGAATGTGTAAACCCCTAGAAGACCACAGAGAACCTGGTGGTGCCTGCAATCAAAGCAGACGGACTGAATGAGCTTGAATCTTCCAGGGTCAGGACAAAGCCGCCCAAAGGGTCAGGCCTGCAGAAAAAAGGGCAAAATCATGGCTCATTTGTCAGTGTGAGTGGCAGCAATCTTCAAGTTGGAGCTCCCAGGGCAGATTTCTGCTTCCCTGTGGGTAGCCACAGCCAAGCATCTGCATCCTCATTCTTATTCTCTGGGTCACTTCCCTACAACTCTGTGAGCCGCAGCTCTCCACCACCGCCTGTCACAAGCACCTTCTTGGCTCTCTGGGTCTACAGGGGACTCATTCCCTTTAGAATACAAAGGTTAATGGGTTTGGCAAATTCTCAGGCCGAGACAGGCAGAGGACGGATGTTTTTTCAATATGGTTTTAAGGCCGTTATGAAGTGTGGTGTTGAGACTTTTAGGAATCCATGACCTCTTGGATATTGCACATTACTGCTTTTCTTTATATGCTGACTTTAATATCCCCGCCAGGGTGCGAGCAATGTCATAAGCACCGCTCTTGGCACCCACCCAGTTTCCCTTCAGCTCATTGCAAACATCTGCTGTGACCCCCTGCCCAGAGGCCCAAATGTGAAGCACTGTGCTTTTATAGGACCTGCAGTAAGAATTACTAGCATGGAAAATTGCTTCCTTGATGACCAATTCCAAGAAGAAAACTGATGACATAAGGTTTTCTTTTTTAAATTAATCATTATTATTTTTTTTTTTTTTTAGCATCAAGTAGATATAAGGGAATATTTACACCATGTGTGAGATACAAAGACGGATACCACAGAAGCTCATGGATCTACTACCCAGGGCCTTTCCTCAGTCCATCCATATCCTTTCCCCACAGAGAAAATCAGTGTTCTTAATTTTGTGTTTATCATTTCCTTTCTTTTTTTTTTTTATATGCAATAACACATATATTGGATGTGATTTTAATTTTTGGCATGTTTTTGCAATTTGTAACAATGGGCTACGGTTGACCCTGAACAACACAGTTTAAACAGTGTGGATCCATTTGTCACTTTTTTTTTTTTTTTTTGGTACATACAGTACAGCACTGTGAAAGTATTGTCTCTTCCTTATGGTTTTCTTAATAACATTTTCTTTCCACTAGCTTACTTTATGGTAAGAATATAGTATATACTACAGATAACGTATGAAATATGTGTTTAACCACTTTGTGTTACAGGTAAGCCGTCTGGTCAACAGGAATCTATTAGGAGTTAAGTTTTTGGGGAATCAAAATTTATCTGCAGATTTTCATCTGCATGAGGATGGGGTTACAACCCCTGACTCCTATATTGCTCGGGGGTCAGCTATATATGATTTCTTCTAAAACCTGGTCCTTTATTTATTTATTTTATTATTTATTTTTTTATTTTTATTTTTATTTTTTTTAAACCCGTCCCTTTAAATCACTCTAATGTGCCTGAAATACATGTGTATGATTGCAATTTATTCTCCCTGCTGTATATGATCCTATTCTATTCCTGATGTATTTGTGACATTTTCATTTCTTGCCGCTGCAAATTGTGCTTACAACCATTTTTGTCAGTGACCGCGGTGCTCACACAGGAAAGTTTTCTAGATTATAGATTTAGGAGTGCACTTGCTGAGTCATAGGGTGGGCACACATTCAATAGTTTTAGGTCATTACAATTATCTAGAAAATTTCTAGTACTGTTTTTCACTTCCAACAACTCTGGTGTTGTTGTCCCTGCTCTATGTATGTCCTTGCCAATATTTGGCATCATCTGACTTTTTAAAAATGTCATATGCCATCTGATGAATTGGCACTTTATTTTGGTTATGAATTATGATTCCCTGGTTACTAAGGAATAAACACTATATTTTTGTAAGATTATTGACTATTTGGTTTCCCTTATCTTTGAAGAACCTATTTAATATTTTTGCCCCTTTTTTTCTACTCGGAGTTTCTTTCATGTACAATGGTACAGCTCTTTATATGCTTCGGACGATGGTCATGGAGAATAGTTTATGTTCCTTATCTCTATCTGTAGCTAATCTTTGCACTGTTTTGATGTTTTTTTTTAATAAATAGATCATCCTCATTTTAATACAGTTGAGTTTATCCTCCTTCACCTTTATGATCTGTGCTTTGTATGTGCACATATGTGTTGTTAAGAAATTCTTTCCTGCCCATAGTCGTCAAGCCATCCTATTATAATACCCTCTATTTATTTTTTTATAAAGATTTTATTTTATTTATTTATTCATGAGTGACACAGAGAGAGAGGCAGAGACACAGGCAGAGGGAGAAGCAGGCTCCATGCAGGGAGCCCGATGTGGGACTTGATTCCGGGTCTCCAGGATCACGCCCTGGGCCAAAGGCAGGTGCTAAACCACTGAGCCACCCAGGGACTCCACCCTCTATTCATTTTGAAGTTTGTCTCTCAACTATCAATCTCTGAGCCTCATGGAATTGATTTTCCATGGTGTAAGATAATGACAGTATCATTATTTCCATCCATATAATTAATATTTTTAATATAAAACTTTAATTAAATTATTTCCCCAGAAACCTCTACGGAAAAATTTTAACATTTCCCAGTGAAAAATACCAGCTCAGTCATAATAAATCAAATTTTCTTATAAACATGTATCAGTTTCTGGTCTTTGTATTCTGGTCCATGGGTCATTTGTCATGTTCTCCTACTGGTACTGCACCTTCTTAGTTAATACAGTTTTATATTAATTATGGATCTCAACACCACCCCCCGCCCCATGAATTTGCTCTTCTGGGGGGTGTGTAGTCATTTCCATCATTTCCTCTTCTAGGAGCACTTGAGGTTCAGCTTGGTAACTCCCATGAGAGGACACAACAGCAAGGATGATATACATCATTTGGCTTTTGCTATTGTTACTAACAACCCCAGGCTATTGATTTGTAACAAGCACTTATTCAGCTCCCAGTTTAATGGTTTGTCAAAGTGGTCTGGGCTCAGTTGGATGGTACTTCCGTTCTAAGCCAGAGTTGGCTGCTGTTGGGTAATTAAGAACAAAATAAGACAGATTTTATTACCAGATGCAGGGTTAAATCTTTATCTGATATCTTTAACTGCATACGAAACCTCTCCAAAACATGTGGGCATAATAACAATAAGCAACATTTATTTTGATGGTCAGAGATTTGGGAGGGGTGGAGGTAGATGGTTCTGGCTCAAGAGTCTCCATGAGATTGCAGTCACAGTGTTGCTGGCCGGCGGTCACCTTAATGCACAACTGGAGCTGCAGGATCTGTTCCCCTGGTGGCTTACTCACCTGGCTTGCAGGGTGGTGCTGGCTGCTGGTCACTCGAGATCTGTATCACTCGGCGGCTCTTTAACATACGGCTACGTAGCTGTCCTTGTGATCCCAGGATGGCCTCTGGCTTCCCCAGAGCAATTAATCCAAGAGAGAGTAAGGTAAAAGCTTGAATGTCTCTCTCTCTCTCTCTCTCTCTTTTTAATGTAGTCATTTTGAAGATTTAATTTATTTATTTGAGAGAGAGAGAAAGAGAGAGCAAGCAAGTGGAGAGGCAGAGGGAGAGGGAGAGAATCTCAAGCAGACCCACACTGAGCGCAGACCCAGACACCAGGCCTCATGAACCTGAGGTCATGACCTGAGCCAAAACCAGGAGTTGGATGCTTAACCATCTGAGCCACCCAGACGCCCCACTGAGTGTCTTTTCTGCAGGAGCCATGAAGCTGCCCTCTGTCTCTTCCACAATATTCAGTGAGGCACATAGGCCAGCTCTGTTCAACAGGGGAGGAGACTGAAGAAGAGCCTGACTACTAGGAGGTGAGAAGGATGAGGAACAATCGTGGAGACTATTTTCTATGGTCTTTTTTTTTTTAAGATACTATAGTAAATCTACATATTATTACCCACCCACCCCCAAAGTCTTTGGGTTTTAAGTACAAATCTATTTAAAGATAGATTTACATCAGGTGGTAAAATAGGTTTATATTTTTAAAGGTCTTACTCAGGGATGCCCAGGTGGCTCAGTAGTTGAGCATCTACCTTTGGCTCAGGTCATGACCCTGGGGTCCCAGGATCGAGTCCCCCATTGGGCTCCCCACAGGGAGCCTGCTTCTCCTTCTGCCTGTGTCTCCACCTCTCTCTGTGTCTCATGAATAAATAAATAAAATCTTTAAAAAAATAAAGGTCTTACTCAGGTTGTGGTTTTAAAATAGTGCCTATTCCAGAGCGACTTCTTTGTAAACGTTCTTCCCATGTTATGTATGTTAATCCTTATAACTACCTTCCCCCCCTTTTAAATAGGTATCAATAGTCTCATTTTAAAATTGAAGAGACAAATTCAGAGCACTCACATAACTTTTACAAATGTAGATCGCCACAGAACACCAGAGGTGGGCTTCTCACCCTGGCCTATTCCATGTCCACGGCCTTGGGCTTTCCACGCAGCTGCCCCCAAATATGCAGGAGGAGCTGGTCAGGAATCCCCGATGTAAGAATCAGGAGTAATGCTTCAGGTGAGCATCTTTAAAAGAGCATGCTTATTCGTTCTGCCCAAATTTCAAATACGTAACAGACGGCAAAGATCCGTAATCATCTATTTTAGACACTCTCCTCCCTCAACAGTACCGGAATGAAACTGTTTAGATCAGGTATGTAGAAGAAACAGCAAAAGCTTCCATTGAAAGAAACAGAATCTCAGGATAGACTGCTTTCCATGTTTTTTCCACTCTTTGTATTCAAATATATCAAACACTTAACAATATAAATAACTTTAGTGGATTTATAAGGCAACTAGAATCTCTCTTTTAAGGGAGCCGTGAGATGGTGCACTAGTCTTGCTATGTTTCCTGTTCCTTATAATTTTGCTTTTATTTTCCACACTGACCCCTCACAGTCTGGGTAAATCCTTTAGATGAAGGTGAACACAGGTATGCAGCTGGGATAATCCTGACAAAATGAAATATTCCTCTGAATGTTGTCTACTTGTGAAAGTTTTCTAGGAATAGCCTTGTGTGAGGATTGTTTTTCTGCTGCTTTGGAAGTTGTTCAGAATATCAGTCCTGGGCTCAGCAGAGAGGTAATATTTGGGGGCCTAAGTGGTACCTTTTTTTTTTAAAGATTTTATGTATTTATTCCTGAGAGACCCCGAGAGAGGGGCAGAGACACAGGCAGAGGGAGAAGCTGGCTCCATGCAGGGAGCCCGATGCGGGACTCGATTCCAGGACCCTGGGGTCACACCCTGGGCCGGAGGTAGACACTCAACTGCTGAGCCACCCAGGAGGTCCAGCTCAGTGGTACCTTAAAGAACCATGTCAGTTATTCAAAAGTTCTTTTTCTTTTAATCGAATCTTACTGTTACCCCCATAAATGACTTTGGCTGCAAAAGCCCATGTTATACTTCTTTCAAAAATATTTGTGGCACCAGTTTTGACTTTTACCTTTTTAAAGCCTCCTACATATGGAGTATACATATGTATTAGCTGTGGAATGCTGGAAAAATCCAGCAAGTGAAAATCAAAGTGTTAAAAAAAATATATATCAAGGTGATGTTTGAACCGCAATGAAAATACAACATATCCAAGATGATAATAATCTTAGCAACAAAGGAAATGTTTATAATGGCTTGAGATACATGGCTTTTCAGAAGATGTCCATTAAGTAAAGCAAAACAAATATGCAGCATTTGTCTTTGATATTACGGCAAACTTTAGTTAGTCAGTAACTTCATCAAACCTTGGAAATTCCTTCGTAATTTTAAGGGGCAACAATTTATCCTTCCCTTTAGCCCTCCTGAATTATTAGGTGTAATTATTTTGTACAATTACCACATTACTCTGCAAGGAAGTTTGCATTTTACTTTTAGGGTTTTAACTTTTATTGCAAATGTTAATGCAACATTAAAATTCAGCATTTAAGTTCCCAGGAGCAAGGAAATGCAAAGGGCAAGGTTCTCCTAATGTGATTAATTCGTTATTCTATCTTAGGCTTCTCATTAGGACATGCATTTATGTTTCCAACTTATAAATTAAAAGACATTAAGCACAGTTCTTTCTTTCATGGTTTTATGCAAAGGGGAGAACATTTTCAGTTACTATCCTTGATAAAATCTGATTTAAAAAGAAAAAAAAAAAAAAACAACTCTATGTCCACCAATTACCATTCCTTACCCCCTCACAAATTTCTATGGTTCTTCATTCAGGTTATGTCTATATAGTATAAACCAAACTAATCCAAAAGAAAACATCCAGCAAAACATCCTCTTTTATATCCATAAAATAACATATAAATGTAATCTTAGTCTCTATTCACGAAACATCTACGTATTCCTCATAAATGCTTAGATTGTCACTTCTATAAAATAGCTTACCATAACCTACATTATTATTATTTCTAATAAGCAGTTTTCAGTTTATAACATGCTTTATAATACCAAAATTTGACCAATAACTAGAAGGTACGATAGGCCCTACTTTGGGTATGAGTAGAAAAAATTGAGGTCATGGCTTTAGCTCTTAAACAAATCTGAGATTCAAACTTGAAATCAGCTGAATGATTTTGACACCATGGACCAATTATTTTATCTGACTTTCTCAAGTATAAAACAAGAGTGCTGTGGACCTTAGGAAACCATGTTGTTACAAGGATCGAATCATATATGTTACGTGGGTGGATAAAGCGTTTCACCATTACTACACACATACCTATGTCCACATATATTTACATTAATATTTCTCTGAGCTCCTGTAACAGGTAATGATCATGCCAAATACTTGAAATTATATAATATTTAACATGTGTCTTCTTTTCAATAAAATACTTAAGTTCCTAAAAAAAAAAAATGGGTTTTACGTGTTAGCATTTGATCATCAATATTCAGTTGGAACCTGATGTAACAACGATGGAAAGACTATAATGCATCCACACAGGGACACACAGGTGTGTACTTCTAGAAAGAATTGGATACATTTTAATTCTTAAAATGATGTAGTTTCCTCTCGGAAAGTAGATGTAACATTATTAAAAATGATAGCTAACTTTTATTGAGCCTCTACTATGTACCAGCCACTAGTCTAGAGCACTTGACCTGTATTATTTTATCCTCACATAACAGCCCCATGATATAGAAATTATTAATATGTCTCATTTTCAGTTGAGAGTACTGGGCCCAGAGAGATGATTAATCAGTTAAAAATCATAGGATCTGTGTTCCGATTTTCTTGCCCTTCCCTGCTATACTTTAAAACTACTACAGTTAAAATTAAAAATAAATAAATAAATAAATAAATAAATAAATAAATAAATAAACTACTACAGTTTATGTGCACAGTTACCTCGGGTATTAGACCAAAGAGCAGACTGATTGGAGATGAGATTGTAGGAGGCCTTGTACAACGTGATTACCTGATGAGCAGATGAATGAAAGAGCTGGCCCTGAGTCAGACGTCATGGCTAAGAAGTTTAGTTGGTTCCTCGTTCCTTTGTAGATCTTTGATTCTGCAATTTCAATTGCATTGAAATTCTTAAATATAACTATATATAAAAGCATAAGCAACTGAGAATTTAAATACCAGATAATTTTTTAAAATTTTCTTATTTAAATTCAATTTAGTTAACATATAGTGTATTATTAGTTTCAGAAGTAGAATTCAGCAATTCATCACTTACATGTAACACCCAGTGCTCAACACCTCAAGTGCCCTCTTTAATGCCCGTCACCCAATTACCCCATCCCCTGACCCATCTCGCTCCAGCAACCCTCAGTTTGTTTCCTAGAGTCTTTTATAATATGTGCCTCTCTCTCTGTTTTCATCTTATTTTATTTTTCCTTCTCTTCCCCTATGTTCATCTGTTTTATTCTTAAATTCATATTCATATGAGTGAAATCATATGGTATTTATCTTTCTCTGACTGACTTACTTTGCTTAGTGTAATACCCTCTGTCTAGTTCCATCCACGTTGTTGCACATGACAAGATTTAATTATTTTTTGAGGGCTGAGTCATATTCCATTGTGTATATATATATATATATATATATATATATATATATACACGCCCTGTCTTCACCCATTCATCTGTCAATGGACATCTGGGCTCTTTCCATAGTTTGGCTACTGTGGACATTGCTGCTATAAACATTGTGGTGCGTGTGCCCATTTAAATCCCTATTTTTGTATTATTTGGATAAATTCCTAGCAGTACAATTGCTGGGTTGCAGGGTCTATTTTTAACTTTTGAGGAACCTCCAAACTGTTTTCCAGAGTGGCTGCACCTGCTTGTATTCCTACCAAGGGTGGAAGAGGGTTCCCTTTTCTCCACATACTCTCCAATGTTTGTTGTTTCCTGAATTGTTAATTTCCCCATTCTCACTGGTGTGAAGTGATACCTCTTTGTGGTTTTGATCTGTATTTCCCTGAGGGCAAGTGATGTGGAGCATTTTCCATGTGTCTGTTAGTCATTTGCATGTCTTCTTTGGAGAAATGTCTGTTCATGTCTTCTGCCCATTTCTTGACTGGATTTTTTGTTATGTTTTGTTTTTGGGGTGTTGAATTTGCTAAGTTCTTTATAGATTTTGGATACTAGCCCTTCATCTGATGTTTCATTTGCAAATTTCTCCTCCCATTCTGTAGGTTGCCTTTAACTTTTGTTGATTATTTCCTTTGTTGTGCAAAAGCTTTTTATCTTGATGAAGTCCCAGTTCATTTTTGCTTTTGTTTCCCTTGCTTGTGGAGACATGTTTAGCAAGAAGTTGCTGTGGCTGAGTCAAAGAGGTTGCTGCCTGTGTTCTCTAGGATTTTGATGGATTCCTGTCTTGCATTTACATCTTTCATCCCTTTTGAATTTATTTTTATGTCTGGTGTAAGAAAGTGATCCATTTCATTCTTCCACATGTGGCTGTCCAATTTTCCCAACAGCATTCGTTGAGGAGACTGTCTTTTTCCCATCAGCTACTCTTTCCTGCTTTTTTGAAGACTAATTGACCATTAAGTTTTAAGTCCATTTCTGGGTTCTCTATTCTGTTCCATTGATCTATGTATCTGTTTTTGTGCCAGGACCACACTGTGTTGATGACCACAGCTTTGTAGTACAGCTTGAAATCTGGAATTGTGTTGCCGCCAGCTTTGGTTTTCTTATTCAACATTATTTTGGCTATTTGGGATCTTTTCTGGTTCCATACAAATTTTAGAATGTTTGTTCTAGCTCTGTGAAAAATCAGGATTGCATTGAATGTGTGGATTGCTTTGGGTAGCAGAGATATTGTAACAGTATTTGTTCTTCCAGTCCATGAGCATGGGATGTTTTCCCATTTCTTTGTGTCTTCCTCACTTTCTTTAATAAGTGTGCTGTAGTTTTCAGAATACAGATCTTTTGCTTTTTTGTTTTGGCTTCTTCCTAGGTATTTTATGGGTTTTGGTGAAATTGTAAATGGGATCAATTCTTTGATTTCTCTTTTTGCTGCTTCATTGTAGCGTATAGAAATGCAACAGACTTCTGTGCATTGATTATATATCCTGCCACTTTGCTGAATTCCTGTATCAGTTCTATCAAATTTTTGGTAGGATCTTTTGGATTCTATACATACACTATCAGGCCATCTGCAAAGAGTAATAGTTTTGACTTCTTCCTTGCTGATTTGGATGGCTTTTATTTCTTTGGTTATCTGCTGAGGCTAGGACTTCCAGTACTAAGTTGAACAACAGTGGTGAGAGTGGACCTCCCTGCCATGTTTGGGACATTAGGAAAAGCTCTCAGTTTTTCCCTGTCAAGGATAATATTAGATGTCCTTCATATATGGCCTTTATGATGTTGAGTATCTTCCCTCCACCCTCTATGCTACGGGGAATTTTAATCAACAAAGGATGCTGTCTGTATTGTGTTAAATGCTTTTTCTGCATCTATTGAGAGGATCATACGGTCCCTCTTTATTTTCTTAATGTGGTGTATTACATTGATTGATTTGTAGATGTTGAACCACCCCTGCATCCCAGGGATAAATCCCACTTGGTCATGGTGAATAATCCTTCTAATACACTGTTGGATCCGATTAGCTAGTATCTTGTTGAGAAGTTTTACATCCGTGTTCATCAGGGATGTTGTCTGCAATTCTCCTTTTTAGTGGGGGTTTTTGTCTGGTTCAGGGTTGATCCTGAATGCTGGTAATGCTGGACTCATAGAATGAGTTTTCCTTACATTTCTATTTTTTGGAACAGTTTCAGAAGAATAATTATTAATTCTTCTTTAAATATTTGGTAGAATTCTCCTGGGAAGCCATTCAGTCCTGGACTCTCGTTTGCTGGGAGATTTCTGATTACCGATTCAGCTTCTTTGCTGGTTATAAGTCTGTTCAGATTTTCTATTTCTTCTTGTTTCAGCTTTGATAGTTTATATGTTTCCCGAAATTTGTCCATTTCATTTAGATTGCCCAATTTGTTGGCATATAATATTCTCTTATAATTGTTTGTATTTCTTCAGTGTTGGCTGTGATCTCCCCTTTTCCTTTCATGATTGTATTTATTTGGGCTCTTTCTCTTTACTTTTTGATAAGTCTAGCTAGGGTTTATCAGTCTTGTTAACTCTTTCAAAAACGAGCCCCTAGTTTTGTTGATCTGTTCTACTGTTTTTTGATTTCTATATCATTGATATCCGCTCTAAACTTCATTATTTTTTCCTGTTCTACTGATCTTTTTCCAGCTCCTTTAGGTATAAGCTTAGGTTGTGTATTTGAGACTTTTCTTGCACTTGAAGAAGGCCTATATTTATATGTACTTCCCTCTTAGGACCACCTTTGCTGCAGCCTAAGGATTTTGATCTGTTGTATTTTCATTTTCATTTGTTTCCATGTAATTTTTAAATTCTTTTTTTAATTTCCTGGTTGACCCATTCATTTTTTTTAGTAAAATGCTCTTTAGCTTCCATGTATTTGTGGTCCTTTCATTTTTTTTTTCTTTTGGTGGACTTCAAGTTTCATAGCATTTTGCTCTGAAAATATTCATTGTATGGTCTCAAACATTTTGTACTGATTAAGTCCTGACTTGTGACCCCGTATGTGATCTATTCTGGAGAATGTCCCATGCACTCGAAAAATGCACTCGAAAAGAATGTGTATTTTGTTGCTTTAGGATGAAATGCTCTGAATATATCTGTTAAGTCTGTCTGGCCCAGGGTGTTATTCAAAGCCCTTGTTTCCTTATTGATCTTCTGCTTAGATAATCTATCCATTGGTATGAGTGGGGCATTCAAGTACCCTACTATTATTGTATTATTATCAATGAATTTCTTAAAGTTGTTATTGATTCATTTATATATTTGGCTACTCCCAAGCTAAGGGCATAAATATTTACAATTGTTACACCTTATCAGTGGATAGACCCCTTTTTTTATGATAGAGTATCCTTCATCTCTTATTTCAGTCTTTTGTTTAATATCTAGTTTGTCTGATATAAGGATGGCTACTCTAGCTTTCTTTTGATCTCCATTGGCATGATTAATCGTTCTCCAGCCTCCCTCATTTTTAATCTGGAGGTGTCTTTGGCTTTATAATGAGTGTCTTATAGGCAGCATATCAATGGACCTTATCTTTTTTATCCTTTCTGATACCCTACGTCTTTTGAATGGAGCATTTAGTCCATTTACATTCCGAGTAATTATTGAAAGATAATAATTTAGTCCCACTGTATTATCTGTAAAGTCACTGTTCCAGTAGATTGTTCCTGTTCCTTTCTAGTCTTTGTTACTTTTAATCACTCTTTCTGCTTAAAGGGTCCCCTTTACTATTTCTTGCAGGGTTGGTTTAGTGTACACAAATGCCTTTATTTTTTTTTTGTCTCGGAAACTCTTTATCTCTCCTTCCATTCTTAATGACAGCCTCATTGGATAAAATATTCTTGACTGTATAGTTCTCCCATCTAGCATGTTGAATATAACATGCCAGTCCTTTCTGGCCTGCCAGGTCTCAGTGGACCGGTATGCTGCCAGCATTATGTGTTTACCCTTGTAAGTTAAGAACTGCTTTCAGAATTTTCTCTTTATTTTTGTAATTCACAAGTTTCACTGTAATACATCATGGTGTTGACCTGTTTTTGTTGATTAACAGGGGAATTCTCTGTACCTCTTGGACATGAATGCCTTCTCCTGATTAGGGAAGTTCTCAGCTATAATTTGTTCAAATAAACCTTTTTTTTTCCTTTTTATTTTCTTTTTCCTACTCTCTTTCTTCTGAGACTCCTATAATACAGATATTATTTTGCTTTATGAAATTGATGAGTTCCATAAGTCTACCTTTGTGATATAATAGTTTTCTTTCCCTCTTCTTTTCAGTTCATTATATTCATAATTTTATCTTCTGTATTACTGATTCACTCTTCTACTTCGTTCATCCTCATTTTTATGGCCTCCACTTGGGACTGCATCTCAGTTACAGCATTTTTTATTTCAGCCTGCATAGATTTTAGTTCTTTTATCTCTACAGTAAGGGATTCTCTAGTGTCTTCTATGCTTTTTTCAAACCCAGCTTGTATCTTTATAATCATTGTTTTAAATTCTAGGTCAGACATCTTCCTTATATCTGCATTGATTAAATCCCTGGCTGTGAGTACTACCTCCTGTTCTTTCTTTCGGGGTGAATTTCTTCGTCTTATCATTTTGTCCAGAAAATAAAAGAAGAAAGAGAAAGAAATAACAAAAACAACAAGAGCAACAACAAACACCACCACCACCACCACCAACAACAACAACAACAACAACAAAATTAGACACTGGGTGTGTTTGTTCTGCTTGTTAGAAGAAACAAGATCCCAAAATAAGAAAGAAAAAAATATATATATATATACAATAAAATAAAAGGAAAGGAAACAAAAAATATAGTTTATATATGAAAATAAAATTTAAAAATAATTTTAAAATATTTGAAAAAAATAACTGGAAAAAATAACCCTAAAAGTCTAACAAATGAAAGTACAAAGAATTCTAGATACTCTTTTCCCTGAGAGCTGAAGCTCTGTAGCTCCCTCTGATCAGTAAACTTAGTGTGAGTTGTTTGTGCAGGTCTTCTGGGTAGGCGCCTATTGGGCTGATTGTCAGGTGGACTTGCCCCAGTTGGGCCTCAGTGTGCGGGGAGGTAGGGCTCGATGCAAACAGCTCCACACCCCTCTAGGTGGCATTGTTTTGCTCTCTGAAGGCTGTCAGCACTGATGGGCAGGATGCAGATGGAGGCCCTCTGCTCTCCAGCCCAGGAGGTGAAAATTCACACTATCTTCTCTTAGTGAACCATCACAGAAGAGCTATCAATCACTGTTGTCTCCCTGGTTTCCATCAGAACTCTGTGTTCACCCAGCCTGTGTCAGAGCTTCTTTTTATTCCCGCCACACTCCTGAGGTTCAAAACTCCCTATTTTAGGGACTCTCATGGTGCGGACTTATGCTGTTCCTCCTGGGGAGGGTCTCCTCATTCTTCTGCCTTTTGCTGGAGTCTTTCCAGGAAAGCCATCACCCGACTGCACAGTGGTTTGCAGTTTATGATAACACAGAGCAGAAAGCTGGCTCCCAGACCCGCTATTCACAGCCAGCTTGTGTGCTCCTATGCTGGGAACAGTGCATCACTTAGGTGTCGTCCTTTCTTCTTATGACCCTGGGGATCTTCAGATCATGGTGTCACACCTGGAATTCCGCTCCGCCTTGCCTCCTGAGCACCTCTCAACCAGGCATGTCCCCACTGCAGCAAACTTCCGAAAGTTCAGATTTTTTGCTCTGCTGCTTCTAATGCTTTGCAGTAGCCTCCATAAGCAGGTCCCTGCCCACTGTCTGATCCCCTCAGCTCTGCCACACCGGATTCAGATCTTCACACCTCCTACCTTCTGAAAGGTAGAAGCTTTTCTTTCTTTTTTGTAGATTTGCAGTATTTGTTTTCTCAGACCTCCAATTGATTTATTGGTTGTTCAGAATGATTTGATAACTATCCACTTGTATTGGAGGGAGGAGACAAACTTAGGATTCCCCTACTCCTCTGCCGTCTTAACTCTCTGCCAGATAAATTATCTAATTGGTTATTTTTTAAAGGTTTTAGCTCCATATTAAACATGGATGATTAGTTGCTAAAACTTATAATATAAACAAAAATATAGCAAAAATAGTTTATTAACTGTCCTCCATAATGGCTTAATTTAGACTTGGCTCATCTCCAGGCTTGAATGAAACATGTAGTCGAAGCCATAAACCAGGTGGGTCTTGTTTTTGCCTCGTTGGGCTGTTAAATTTAGAGTTTGACTTAAAGTACATGTTTTCTCTCCTAATTAGTTAAACACTACGATTATCTCCATCACTCTCGAAGCCTATAAGGCTGTGAACCACCCCGTCTCCTTACTAAAAGAGAACTTTTCCTTCGTCCTTTCTCCTCCCCTTATTATCTCTTTCACTTGCCTCCTTTTTGTTTGGCTCTTCCCTTTCTCTGCCCAAGCCTCTCCTCTCCCTCCTTTTACTAATATTCTACATTTGAGTAATAATGAACAGGTAAGGAAATAGCACTCTAAACACCATTTCACTAATCTTACTGCTCCTTGCTGGTTGTTTGATCACATATTATCTTTTTAGACGGAGATTTTTAATTTTTTTTAAAGATTTTTGTTGTTTGTTTATAAAGGGACATTTCTAGCTGTTTGAGCACTTCCTTGAATCCATACCTTGTGGTTAAAGTTAGACTAGGGCTCCTCAAGCCCGGTTTTACATACTTGTGGACAGTTAATTATTTGTTATATCGTGTGCACTGTAGGATGTTTATTGGCAACCTGGGTCTCTACCCACTAAATGCCAATAGCACCTTCCGCCTAGATATGACAGCCCAAAATGTCTCCAGACATTGCCAAATGTCCCCTTGGAGTATAAAATTGAGAGCCACTAAGTTAGACATTTCTAATTTCTATATTTCTTCATTTTTTTTTCCAGGCTGTAAATCTTATATTACTCAAAAACTATTGAGTTCTAACTTTCGATACTGAATATTTGGCTCAGAAGTTGCTAATGTACAGCCTACTCAATCTCATAACGTTGTAAAATACTGATTCGTAACATATTCCCACACAGGGGATGTAGCTGTAAGGCTGCAGATTTCAATGTTAAGAAACTTCCAGATGAAAGATATCAAAGTGGAAATGTCAGCTATGTATATGCAGATACATTTAGGAAGCAAGTCAAGGCTGGAGATGCAGGTTGGTAAATAGTCTTGGTTGTGATATGGGGGGGGGGGTTGTTTTATTATTATTATTATTTTTTGTGATATTGTTTAAAGACGTGAGAGTATGTAAGGTGACTGAACAAAAGTGTGTAATTAGAAATGAGCAGAATGCAGAGATTTCCACTGGGCGGATAGCTAGAGTTAAACGATGCAACAGGGAATTGGATCTGAGAAAGAAAAGGAGACGTTAAGGATGAAGAAAGGGAATAATAAGCCAAGGTAATAGATATTGCTATGGTACTGAAGTAATAATCATAGTAATAATAATACAATAAGAACAACTCACATAACATTTACTGTGACAGAAAACAGAATAAGAGTATTTACATGTATTCATTTAATCTTCATGGCACCCCCGTGGCTATTATCTCTGTTTCATAGATGAGAAAATTGTATCTTTATCTATAAATATCTGTCACTCTGCCTCTGTCAGTTCCATATAAGCTTCGAGGTCGGTGAGGAAATGACCAAATCTAGACCCCGACTGGTGTTCAAAGCCCAGCTCTGTGACCTGCTAGTTCTGTCCTCTTGAATAAATCATGTAATCATCTGTGCTTCAGTTTCTTCATCTATTGAATGGGAATGATTGAGAAGATGATACGAGTTAGGGCTCTGAAGAGCTTGTCATCTAGTGAGTGATTGTATCTTCCATTATTTTATGTAGGTTGTGTTCAAAACATTTCTCTGCTCTGTTGTATGGTTTGAACTCGTGAGAAACCTCCTTGATTCCAGTGTGGAATATCAAAAAATTTCAATGATATTAGTATAGGAATAAAATGGGATCTCCCAAAAATAATCTGAAGTGTATAGTGATAGGTATTAGCCCTAGTGAACACTAGGTATGCGGGTTTAGCAGGTGGAGTCCGTGTTTTGTAGAATTAGAGTTAAAAAAATACAGTTCAGCCAATATTCCAATGCTTTTAATAATTTGGCTACAATACTAGCTGCTAAGTAATGAGGAGTAGTGGTAGCCAGTTGTGAACTGCATCTTTAGAAAGTAGGAGGGAAGGACAGAGGATCGTATTTTTAAAAGACAATCATTTAACAGTTCAGCCGCCTATTAGACTCTATTAGACATTATGCTAAGCTGTAGATGCATTCTAAGATGGAATAAAATGTATTTCACACACAACTTTAAACTATGTTGAGGATAATCATATTCATGTGAGCTGAGAATTTCCACAATAAGGGAAAACATTCTTCATCAAAAGGTGGTTCAGTGACAATGTGGGAGAAAATATTTATAACATAAATATGATTAGGTAGTAAATATTTTTATTTAAGTCAGAATTTAATTGTTGATAGAAAAAAGGAATTACCCCTGAGCAGAAGATACCAACAGGCAAATGATAAAAATAAAATACGAATAGAAAGCAACTGATATTCCTGGGATATTGATATATAAAATATGTTCAACTTCACTAATAAATAAATGAAAATTAAATTAACAACAAGATTTCATTTGTCACCACTAAGCTTGATCAAGACTAAATTGTACTGACAAAGATGTGGAGAATTGGCCGCATTTTGCTGTTGCAGAAGGATGAGCGTATCCAGTCTTTCTTCAGAGGATGTTTTTGTTGCATAATTTGTATGATTAATAACAAACATTCGCAATTTTAAAAAAGGAAAGAGAAATGAAGGGAGAGAAACGTGAAGAAGGGGTGAAGAGGGAAGGAAAGAAGTGAGGTAGCCAAACTGTCTTCAAAAATTAAGATAAGTCTCTAAGTTTGGTAGACAGCTTGTTCTTCCTGCAATGTCTAGACTGATTATTTAACTGAATTAATTGATTCATTGGATGCTAGCCAAAAAGACATATTGTTTCAGTGCTGCATAGAAGCATCTATACTTTATTTTATATCTTATTTTTATCTTGAATCACTGTTTGATAGAGTAACCAAAAGCAGTGAAGCAACAACCTTGATGTGTATTTATTTGTGTTTATCTCGAGAGCTTCCAACATCCCCAACTGCATATTAACCTTGCTTTCTCTGACACCCTTTAAATGATAGTAACGTGTTTTGCCAAACAAACGTGGCATACTTTTGTAATTTTAGTTCTGACGGTTAAAATTGAATGCACATTTTTAAAAGACCTGAGTGTATTTATTGGGGCACCTTGTGGGCTCAGTCAGAAGACCCCACAGCTCTTGATCTCAGGGTTGTGGATTTAAGCCCCATGATGGGGTAGAAATTACTTAAAAAAATCAACTTAAAAGAAGTTATGGGTGTATTATTTTTACCAATTATTTCCACTGTGTCTATTCAATAGTTATATTATCCAGCTTCCCTTGATTGATTTTTTTTTAATTTTTAATTGTGGATTAAACACTCAAGTTATTTAGTATGTGTTTTTTTGTGAAGAGACAAACCAGGAAAAAAAAATCATATTTAAAACAAAAAAATGATTTTTAAAACTTCCATTTGATTCATCCAAATAGCAAATGATTAAATGGAGTGAGTCCTTCATACAGACTTTGCAGTACTGAGTAATTTTAAATTGGAAAGGATAGTTCATCCTGAAAACACCAATTCCACATTTCTAAGAGAGCAAACTTTCTTGAAAAGAAAAATAAAACCTAAATGTTCATATATATGTGAAAAATATATGCCCATGAAAACATAAAAACCCACACCACAATGCATCATCTACATTGGAGGGAAGGGAATGTCCACATGTTTACAATCACATAAGTACAGACTAAAGTCTTTAGATTTTCAGGAAAAACAACACATTTTTCTTTTGTTTTTGGCTGTTTTTTCTACCTTCATTGGACAGGCTACAGGAACTCTTTCTGGCATATTTTTCATGCTGCTCAACATTAACATCAATTGAGAAAAGAAAAAGCTAGTGCATCTTTGAGTCTCTTTTAAGCTTTTCTTTTACATGGTGTGTCACATTAATGCTGCCCTACAGGGAAATAATCAAAGAATTTTACTATAATACTGTGGTTCAGAAAGGAAACATGACAGCAGTACATTACTGCAAATTGAATTTAATGAGCTTCTTAGCACTGGGAGAGTGACTCTTTGAAACAGAAGCTATTCAATTGAGATCATTTTGATTATAATTAAATCATTTTACATTTACCACAGAGACAAGTTTAATCTTAATTAGACACTTTTATGGGGGAGGTGAAGCCACATGATTTATATTTTCTTGATCATATAGTGAAGAATTTATAATTTAAGGATAAAAAACAATATGGTGTCCCTTCCAAGGAATAACAAAAATAAGTATTCTCAAATTTCTTTGGTGGGGGATGAGTTGGGCAGAGCAATGGCAGTGACTTCAGTTGGATGGACGTGGATGCGTGCGTACTGATAAATGGATGAATACACAGACATGGTATTGATTTCATTTTCTATTTGGTGGCTTTTTCTAAAATTCAGGAATTGTGCTTTGTTGCTAAAGGTTATCAAATTAAACAACAAAACTGCTAATCAAGATGAATTTAGTATATAGATCCTTGTTTTGGTTGCAAGCACACTTGAATCAGATTCCCAAGACAGTCGAAGCATTGATTCTGTCCTTTGCTAGCTTTTTAATCAGGCAAGTAACTTAATCTCCCTGTACCATATTTAATTCCCCCTAATGTACGATTTAACATCTCCATTTTAGAGCTATATGATATTTACATAAAGTAAGAATGTGAAATTACATTGCAGAGTTTAGATTGATATATAAATTTACCTTATTAATATTAATGGAAAGATTGGGATTTTTTGACATTTCTATAATTTGTGCTACAGGATTCTAAGATTTTTACCTTCTAAAAACATCCTTATTTTGCACATTATATGCATGTAGGAAGGTAAGTAAAAATTACAATAAAAGGAAAAGAACAATAAAAATCAATGTGTGTTTCTATAATTGATGTTTTCCCAACCATGAAATATCCAAAGCCTGTCTCATGTTTAAACAAAATGACATGACAGGAAAGTGGATGGCTTGAGGGATTTCTTGAGGATTAATCTGTTTGGCATTAGACACAAGCTGTAAGTCTAAGCAAGTTACCTTCAGTCATCTAAGGCATTCACTCATCTTCCAGAAATTGAAACATTGGAAGAGCACCCCTCCTGTTAACTTCACATGGGAAAAATGGCCAATTAAAGAATACCGTGGAGGGCATCCAATAGGAGATCTTAGGTAATGCTCGGAGTTTTAAAGCCATTTTAACAAAACTGGGTTTTGCTTAAAAAAAAACAAAACACTAATTTTTATAAACTAAAAATTTTAAAAAGACTTTCCAAGTAAATTATTAAAGATCCTTTCTCTTTGAGGAGGTGACTGGATGGTTCAGTTGGTTAAGTGTCTGACTCTTGGTTTTGGCTCAGTTCATGATATGAGGGTCATGGGATTGAGCCCCGTGTCAGGCTCTGAGCTGAGTGTGGACTCTGCTCAAGATTCTCTCTCTCCTTCTCCTTCTGCCCCTCCTCCCTGACCGTGCTCTAAATAAATAAATGGATAAATAAATAGAAATTAAAAATAAAATCCATCCTCTTTAAGCATATTTAACAAGGGGCTGTTTTTATTCTTAGACATTTCAGTAAGTTATCTTTGTAACAGATATCTTTGGCAGATGTGGTATAAATATCCTACAGACTAAAATATTTGGATTATTTACTGGACTGTCACTCATGCATGTGGATGTTCACTCCATCAGTATTCCTTTCAATTTAAATGATCTTACAAAATTTAGTAGGTTTCCTGGACCATGTGGGGGCACTTTTTCTACTAGGCTCAGTCAATTGTTTAGCCATTTGGCGGGTTCTACTAGAGATGATGTGACTTTACTTACAAATTTCTTTCTGGGCAGTTTTGTAATCAGTCTATGATTATGGAGAGAATGAAGACAATTCACCATATATTTCCTGAAATTCTTTAGTGTAAGATCCTCCTGTAAATACTTTGAATTCTTCAAAAATCAGATAGTTGGAATATATGCAGTTAGGTAGAGTAGGGAAGCCAGGCCTTGGCTTTCATGTTGTGGTGAGCCATTGTATGTTCCAGTAGGTGGGGGCAGATAGAGGGGTGTGCATTGGGGAAGATTCACCCATGAAAATCTGCCTCTGGTACTACTTTGTTCAATTTCCCCTTCCTCTTTCCATCCTACCTTCCCCCCCCCACCCCCATTCTCCGCTTGAAAATAAGGTTTGTGTGGGAGAAGAGGGGCGATTAAGTGAGGCAGGATTGGACAGAACTGAACAAAGGGAAGAGGAAAAGAATGAGACATTGGTTCTCTTCTTTGGCCAGAATAAGATTCTTCTCCAAAAACAAAGAACTGCGGGTACAAATAAGACATAAATGTTAAGTAATGATCGTATGTAGAAAGTTCATCCTCGGTGTCAACATAGGAAATGCAAATTGTGCTAATGAAATGATACTTTGTAATTGTCAAAAGAGCAAAGCTTCTGAAATAACAATAAATGTTGGGAAAAATAAAGCAAAAGGGGAATTCCCTTGTACTGCACTGCACATCTGTGTGGAGATACAATTGTTAGAATGTTCATTTGTTTTGGTATTCTTAAATACTTTATTAAGAGTATGGCCTTTAACATCACAGATATGGACAAAGATCTATGTTCAAGGGCATTGCAATGGCTTTATGAATAATAGCAAGAAACGGGGAAATAACTAAGGTCAAAAGGAGGAGAATGGTTACATTTAATTGTATGTTCATATAATAAAATATTATGCAGTTATTAAAATGATATCCATAAACAGTATTTAATGGGGGAAATGATCACTCTGGACTATATAAAGATAAAAACAGTATTCAGGTGTGATCCATAGGTGTAAAATACAGTCAGTGATCAGAGAATTAGAGGAAATATACTGTATCATCACAAACCATCATCTCAGTGTCTTCAGATTGCCTGCATTTTTTTTTCTCTCACTTCTTTTAGTATTCTCAAATTTTTTCTTTTTTTTTTAAGATTTTATTTATTTATTAATGAGAGACATAAAAAGAGAGAGAGAGAGAGGCAGAGAAACAGGCAGAGAGAGAAGTAGGCTCCATTTGAGGAGCCCGACGTGGAACCCGATCCCAGGACTCCAGGATCAGAACCTGGGCCAAAGGCAGGCGCCAAACCACTGAGCCACCCAGGGATCCCTTCAATTTTTTTCTATTATTATTTTTTCCCTCATAAAAAGAAATTGTTATTAGACAATTACATGTCTCTTAGCTAGAAGATAGTGACAATGTACACCCAAATGATACATTGTCGTAGGAGAACCATTTCCGTTGACACCAATTAATTTGAATCTAAATTTAACCGCTCTCCCTCTTAGTTCAGTTTGCCCTGTGGTGCTCACCTTACATCTGAAGGCTTAGTTCAATGTCTTTCTTTCATGCAGTCTTTGCTGAACCTCCCAGTCACCCCTTTCTAGATAATTTTTTACTCATCTCTATTCTACAGAAGCATTTGCCACATATGTATTCATTGAACAAATAAAGGATTGAAGAGCCCAAGTGCTATCAACTGAATATTTGTGTCTTCCTTCCCTCGAAATGTGTATATTAGAGTCTGATCTGTAGTGCAATGGTATTTGGAACCAGGCCCTTGGAAGGTGATTAGGTCAGAGGGATGGAGCCCTCATAAATGGGATCAATGCCCTTAAAAAAAAAAAAAAACAAAGAGAGAGAGAGAGAGAGAGAGAGAGAGAGAGACAAGAGAGGTCTTGCTTTCTGCCATGTGGGGTAATAGCCAGAAGAACCAGGAAGCAGATCTCACGGGACCCTGAATACGCTAGTGCTTGATCTTGAACTTCCTAGCCTCCAGAACCCAGAGAAATAGCATGTATTTGTTTAAGCCAGGCAGTCTATGGTATTTTTCTTAAAAGGGCATAGACTGAGGATTACATCGATGAGCAAGTGTTTCATATGAAAGGTGTAGGACTGATACTATTTTTTTCACTTTATGGAAGAAGAATTGAGGCTCAGAGAATTTCAGTTTCTTTCCCAAATGTCATAGTAATGAAAATCAAAACTAAAACACAATCCTCTTTAAACTTAGTGCTCTTTTTGATATTCTAATATTTGGAACCCTGGGACAATGAGAGACAACAGGAAGTTACAAAATCATCAAGTTTATCTCCATATTTATCTTAGTCTGGGAAAACTTCTTGGAATTTGTTAATTCATACATACATTTGGAATCGTTCCCCATGTGTCCTTAAGAAAGATGTACAGAAACAAAAGTCGGAAAAGGGTAGAAATCTGCTCCATTATTTAAATGCTTGAGGGAAAGGAACTAATTGAAAGAGGTGAATTTGGATAAAAAACTGAGGAAATGTAATGGGGTTATGGCAGAGTAACAGCCCCCCAAGATACCCACTTTGTAGAAACTCGGATATATTTGCCTTACATGGAAATTGGGATTTTGAGGGTACAATTAAGGGCCTTGAGACAGGGAGATTATTGTAGATTATCCAAGTGGGTCCAATGAAATCACAAATATCCTTCTAAGTGAAATAAACGGGGCACCAGTGAAGAAAATACGAGGGAAATAGAGGCCAGAGGGTTGCAACTGCTGGCCTTGAAGATGGAAAGGAAGCATTAGCCAAGAATTCAGGAAGCTTCTAAAAGCTGAAAAGGCAGCAAAATGTATTCTCCTCTGGAGCCTGCAAACAGGAATGCAGCCCTGACAACATGGTGGCTAGCCGCATGAGACTCATTTCCATCTCTGACATCCAGAACTGGTTGGTTTATCTGTCGGATAATACATTTTTTGGTTGTTTTAAGCCACTCAATTTGTGGTAATTTCAGCAATTAGAAATTGCTGGGGGAGGGGTGTTCCTTTATCAATTCAGGGTTCTTTTTCTTTCTTCTCTCTATTCCAGGCTTTACAAATTAGTGCTGTTGACACAGTAGCAATCAAAAACAATGAGGCCTCTCCTTTCCTAAAACTTCTATTCTGGCAAAGACAGATCATAAACACATAAAAATACATGAACATGTGCAGGAGAGTAGTGCTATGGAAAAGGTGGACGTAGGCAGTCAAATCAGGCTGAAGAATGACTAGATGATTAAATACGTGAATGGAGCCAACCTATGGAAATTCCCTCTCTGGTATGATAGCTCACCAGGACCTGCCTCGTCGCCAGCAGAGCAGGTCATTTCCTTCATAGGATTCACTTTGCATTTTGTTCTTCCCTCCTAATGATGTTAGTCAGTGAGTTCTTCACCTATGGAGGAAAGGTGTAGTATTTAATTGTACACTGGGTCTACCACACAATACCTACACAAAAGATAACTTGTAAAGATTTGCTTATTTATTTTAGAGAGAGAAAGAGAGAGAGAGCATGAGCAAGGGGAGGGGAGGAGAGAGAGAATTGCAAGCAGACTCCTCATTGAGTAAAGGGCCAGACTCGGGGCTTGATTTCAGGATCCTGAGATCATGACCTGAGCTGAAATCAAGAGTCTGAGCTTAATTTACTGAACCGCCTCACCAGAAGCCCCTGCCCAAAAGATATTTAAGAAAGAGGGGCACCTGGGTGGCTCAGTTGGTTAAGCATCTGCCTTTGGACCAGGTCATGATCCCAGGGTCCTGGGATTGAGCCCCACATCGGGCTCTCTGCTCAGCAGGGCATCTGCCTATCTCTCTCCCTCTCCCCTTCCCTCTGCTTGTGCTCTGCCTCACTCATGCTCTCTCTTGCTTGTGTGTTCTCTCTCTCTCTCTCTCTTTCTCAAATAAATAAAAAAATCTTTAAAAAATCTTTAAGAAAGGAAAATGATAGGGACAAATGGGTAGGAATAAAGTTAGGAAAGAACAAATGTAGAAGAAAAGGCAGGAAAGGTAGGAAATACGGGAGAAAGGAAGAAAAATAGCTAAGAAAATGATGGAGGAAAGGAAGGAAGGAGGACTGATATTCGACAACAGTCATGCCGGTGAACTCCATACCTCTCATTGCCCCAAATAAGCCAATCTACACAAATCTGTGCAGTGTGACACTTATGAGGTGATACTTGTGTGCTGCCCTAGGTAGGTGCAACCTTAGGTATGTTTTATTGGCTGCAGGGACCAGGCCATCTCCTTAAGCCAACTGTCCCCACCAGCCCAAGACACCTTGCTGCCTGGTGGCTCCTGGAAGTTGATTTCTGTAGTGTTTCCGTATAGCCATGGGAGGCAATACAAGAGAAACAACGGCCACACACCTCTCTGGCACTTTAAGGGTAATACGTTACGAGTGCATAAAATACACAGGCAGAGGCACGTAGCTGCTATTACCTCCAGCAAACGGGAACTCGGTTTCTCTGAATTATCCTCATCGGTGGACTGTAATTGATTGCTGCTCTCGAATCATTTATTTTATAAAACTCAATAAAAGAAAGTGATGAAAATGTGCCAGATGATTTCCACGGAGGGAAGGAATCAAAGAGCTGAGAAAGAATGCAGCCTTGATTCATCGTCACTCCCTGTTTTCTCAAATGCTGCCCCAGTCCTGGGTGGAAGATGGTTCATTTCCCCTCGGCCGGCCCAGCCCTGATGGGTGAAGCAAATTTCCCTGATGTTCTGTTTACCTCATTCTTGCTCTTATTTCCTTTGATAAGAACCTATTGGTATTAAAGATTGCAGGGGGCTCATTTTACATTGAGACTCTGGTTCAATTACTCCAGGCTACATGGGTACCCTGGCAAAGAGAGCTTGAGAAGGGAACAGAGCTGGTATGCAAGGCTTTCCATCTCCCAGGTAGCAAATGCAATTGTTTTGTTTTTCACGGTCTTAAAATGACTGGATATCAGCAGCTTACACCCCGCAGGGCAAATCAGGATACGACATAAAGTGTTCAGAATTGCTATGTTGGCACTGATAGCAGAACGGTAATAACACAGTGCGTCTGGACACAATAGGGCTTTTGGCAATGTCAACCGCTCATTCCCTGGTGGAGAACAGACTGTGTCATTGTGTCATTCTGACTCACCTTTTATTTTCCCTCCTCTTCCTTGACCTGGGGAATTTATTTTAGGATGAATTAACTCCTCCTTCCTTGCCATAGACACACGTTGATTCAAGAGCTGGCTCTGCCACTGTATCTCTTGTTGTGGGGCACAAAGATAACTCTTTCCAATAATCTCTGTTCCCGAAGGGTTTTGTGCTTACCTGGCTCACTCCTGTTAAGTCGTGGTAACCTCCTAGATGTATTGAGCAACCATCAAAGACTTGGGCATGTATCCTTAAGAGTGGGAGAGGGGAGCTGTGTGCAGAAGGTTGTAGATCACCTACCCAATCCTCATGGGCGGGGTGTGCACCCCCCACACACACACATGCACAGCTTACTTCATCTGCAGCTATTCCACAACTGGTAGCTAAGATTTCCATTCTATTCAGTCATTTTTAGCTGGAATTGCTGCCTTTGAAAACTCAATGTCTGTTATAGCCACCATTGTGTAATAGGATGATATTCTCTCTGTACAGCTATATTCTTTTTTAGTGTTCTCTCTGCCCAAACCTCATTGTTTGCAGTGTGATGAGTTTAGTCAGCCATCTAGATTTTATTTTATTTGCTTGTATCTTACCTCTTTATAAAACTTATGTGAAATCTCTAGTCAACTTTTTTTTATAATGTCACACAACCAACCTATATAATCTTTTAACTGAGGTTTAGATAGATAGATAGATAGATAGATAGATAGATAGATAGATATAATTTTACATATATAAAATTTAGGTTATATATATATGTATATATATATATACATATATATAATTATATAATTGTGCAGTGGTGTGTGTGTGTGTGTATGTGTGTGTGTGTTGTAGAAAACAACAACAACCATGACTCCCATGATGGGGAGTAAATATTTTCCTGTACCCATCAATGTTCTTTTGGCTGGTCTAAGAATTAAAATGACATGAGACAGGTTAACAGGAGAAAATTTAATTACCTGTGTGCAAGGACTCCATGAGCATAGGAGGCCACAGGTGGTTAGATGATTATAGACCACCAGCCTCTTAGAGGCTTATAGACCACCCAGAGCTAAGGAAAAGGAGGCAAGGTCTTCCTTCAAAGAGAAGGAAGACAATTCATAGGAACATGGAAAAGGGTAAATGTTTCATGAACAGATGGTGGGCAACACAGAAACAATGAGACCTGGAGAGGACCTTCAACAGACAGACTTTGCTGGGTTCCTCCTGTCTACTTTGTCTGGCTCATATCATATTCTAGGTATCTGTGGTGAAAGCTCGCTTCCTGGGACCTGTCCTAAGCTCTTTTAGGCAGTTGGGGGTACAGGCGGTGGGGAGGAGTGTAAAAAGAAAAGTTCTTGAATGTTCTGTTTCTTAAAAATAATCAACCTACAGTGATGCTACATGCCAAAGAGACACTTGGGCTGGCCATTTAGTCTCCCCCACAACGCGTTCCATAAAAATTTACTACCAGATAGCCCAGAGACAATATTCATTGACTTTGAAGTTACGGGAGGGCTTCCAATTTCACTTTTTGCATTAATCTCATAGATTTGCCATGTGCAAGGCGTTAATTTTCCCTCTATTTTGGATTCTCCACAAAGGATTTATATTTCTACCTGTTTTACGCTTAAGATTCATAGATAAGGTTCTTTCCATACGGTGAAAGTGCTCATAATGGGAGCAAGTGTGGGGTGTCATAGGATCATCATCAAACTATCCGTATAATCCAAACAGAAGCCCATTTTATTTTATTAACTCATGGAAATCTCAACAATTAGCAAAGAAAATGAAAGCTGGGATAACACGGCCCAACAGACTATTGCTAAGAGTGATTGATCTGCCGAAGTCCCTTTACTTTCTTAGTGTCGCTATCAACCCATGAATGAGAACTCTTCAAGCTTCCCGGTTTAGAAATCTTCTACCTTCCGATCCTCTAGTGATTTGCAGCTTCTTTGTTTCCCTGCCTTATTTCCCCTTCTGCATTGTTCAATGTTCTCTTTTTAAACTCTTTGGACCGGGACCTGAACTTTTTTAAAAAAGTGAACTACAAGAGTCTAACTTTCAAAATAATAGGACAATGTGCTAGGATAAATTGCCCACCCATGTGTTGGAAGAACGGGTGGAGAAGTGGAGAGCAGAGAGAGGCTGTTCTTTCCCCCCCTTCCTTTCTGCACTCCTCTGCCTGGAGATTGAACACCTCCACTGACATTGTCAACAAAGCTATTATTCCACTCATTGGTCAATACAAGCTCATTTTCTGCTGAATGCCTGGGGAATTGATGCATTGTATGCTGATCTTTCTCTTGGGTTTATTTTCTCAGGGACAATAATGCTTAATCTATATGATGCACATCCCTGATTCTGAGGCTGGGGGCTGGGGGGTTACATCCTAACTCACCTGCATGGAAACTCAGATACACAGAAGCAAAAGGAAATGATAGGCATCTGCTTTGTGGAAGGAAAGGGGCCGGCCACTTTAGTCTTCAAAGACAAGTAGATTGCTGTCTTATCTTCATGGAAATCTCTACCTGTCCCTGAAGTCTGGTAGTGTAACAAACAAAAAAGTGTCAAATATAACAGGCTCTCACATCAGAAAGTCATCCATTTAAGTTGCCCGTTATTCAAAATGGGTATTTTCAGCCTCTGGACTGAGGAAAGCGTTTATGTTGAATACATGAATATTTTGGGAGAACTCTTTGTAAGTTCAATTACGGTTTTTTTGCTAGGAATGTCAGCATCTGATGACAATATATAAACAAATTCTAGTTCTTTTCCAGTCTTGTAACCTGAGGCAAATGCTAAATTTACCTATTCAAGTCACTTTCTTTGACGAGCTTCCTCTAAGCTCCCTACCTCGCAGGAGAAGTAATCAACTTCTCTATACACGGATTGTTTCTTCCGTGTGCACTTCCTCTGCACACTGGTGGGGTATTCTCATACCCTCTGGTACAGTTGGTTGTTTGCATTTTGTCTCTTGTTTCATGACTGCCTGAAGGCGTAATAATACCTAGCTCGCTGAGTTGCTGTGAAGTTTATGTGAAAGAACATATGTTGATGATTGCCGTCTTCTAGTCCTGCTGCAGCTCTGGAGATGCCGAGGAAATTGGATAGTTGGGAAAGGGAAAAGCTCAGGTAACCTGCTTAGCCCAGAGGTTGGTAAAGGAGGAGCTGCTATCTCTGTATATCCCCTCTGAGCAGTCTGATGTCTTCCTCTAGCCACTGGTTCATAGGTGGCCGGTGGGCTGGATGAGACTCATAGACCTGATTTCTTTGGTTGCCATCAAGTGTTTCTCTAGTTTTGGTAGGCTGTATTTTGCTTTATAAAATACCTGGTTGCAGAATTTCAAAATTAAAAGTTTTGATCTAAAAATCTAAATCTCCTGCTACACTTGGCTCCAGTCCTATAGGACTGGGGCTGAATAAGAACATCCCTTTTATATCCATTCATTCATGCATTCATGCATTCATGCATTTATTTATTTAATAGAGACCACATACATGCACTAGGTGGGGGGCAGGGAGAAGGGGCCAAGGACAGAGAATTTTAAGTACATGGGGTTCAATTTCACCCCCTGGAGATCATGATTTGAGCCAAAATCAAGAGTCAGAGGTTTAACCGACTGAGCCACCCAGGTGCCCCAAGGACATAACTTTCAGGTGGGTGTTCTCACCTTTTCACACTCGATTTTTGCCCACTTGTTTCATTTGTTAGTGCTTCTCGCTTGGCCTCTGGAGCCATTTGTGGTTGAGATTCTCTTCCAGGATCATAAGTGCTTCTAAGACTTCATGGTTTCGGATACAACCATACTTTGCCCACATTGTTCTTTCCCCCCAAACTCCACCTTCAACTCTATGTGTGTGCTTTCCTCAGTTAAAAAGAAGTATGGACATACAAAACAGGTTGTACTGCTCTTTTCTTCAATATTTTTGTTCACTGTTCTGAATAAGTATATTCAGGTATGATTTAGAACATGAGCTTTGAAGTAAAAATTCCTTGGATCTGAGAGACTGAATCTACTAATCTATAAGGACTGGACAACATAGGAAACTAGAAGTCTGACTCACATGCTGCAGCGACTAGACCAGAAAGCCAAACCCCAACCTCTGTAGCAATTGGCACCCAGTGTCCCTAATTTTTGCCCCCCCTTCCAACTTAGGGCCAAGCCAAGAAAGCCAAATATGCTCACCTGACCACTCAGGTAGGATACCCCATTGTTAGTTAGCTCACCTCAAGTTTTGCTGCACCAACAGTCTCTGATCAGAGAATATTTGGAACCTTTCCTCTTTCTCACATTGTTTTCCAACTCCCATGCCTGCCTTTGAGTCTCTGCCAATTGCAACTACAAGTGATGGGGGCTGACTCCTTGCTATAGCAAGTTCTGAATACATGGTCTTTGCTTATTCTTATTGGGGTGGTTTTCATTTCTTTCCACAGTTAAATTCCCTATTACCACCACTTGTTAGTTATATAACCTCGTGCATGTTTCTTAGCCTCTGTAAGTCGTAGCTTCCTCATTCTGAAATGGAGATGTTGGTGATACCTGCCACATAGAATCAAGTCAGTTAACACAAGAAACTAAATGTAAGATGCTAAAAGTGTCTGGTACATGGTAAGCCCATAACAGTGCTCAGTGTTTTTAATCTTTGTAATTATTTATTTTTAGACAAAAGGTTAAAAAAAAACCACACTAGACAGAACAAAGGGCTTGTATGAAGTTCACAAAGAAATCTGAACTGGGTGTAGATTCTCCATTGGGTTCAAGTCTAGTGTTCTTTCTCCTACTTCACACACTTCTACTTTGCATACAGAGCAGAATCAGCAAATGTTTTCTAAGTGAATGCATGAAAGAAAAAGTAAATGAGTGAGCAGCCTAAATTGTTACATCAGTTGCAAATACAGCTATGGATAAGGGGAGGAAATCATTCAATCAACCAAAAAAATGCATGTGTCTGGAACCAAACAACATAAAATCTTGTAAGGGGGTAAAATGATTTTAGAGCTGGAAAGTATATTAGAGATCATTTAGTTCTGTGCTTTTCAAACTTTTTCAAACACCAAAATCATAGAAATTCAAAATGGAAAAGTTTTTACAGAAATATCTAAATATCTAAACTCTAGACATAGGTCTTCTATGGTTATACATGAAAGATGGAGAGACATTTTCATTTTTTTCTTGAACTTGATTCTTCCTATAAATACTGTTTGTGAATAATCACTAGTGTCAATCATTGATTTTCAGGAAATGGATAAATCATGACCCGAAATAAGAAGCTGCTGAAATGCTTTAATGTGTTTTAGTTTGTATTCCCTCAAAAGCAAACCATGAGACAGATTTTGGAGAAGTAATTTATTGAGGGACAATCCCGAGGAATACATGAGGTAGCAGGAAGTGAGATAGGGAATGGAGGAGACCCAATAAAAAGATGTATTGATAAGTGAATTACTGTTATGGGCAACTGGTACTCAATTAACCCAGTAGAGAGACAGTAAGGAATCATCTACAGAGTTGTTCCCATGAGGTGTGAGGCTGAGGTTTCATCCGTCTTGAAGCAAAGGATCAAGGGTTAGGATCAGGGGTTAGGATCAGGGGCTAGGATCAGGACAGACTAGTATTTGCCATCCGAAGTCTTAGCTTGAGAAAGGCCTGGTTAAAATATTAGTTTTAGCTTTGTATCTTTATCAAATTAGTAGGATCATAAAAGGCAATGATAAACTGAAGAAAATATAAATATGACAAAGGATTTTATTTTTCAAACATAAATAATGCATAAGGAAAGAGCTAAAAAATAAAAAAGACCTGATAGCAAAATGGGTTGTAGTGATGAATACTAACTCATAAATGATAGACTAGATATGATAAAAACATGGGAAAGTCACTGTTCATTATTCCATTAATCTAAGGAAGTTTTTTAAATGTGAGATCTTGATTTTTTACATCAGCTGCCAAGGGTGCCGTGCAAGGGGACTTGCATACGCTGCTGATGGAGACCAGCTTTTGGAGGCAATCTGGCGTCTGTGTCAGAGGCTTGAAAGTTCTTCATTCCCTTTGCTTCAGTCATTCCAATTTCTGAAAATACAGCCTAGGGAAAAATGCAAGTAGGGGGAAAAATCCACAATTTCCATGAAGCATATGGAGTAGTTTAAAACAGTAAATACTCTACGTGGACACTATCATGCAGATAACTAAGTACAGTATAGACCCATACGAAATCTATCATGTAAGCCCTCTGCAAGGGCTTTTCAGGAGCAGGGTGTGTTAGCCTCATTCATCTGAAAGCAGCAAAGAATCATACGAAACACATAAAACCTGTAATAGGAGGACATGGCCGCACCGCTTCCTGTCTTAAGTACTTTTATATGTATTAACTTGCTTAATCTTCTCCAGGGCCCAATGACTGACTATTCTGACCAACCCCATTTTATAGATGAATAAAGATGAGGCCAGTAGGCCCGTTAGGTATATTGTCCAAAATTACACAGCTAGAAATGATGGAATGGGGATTCAGACCCAGACTAAGTGGATGCAAAACCTACAAGACTCTCAAGCGGTCCTTTACTACATTTTGCAGGAGGCTCCAAAAAGGATAAACTGAATTTGGGATACTGCTAGGCCCCGGGCAGCAGAAAGGCCGTGTCACCCTAGTGCATGCTCGTGGGCTCTCCCTCCTTCTCTCTCCCTGCCTCCTCTTACTCCCCCCTTCCCTTTCCCCTTCTCCTCTGGGCTCCTGGGGCACAGCCCTCTCTGCCAGAAGGTACCAGAGGGGGCCAGGAATCGAATGTGCAACACAATTCTTGATAGGTACGCACTCTGCTTCAGTTCATGCCCAGCCCCGATGAAAGCCAATCAGGAGCTCCCTGAGCTAATCACAACCACCTAGAGAAGTCACGTTTGTCATTAGCGATGCTACGTGCATATCATATTTGGTGCTATGAATGACGATTACTCTAAGATCTCATGTTTGCGAGGTTTTACACACTCCTGTTTCCTCATGTGATCATTAAGATGACCTTGTTTCAAATTGAACACCAATAAAAAATAAATTTACATAAAAAAATAAGATGACCTTGTGAAGCATGTAAAGCAGACACTGAAATCCCATCTCTTATTTCCTTAACATTTTTATTTAAATGCACATCAGCAGGTGCTTTCCAGACCACAAGCAGGCCCTTGCTTAGTGCAGCTAGTGAAGCCTGCTCTAGGGCCAAGGTTTCTTGACTTTGGTGCCACTGACGTTCTGTGCTGTGAAGTATGTCCTCCTTTGCATTCAAGGATCTTCAGCAAAATCCTTGGCCTCAACTCACTAGATACCTACAGACCTGCCCACCACACGCCCCTCACAATGACTAAAATTATTTCTAGGAACTGCATAGCGTCCCCTGCTGATGCCCACTGGTGTAGGCAAGTGCCTTCACTTTACCAATGAGGAATCTAAACCCCAAAGAGTGAACTTTAATCGCCCAGTTAGCTAAATTCAAGAGAGATGAAGGCCTAGAACACAGGTTTCTGCTATTTCTAATCCAGGGCTCTTTTTAGATTTTGAACGGGGGGGGGGGGGGGGCGAGCTCAGAATTTACAAGAATGATAGCATCATCCTCTACTTTGACTGGAGTAGCTGTAGGCAAAAGTATCCAGAACAAAAGGCTTTTGTTCATTTTCTTATTTCTACCTCTATGAAGAAGGCGCTATAACCTCTACCACATCACAGCCGTGAAAACTATGGAGTTCTGGGCCAGCTGGGTTGCAAGGTTTAATCTCTTCTGTTTAATTGGTTCCTTATGGAAACACTTGGAAATCATCGTGGTTCTTTCGGCGTGAACCTATAAATTAAGTCTTCCTGCAAATGAACTTAACCCATATGTATCTGCCCAGTGTGCATTGACCTTCTCTGTAACCTTCTGTGTCGTCTCTTGTAAAAAGCTGTCCATGCATTCCCCTCCCCTGAGCTCCCTCTGGAGATGGGGGGGGTGGGTTACGTGTGGACGTAGCATCCATCCCGTGGCTATTGCAACCGGAGCGCTCAGTCATCTCTCATACTCTCCTATTCTTGACTGATTTCCCCTCTTGGATCATGATACATTTCAACATTTGATGCCTAATTCTTGCATTCTTAACCCAGGAGATGTTTTGGGAATGAATGGATCAATGGATTGATGAAAAGCACCCAGATGGGGTGTTACATGCAACGGCTGAAAAACTGAGCTCTACCTCTGAAACTAATGGATATGCTATAGGTTAATTAATTGAATATAAATATAATATATATATATATATATATATATATATATATATATTAAAGCAGCCAGATGACTACCAGGAAGATCATTATAAAAGGAAAACTATGTTTTTTTTTTTTTTCTTATTCTCTAGAAGTTTGCTGTGTTCCTTACCTAATCCTGACTTCTCAGACAACGTTAACAGGAAAGTGTCTTGAAACATTCCTATCAAACCAACTACTTTTGCAAATGTCCTGGGCAGGTGTTGAGTCCCATCCTAAATGCAATGGAAGCAGGTCTGTGTGATACCATCTAAACTTAGCAGTATCTCATTTTACCTTTTGCTCTGAGCTTTAAAAGCCTGATCCTGGGGTAATGAATTTGTAATGCAGCTCGGGAAAAACTGTTGTTGAATAACTGACAAAAGTAATTACAATTCCTTTAATAAACCCCATTCTCTCCATTGCCAGGCATTATTATGGAGCAATAATGATTACAATATTCTCAGGAAAAAAAATCTGTAAAGCAGGACTATGCTTATTTAAATATTGTTTATCCAGGTATTTATTATAATAAGATAATGATCTTACTGTGAATTAGCTATCAAGTGAGATGTTCTGGCTGTTTGTAAAGTTTAATTCTATACTAAAAAATAATCTTGGGATGTAGTCACTGTAACAGCTAATGAATAAATATGAAGCTTATTTTCAAGCCATTTACACATTAGGAAATTTAGGTTTTAGCCCTCATTATTTTATCACATTCAGTATAAAATTATAGACAGGCTTTGTCTCGATAAGTGAAATAATTTGCATGCATCAATCACAGCAAGAAAGACAAGGTTTAACATTCCTCATAGATTAATACTGATGTATAATTTGAGTTTTAGCTTGAAAGGGCGAAGAGGTATTTCTTTGGTACAATTAGCATAGATCTCATTGCTTAATCAAACAGTATTTATTAAGCAATATTTACTTAGCACTGAGCTGAATGTTGGAAGATAAGAACCTGTAAATAATTTTAAAATATGATCACGACCATCAGAAACAGTACACTCTTATTGAAAAGCCGATATATAGGCATAATATGTTAATTGATATTTTTATTTGAACTTGAACATCGCTTGAGTCTAAGATTTAGAATTCAGGAAGGGCCCTGGTGCAGTGGTTCGGGAGCTCTGGACTGAATCCCAGCTCCCTCTTTACCAGGGATGGACATGCCAGCTAAGACATATTATTACATGCAGTCTCTAGCCCAGTGGTTCTCAAACTGCTGCCTATCAGAGTCACGCTAGGTAGATTTAAAAAACCCCAAAGCCCAGGCATCAGGACTCTTTAAAAACAAAACAAAACAAAACAAAACAAAACAAAACAAAACAAACCAAACTTAGGTTTCAGTGTGATTTCAGGGAGCACCCCTGGTTGTGAATGATTAACCTAGTTGGCTAGTTCTCCGACTTTAACCTGAATGTCACTTGTCTTCTTCATTATGGAAAGTGCAGGTTCTCATCCAGGAGGCTGGGTGTGGGAGCTGGAATTCTTTGTTTCCCACTGGCTGGGGGGGGTGGGGGAGTGCAGAGGGAGATTGCCGGTGCCCAAGCCACACGCTCTGTGGGAAAGTTCTAGCCCACTACTTTGTTATCTTTAAACAGCGATACCTCTTGGAGGGTTGATATAAAGGCTGGGCATCAGGCGCTGTGCAAATCAAATGGCACATATACCTTCTAACAGCGGTGGTTATCATATTGATTTCAACTCAACTTACCCCAAACTATTCACATCACTAAGGAGAGTCCTCTCTTTCTAGGATGCATTATATCTGATTTAAAAAAAAAAAACAACAAAACTTTAAATTCCTTTTTTTTTTTCCCCTAAGTAGGCAAAGTCTAGTTATTGTTACGAGACCTGAAGCTTATGCAACCCCTACAGCCCATCCTCATTTTTCCTTGGCTCCATAGTGGAATTACATGGAAGGATTTTACAACACTTCCAATGCTTGGGCCGCCCCCAGACGGGTTAATCAGTGTCTCTGGTGGTGGTGGGAGGGGGGTGTGGTTCACTGCAAAAGTATTGTTGAGCAACACAGCTCACCTAATTTTCTGCATTCCATTTACTTGACCTTTTATTCAATTAGCATGCCTTGAGCTTCTAAGACGTGCCAGCATTCTGCTGGATGGTTGGGCAGATACAGAGTCATAAAAAGCAAAGTATTAAGATCTTGGTACCAATAATCGCTTTACTGTCTTTATAGTAAATCTGTCGGGTAGATATTGTCGTTATTACATCATATGACGACCCAGTTCTCTAGGAAGTTAGAATATATCATAAGATAGAAAAAAGAAGGCTGTAAAAAGAGCTGCGGGGACATAGATGCAGTTTTATTTTTGGAATGTGTTCTTCACAATTCCTCACCTTGTATTTTTTTTTTTTTATAACTATTGGGTTAATCAACTCAAGTATAGTCTAAAATCCTAAGGTCAAGGACCACATTTTATAGTTATTTTTTACCCTAGGGCGTAGCACACGATTGAAAACAAAGTGTGGGGCAGCCCGGGTGGCTCAGTGGTTTCGCACTGCCTTTGGCCCAGGGCATGATCCTGGGGTCCCGGGATCGAGTCCTACATCAGGCTCCCTGCATGGAGCCTGCTTCTCCCTCTGCCTGTGTCTACACCTCTCTCTCTCTCTGTGTCTCTCATGAATAAATAAATAAAATCTTTAAACAAAAAAAAGAAAAGAAAAGAAAGAAAAGAAAAGAAAAGAAAAGAAGGTGTGTTTTCTCTTTCTCTGTTTTTCTTTCTTTCTGTGAAGATAGATATATGTACATACATACACACATACATATATGTACACGATTTTATATATTTAGACTTTTAGATATTTATTTTAGTTTTTTTTTCTTTCCAATATTCTCTGCACTCCTTAATCTGGGTATGTATGCCCCTCATCAGTTGTGGGGAAATGTATTCATTCACTCTTTGTATGTTACTCCCCGAACCCTCCCTACTGCCCCATTTATAAACTCCTTTGAGGCATATGTTGGCTCTTCTCATTGCAAATTCTGCGTTTCTTAACTTTTCTTCTAGTATGTTTCATGCATTTACCTTTTGGGGATGGATTGTAAATTACTTCATCAGTGGCACCTTTACTTCATGAGCATTACTTTCCGTGGCATCTAATTAAAAATATAATGCATCATTAAGGATTTCTTTCTTTTTTTTTTAATTTCTAGGTTGTTTTTTTTTTTTTTTAATCCTAGTAGTTCTGTTTGGTTATTTTTCAACTTTTCCTGTTCCAAGTATCTGTCCTTTTTATGTTTTTATTAAATTATTTTATGTCTGTAAGATTTACAATAGTCTTTATTGTTATTTCCTCAGTTTTAAAATATTTTTGTTTTTATTCCACCTGTGTACTATGTCTGCTAAATATTCATTCATGATGAGAACATTGTATAAGTGTTTTTGAAATACTGAGCTTATTTCTACTGTATCTATGGAGATCATTCCAGTGTGGTTTTGCCAATGCTTATAATAAGAGCTGTACCAGCAATATCATTAGACTTGGCAAAGATTTATGCTAATTTTGCATTGTAAGGCCAATGATACATTTAAACTCACTATATAGAACATCAAGACTAATGATTCAGCAGAGTCTCTTCTTGCCTCTCCCAAATTTCTGTTGTGACATGTTTTCTTACTGGTTTTCTGTACTATATGTAGATTCTTTCTTTCTTTCTTTCTTTCTTTCTTTCTTTCTTTCTTTCTTTCTTTCTTTCTTTCTTTTTTCTTTCTTTCTTTCTTTCTTTCTTTCTTTCTTTCTTTCTTTCTTTCTTTTTCTTTTTCAGAGTGAAGCCCTTGTGGGTTGCAGCTGCATGCAGACTCCCAAAACTGTCCCATGCAGAACCAAAACTTTTCTACTTTTTATATATAAGCCTTAATACACATCTGCCTACATTCTTTACCTCAAAACCTCTATACTTATCTGGAACAGCTGTAACATTACTACACATAAATTACTTCTCTGTGATTAATTTCTTTTTTGTTTTATGGTATCTGAGAATTTTTTTATCTTGTGTCAATTATTCATTTTCAAATGACAGTATTTTATCCAGCTTTCCCAAATATTTGTAGTAGAATTTTCAAGTGTTTTTCAGCCATTTTGCCAAATATAAAGCCATCTCTGTAAGTAATTAGTATAAGCTTTACAAATAATACTGTAAAGTGTTTTAGACAATAGTCCTTTTTTTTCTATACTTAAAAAAAAAAACACGAAACCAAGAGGCACAACAAAACAAAGTAATAAAAAGAATCTTTAAATAATAGGACTGTTCTTTCAATATTTTGAGGGCACATGTGTGTTGGGGGAGGGGTGTAGAATGCAAAGGTAATGCCCTGTCTACCTATACCTTTGTTATCCAGTGCTTTCTAGCACAAGGACAGTGTTGCCCTAATTTTACCCCATTGCATCAAGCTTTTGATTCTTTCCTGCATGGGAGTAGCATGAGACAATGGGAAGAAGAGGAAGAGCATGGCTATAATGGGCTTCCTTGAATTATCTTTCTATATGTTACCTATATTGCTATGTTCTTGCCCAGTGTCGTTTTTCACGTTGAGTTCAGCCGTCCTCTATTTCCCAAATTTCACACAATTCCATCAGTGTTCCTCACTCTTACATAGTATTCTAAACCTTCTAAAAAAAAAAAAAAAGATGCAAAGAACAGCCAATAAACCAGCTAGTTCCCCATTCGGTTTAGAATATCTGAAATATTTGTTGATCACTCAATTATCAGAAGATAGATTGGTGACTTTATCAGCAGTTAGTCATGAAGGAGTATATAAACCAGGATACTGTTAGGTAATGTTACATGATGGGTAACTAACTATTCCTTAATGCCTATGCTATTGGTGTGAGGCACCTCACAAGAACCACATTTGACAAAAACTTATGAAGTAATGTTTCCATGGAAGATATTCATTCACTTATCCCTTTAGTAAGTATTTATTCAGTAATTTAGTCTGTGTCCAGTGATGCCATATGGAGGTGCTTTTAGGCTCAATTTTCAATTTTGTTTATCCCTTCCCCATTCTTTGAGCTAGACGATTAGGTTACTCTAAAACTTATACAAAATCCCATGCAAATAAGTCTTCACAGCCTGCCATTCTGCGTGACTGCAAGTCCAAAGACTTTTTCACATATGGAACGAGAAGCACTGTATTACATGTGCCCTTCACTGTGTAAGTTATTGGGTTACAGTGAATCAAAACAGGTAGGGCCCTTTTACAAGAAGAGTCTCATATACTGGGGCAGATAGTTATCAGAGGGATCATTAATAACATTTGTGACTTGTTTGTTTTCTTTTCTTTTGAAAGTATACACCACCAGGGCTTATAGCCAACCTGCATTTATGTTCTCTTGACTGATTGTTTTGAATGATGTCGATTCTGATGGGACCAGTGTCTATTTTGATTTGTCAGCGCTCATGCTCTGCTGGCTATTAAATGATTTCATTATCTCCTCTGGTAGACTGCTCTGAGAGCTCAGGGAGGCATCACTTGAGATTTCCAGCAGTTGTTTCTTGTCTACCCCTCCTTATTCAACAGAAGAATGTGGATGATTTTCCATAGATCTGTATTTCAGTGCCTAGATTGTATTAGACCTATGGGGTCCAGTACTGTGGCCACAAGGCCCCTGTGGCTATTGAATGCTTGAAATGCGGCTTCTTCAAATTGAGATGTGCTGCAAGTGTAAACTGCATATTTTATTTTTAAAAATTTTTGGACTATTTTCAAAGACCCTAGAATTTAGCGTATCTCATTAATTATTTTATATTGACTGAATGCTAAAATGATACTATTCTAGGTATGTTGGGTTAAGTAAGATATATAACTAAAATGGATTACAACTATTTTTTTTACCCTTTTTCAATGTGGCTATAAGAAATTTTAAAATTACACATGTGCCTTATATCACATCTATTTCAAAGTATGGTTTTAGAATTTAGATTTAATAAAAAGCAATTATATATAAATGCCCCCATTTTTGTAGCTTACCAAATGAGATCTGGTAATAGGAAGTGAGTTACCCAAGGACACAGAATTGAACAGTATTGGAATTATGCTTGTGGCCCATACTTAACACTGCCTTTAAAGTTAGCCCTTATGGCCTTCAAAGGAAACATATTAGTATAAAAACTGTTTTGGAGATATGAAACCCTATCTCTTGAACATTGATCATAAAATGTTTTATATGAAAGAACACTGGAATTGTACATGTGTTTCTGCTTCTTACTATTTTCTCTTATCCCAAGTTTCAGGAAATAGAACTAGCTAGCCAACAAAAGCCCTTTTTGATTTCTTATGAAAAAGCAAAATTTGGATACTTAATAATTGTATAGTTATTGAGTTGTATAATTGAAAGGAACCAGATAGTCAAATAACCAAAACTGCAGATAACCTCAAATTCAGTTGTAAGTTAGTGATTTTATATACTTTTTGGGAAGATGAGAGGAGAGTGTTTTCTTTCATGATTATTTGTTATATATTTATTTATTTATTTATTTATTTATTTATTTATTTATTATTTTACTTATGATAGTCACAGAGAGAGAGAGAGGGGCAGATACACAGGCAGAGGGAGAAGCAGGCTCCATGCACCGGGAGCCCAATGTGGGATTCGATCCCCGGTCTCCAGGATCGCGCCCCGGGCCAAAGGCAAGCGCCAAACCACTGCGCCACCCAGGGATCCTTGTTATATATTTATAATTTAAATGAAATTGTATATTCTAGGCCCATATTCATTCACCACCAAGTCCATGGACTATAGGCATGATCAGTGCTAATTAATATACAATTTATGGAAAATAGTAGAAATGATATGTAAATAATACTGTTGGCATACTGTTTATAATATACTTATTTGAATGAAATGAGATAGAATATATATATTTAAAACCTTTTAAAATTGTTGTGGAATTCATAGATGAGAAGGAAATAATCCTTCAGAAACACCTCAGAAGGTTATTTATAACATTTGCAAAGTACCATGTGAGGAATTGTACTCATCTGGGATTAGCAAAACCTCCCTCACCCCTCAAGACAATGATTTATATCTCATGATGTGATTTTTTTTTTTTTTCCCATAAAGAAAGGTACACACTGGCGGTACTCTTTACATCTGCCCTGGCAGCTCCATGATGACATTAGAGACCAGGCTACTTCCAACTCCATTTCGCTATTCCTGGGTTGTGGGCCTTATCTTCATGATGTAAAATAAGAGGTGAAACTCCAGATATCAAGGCTGTGCCTCAGAAAACTGTCTGGTCAAAGCATAAAGAAGTGTGTCAGTGCTTCCTTTAAAGAGATGTTTTTGAAATCCCAAAAGACAACTTCATTTATAGCTCATGGGCCAGAACTCAGTCATGTGGACACATTTCCGTGCACAAAGGCTGGAAAATGTGTTCCTACCCCCAATGCCCCTTAAATGAGCAACAAAATACTTCTAAAGTTTTCTGGTTTTGTTATTAAGGGATATGAGAAAATATATTCTGGGGCCGGCCACAAACAGACCATACTATGATCTACACATTTGCTTCCCAGATATTTATGCCTACCCTTCCTCCTTAAACCTCAAAAATTTATCTGTTTACTGAATTCACACATCATCATAGAAATCTGAGTGATGGGCAGTCCTTTCCTATATGTTTAGATACATATTATGTGATCTGAAGACTGATATACTAAACATGTCAGTTATTGGATGTTAAAAGTAAAGAAGGAAGAACACTAAAACTCTCTTTTCAGAAAGGGAGAGAATTTTAACTCGAGGGTAATCATGGTTGGATCACAACCATCAAATCTGCTGGACAGAAATAATGAAAGCTCTTTTCTGGTTCTGGCTCCAGAAGGTCTTCATTATCCATTAATTTCCATATCCATATTTTAGGGGAAAAATTAGAAAATAAACCCTTCTTCAGGAGCTATACCTTTTGGTATGAGATTGAGAAAACAGAAAATGTTTTTAGGATTATGTCATAGGCTTGATATTATTTTGATAATTCCCCCCAAATTTGTTAATTATCTGTATCATCGACTCATAGCCCATCCTGTGTATGAGTAAATCAATCATACCCAACAATTTTGTGTATTCAGCCAAAATTGGTCAAGATCATCAGAGTCTGGAAACCATGTGAAACTGGTGGCAAATTAATGAATGTAGCCAAGAGAAAGGTTGAGAAGAGGCCTGATCATTATCTTGTAATGCTGATATGCTGTCATGCAGCAAAGGGGACTATTTATTTTGTGTTACCTCAGAAGGGAAAGCAATACCTAGTAGAAGTAAATTACAGGAAGGCAGGCATTGATGAAATTTGGAAGAAACAAAACAGAATAAAACAAAATGCACACTCTTTCCAATAGTTGGAGCTGCCCCACATCTGGAAGTCTCCCTATGGAGGTTCCCTCGTTAGTTTTTGGGACTCCTTGGAAGGAATTTCTAGTGAGGAAAGTTAAATTAGACAATCTCCATTGATCCATCGTATTCTACTCTCCATGTTTCTATGATTCTGTGAAACCAAAGACAAAAACTGGACAAGTTGATTCAGAAGAAGCATGAAGCAACTACCGAAACATATCAAACTGTCTCACAACCTGCCATAAAAGATTTATGCTATTCCCCTAAGAGCAGGCAAAAGATGAAGACAGTTCAATCTTCCATCTTCCAGTTGGCCCATTTAATCGACTGGAATCCCTGAAACAAGTTTTTGTGGTCATTTGACCCACTTTGAATTCCTGACACGAGGGAGTTGTCATAAAACAAAAGGTCTCTATACGTTACATTTTGTTCTCTAGGAAACACCTTCTGTTTCATGGGAAATGTGTTCATTTCTTGGTAAGTGTGTTTAGTGAGTCATGGGATTTGTCTTTGTGAGAATGGGGAGGGCAATTGTTTTCAGTGACCTCTAAATCCATGTGACTATATTTTAAAATTGTCTTTTTCTATTGCTTTGACTGTTCACATAACAGTGTTTGACTTTTCTGTCTGCACTTGTCTTCAAGTTCAGAGATGTGGACTGAGTTCTTTAGTAAGGGTATATTGCTATAGAAATTTTTAGGTGAGGGGCACCTGGGCGGCTGAGTCAGGTAAGCATCGGCCTTCAGCTCAGGTCATGATCCCGGGGTCCTGGATTTGAGCCCCAGGTCAGGCTCCCTGCTCAATGGGGAGTCAGCTTCCTCCTCTTCCTCTGCCCTTCCCCCAATTCACATGCTCTCTTGCTCTCTTTCTCTCACATAAATCTGGAAAAAAAATAGAAATTTAAGGTGAAAAAATTACATTTTTCAACAAGGTATATGGAACATTCAAAAAGCGCATGAATATATCTAAGCAAGGAGAAAAGCATTTGCCTATTCAGTAATTATTCACTGAGTTATTACATACCTACTTTGTGTCAGATGCTGAACTTGGCATGAAAGACAATGTGGTGATCAAGTCAGACACAGCCTGTCTTTGAGGCACATGCAGCCCATCAGCTGGGGAGTAACATAAATTATGAAACTGTTAAAATAGGAGAAGACATTGGCTATATGGAGGTCGCAGACAGGGAAACTAATGTAGACCTAGTAAATCAGAAATTGATGATATATTGGCTCAGAAGTGTGAGTGGTGAGAGAGAAGAGTGAGAAAACTGGGTGTAGCCAGTTTCCCAAATACTCTACTGTATTTGTCCTAACTTAACACAGTGACCAGGGCAGAACTTTTCTGGGGAAACCCAAAAGTCCTATATTTTTAAAGACTTTAAGGAAAAACCAACAAGCAAATTATAAAAACATAATTGGGTACAATAAGTGGTTATTTCAAATGAGAGAAATAATCACAATCAAATTCTGAAATTTTAGAAATTTAGAATATTTTCTTCTGAATTCTTTTGTAGGCCATTTTCCAGAAATGCTTATGTAGATATGCTTCTGTATGCAACCTGGCTTTCCCTCCCCACCCCAAATACTCTAGGACTGGCAGGCTGCTGTGCAAGGGGGTAGGGGGGAATCTTGCAGCTTCATTACATACAAAGTAAACCCACCTTACCAGCCACTCCAGTTAAGAAGTAACAGAAAGTAGAAGGCTTCTTTTGCATATATTATGACTTTTGGAAATTTACTGTGAATTTTGGTAAAAATTATGCCTCAGTTACTCAGGTGATTTTGATGCACTAGGATTTGGATTCTTGTTCTGGCATGATTAGCTGTGTAAGGTTAGGCACGTGAATTATACTCATTGAGCCTCAGTTATCTCATCTACAAAACGGATAATAATGATACCCATCATTTCGAATTAAGTGGGTAAAAATCAAATAACTATCATAATCACCATCATCTTTGTCTTTTTAAATACTTGTAGCACTGAAGTTCATGGAGAACAAGATTTGCAAATACTAAGCTATAAGTAAGCAAAGATGTACAGAATTTAAAAAAAAATAGTGTTATCATCACCTCTAACTTTAGGTAAACTTTGTAGTTAACAAAGCATTTCCATGTTTACTGTGCCAACTGATCTCACCAGATTCTTCCAGGATGGCTCACACCTGGGATACTTCAGTGTTTGCTGTCCGCATCTGTTCTGATTGGACAATGTACTTGACATTCTAGTAGCTGGATATTTTGAATACTACTCTTCAGAATAACATAATTAGGCTTCACTGTTATGCTAATCTTTTGGATGTGAAGACTGAAACTGAAAAAAACTGACTTGCACAAAGACTCACAGGGAGATGGGTTACCTTGACTAGAAATGGACTGTCCAGCTCCAACCCTGGTGCTTTTTCCATGATATCAAAACTTAGCAGCTCTTTTGACATTAACCCAACCTCAGATCTTCTTGGAATTAATAATAAAGGCAAACCAGTTATGTAGAGCTAATTTCACAGATATCCTAAAAGGCAATACTTACACCTATGTTGCTTTTCTTCTAGTAGAAGGATCACTGATTAGCTCGGAGCTGTTGCTGGATTTAAGAGCATTAGAAGTATTGCATTCTGGTTTATGTGACATTTGGGGATGTGCTGGGGCAAAGCTTACAGAGGCCTGGGTGATGACAGAGTTACAGTACCTGGTGAAGCAAAGAGGGAAGAACCTATCCGCTTACACTTAAGAAAGCTCTAGTTGATGAACATACAATTAATGCAATGAGTCCGTAACCAGCATTGCTGTCTTGGTCATTATCATTAATTCCTTTCCTTGCAATCTTTCAGCCTCTATCTATGATATGCATCAGTGGATTTCAAACTGTGCAGTGAGGAGCTAAAGTGTTTCCTTCAGAGCTCCTTCAATCACTTCAGCGGAGGAAAGAGTTGAAGGGACTGGCATGGTGTCTGGCATCTTTCATAACTGATAGTGGTAGGTGCATATTTATCTCCATTATATGTTGAACTTGTGCTTAAATTGTCCTTTGTAAGAGGGTTGCTTACCTTAGAAGTAAGTTTGGAAACTGCTGTACAGGACACAGGACCAGAATCTAGGTAGAAGATCCACTCCACCACTTTTTAACTCTGATGTTGGGTAAGGTACTTCACAACTCTGAAATTCAGTAAAAACTGATTTGGGGGGAGGGAGAGAGGAAGATTACCTTCTCCCGGGTAGTTGATAAGTCAGTGAAATCATATGTGTGTTGTGGTAATTTAACCTGTAGGATAAGACATCAGTTTTCTTTATTGCTATTAAAATCTCATCTGTGGTACATTTGGTGGCCAGTCAGCACACCTTACTTAATCGGGATATAAACATTATTGGTAAACAAAGGCAAAAGGCAAAATGTATTGGGTGATTACTTATGAGAGTTGTTACCAGCACCTATATATTTTGAATTTGATCCCAAAATTTTGCCTGATGTTGATTATGTAAGAAGGGTATAGGCTCTACGATTATAAATCACTTGGATGACTTGACTCCAAAATAGGCCTTTAGCAGGACAACATATCATGCACAATTCCATTAAATAATATACATAGTCAGGTCTTCATCTCTTGCTACTTATGTTTGTTTGTTTTCTTTTTAGGAGTATGTTTGGGTACAATGCAATATCAAAAAAAAAAAAAAAAGAAACAATTTGATTTAAAAAGTGGTCACAGAATCTAAGTAGACACCCCCCCCAAAAAAAGAAAATGTACAGAGGTCAAAAGGTACCTGAAGAGTTGCTTGGCATCACTAATTATCAGGGAAATGCAAATAAAAACCACAATGAGGTATCACTTTCCATCTGTAAGAATGGCTACTATGACAAAGACAAGAAATGGAAAATATTGGCCGGGATATGGAGGAAAGGGAACCCTGGTGCACCTTTGGAGGGAATGTAAATTGGTGCAGCCGTTATGGAAAACACTACGGAGGTTTCTCAAAAAATTGAAATAGAACTACCAGGGGCACCAGGGTGGTTCAGTCAGTTAAGTGGCTGACTCCTGATTTCAACTCAGGTCATGATTGCAGGGTCCGGGGATCAAGTCCCACATTGGGCTTCATGCTCAGGGAGGAGTCTGAGGGTTCTCCTCCTCTCCCCTGCTTGCTTATTATCTATCTATCTATCTATCTATCTATCTATCTATCTATCTATCTCTGTCTCTCTGTCTCTGTTCCTCCCTCATAAACAAACAAATAAATAAATAATAAATAAATAAATAAATAAATAAATAAATAAATCTTTTTAAAAAACAAACAGAAGTGGACTTGCTGGACCATATTGTATTTCTAAGAATTTATCAAAAAAAAAAATTAGGACACTAATTTGAAAAGCCCTGTGTATTCCTATGTTCATCACAGCACCATTTACAATAGCCAAGAAATGGAAGCAATCTCCCTATCCATGGATAGATGGGTAGATAGAGAATATGTGGTATAAGAGTATTAGTCATAAGAAAAATAATGAAATCTTGCCATTTGCAACAGCATGGATGGACCTAGAGGTTGTTATGCTAAGTGAAAGAAGTCAGAGAAAGACAGATACTGTGGAAGTCCATTTACATATGGAATTTAAAAACGAAACAAACACAAAATAAAACAGACTCATAGATACAGAGAATAAAGTGATGGTTGCCACAGGAGGAGGGGCTACGGGGATGGACAAGATAGGGGAATTGGATTAAAAGTCCGTTTCCAGCTCTTAGAGTCCACCTGACCCGGGCTTGGCCCTGGAGTGAGGAGTTTGTGCAGGGACACGTGCCAGGTGTTTGGAGCTCCAGACAGGATGATGGGAGTTGGTTGCAACTACCGTTTAGGGAAGAAGGTCCGTGTTAAGTACAACACTGGTGACACCATCAGGGGCCTTAAGCTAATCACCACCCATCCTGGCACCTGTTTGAACAAGATCATCCTAAAGACTTGGTACACAATTCTTAAGGACCATGTGCCTCCGGGGGACTATCCATGCCGAGATGAACCTGGAGCTTTGCTGCCAGGAAAGCAGAAATCCCTCCCTGTCCCTGCCCTCCTCTCCCTTCCTCTCCTCTTCCTCCCCCTCCTCTCTTTTCTCCCCCTCACCTCCACACGGGTATGCATGCTTGTTTTTAAAACTCATGATAATAAAACCTTAGAAGTTGCAAAAAAAAAAAAAAAAAACAAAAGTGTCCCTGGAGCATTGCCCAGCCATGGCCTGTGAAGAGACCCTGAGAGCCTGGCTAGGTGGACGCCACCCACTCCTTAGAATGCTCAGAACTTTTTGTGGGGTTTTGAAGTAACTTCTTTTTCTTCCCTTTGAGGAGATAGTTGCTCTTGGAGAAGGAAATAAACACATCACGTTTTTGGTGATGAAAATGAAGAGCTCTGGAAAAAATATATTGTTCTTAGCAACAGTTAAAGCTATCATCAAGGGAATTAAATGTTCTAGTGGCAATGAGAATATGGCACGGTTGGTTGGGTTTATTATAAAAGAAGAGATATCATATCCACTGTTCCCATAATTAGTTCAACTGTAAGAGACCATATCCTGGGGAGAGATGTTGGATTGTATATCATCATTAGAAAAGTAAGTTCAGTTAGTAGTGATTCAGATTAAACATACATATTTATAAAATAAAAAAAAAATATAAAAAAAAAGCACAGGGAAAGGTGAGCCCTCCTTGTCAAAGTGCCAAGTGGCACAGCGCCATCAGGATTTGAAACATGAGGCCACATCTGAAGTGGTTGAGTTTTGAAGAGTCAAGGATGAGTTGAAAACAATAAAGTGCATTGTTGTTGGGAAGCACACAAGTGTGTAAAAAAGGTCGATCTTTGTTCCAAGGGAAGCTTCAACAGGACGGGGCAATAGGACTTGGGGTAGGCAGGTGTTGATGGATAGTGCTGGAAAGAGAGGAGAGAACAAACCGCAAGGCCACCAAGCCTTCTGTTTGAAACATGAGCTGTCTGAGGATTCCCAAACTCAGACCCACTAACCTGAAATCTAAAAGCAGGAAAGAAAAAAAAAAAGTCTCACAATGTTTTGACTTTGAAGATGAGATTGCAAAATAGTTTCTTCCCCCTTTTCAACTTTTTTTTGGATTATTGTTGCATTAATAAATGGAAAACTGCTCACACCTCCATCAGGCTGCCTTCTTAAGTCCTAAAAACTCAATCAAGCCCTCTGTGTGATTAATGGAATTTACAAATTCTGCATGGGGATGATTAGAAGAGGAAGAGAGAGGATCTATTCATTCATTCATTCATTCATTCATTCATTCACTCACTTTCTCAGCAGTATGATAAATCACCTTAAAGGAAATCTGCCAAGAAAGTAGTTTGACCCCATTTGAAAAGAGGGCAGCCCAGAATGAACCACTTATTCAGGATTTATATTTGCTCTTAGAAACACAACAACCATAAAGCCTTGATTGAGGATCAAAACTTGAGGCACGTGCCCTTACATGCCACCATGTGATACTTTGTCTATTCCTGTTACTCCTCTTTTTTGAAGACAAAAACCAAAAATCAATTCATCTAGCCCCTCAACTTCTCTAGCTTTTCTTCACAGTACGTTGGCTTAGGACAAATATAAATTAGAAGTGAATAGAAGGAGGAAAAACTCTGGTCTCTATTCCATGGGGTCATTACTTTTAAAACATAAGATTGAACTTTATAGCTTAGAGTTCTCCAAGGTTTAGCTTTTCCTCTCCTTACCTGTGTTCTCTTCTTTCATTATAGACTGATGACAGGGAGCATCAGAGCTTTGCTCAGGGATTGGTACAAAAAAGAGTCAGTAGAAAATATAAGATTTTTGCCCAGCGGGAGCTGGGATGGAAGGGGAAGTTCTGGTTTTAGAGACAGGAAGAGGAAAGAGGGTAATAAGAGGTGCCTGTTCCCACTCCCTCCCCAAACAGGTTTCATCTGTAGTCACTTTGTGTGCATGGGTCATTTAAAATGGTGCATGTGTATCTGCGTGTTTATCTCAATCTCTCTCTCTCTCTTTTAAGAAGGGAAATAAATAACCACACACTGGTTGATGACATATCGGCCTGGAAGATGGCCAAAGAGAGATCTATTTATCAAGCACAGCCGTTTCCATGTTTTAAAAATTGGTCTCTGGAGCTACAGCAAATACCTTGTGTGATTTACTGTACGAGAAAATGAGAAGAAGTAGACTTAGTAACCTTTGGATGCCAAATGTCATTTGTAAACATATTTATAACCAGAAAGGATCTTAAGGATCAGATCCGTGTCATCAGGATCACCTGGGAATCTTTACACAATGAGTATAGCTCAGCCTCCTCTCTCAAAATTCTGATCAACCACTTGCTTTGAGGTACGGACCTGTGTATTTGTGTAAAAGGGAGGAAAAAAAGGTTTTAGGCAATTCTGATGCACACTCAAAACTGAGAATTTCTGACAACCCAACATTTTTACAGTTGGGGAATCATTTTAATCGTCCATTGCTACGTAATAGATTACCCAAACTTAGGTGCCTGACGCAATGTAGTTTCGGACCTCAGAGCCTCGTGGATCAGAAGGCCAGGCACAGCTGACCCCGTTCTTTTGCTCATTGTCTAATAAGGTCGCAGTCAACACGTGGGCAGGGGTGTGCTCCTTTCTAGAGCTCAGAATCCTCATCCAAGCTCTTACAGGTTTGGCATCATAGGACTGAGGTCCCCATTTGTTCCTAGCTCTCAGTTGAGGGTCCTCTGCTCCTATCTGCCACCACAGTTTCTCACCTTCCTCCTGCAGGTCTTTTTTTTTTTTTTTTTTTTTTTTTTTTAATTTATTTATGATAGTCACACAGAGAAAGAGAGAGAGAGGCAGAGACACAGGCAGAGGGAGAAGCAGGCTCCATGCACCGGGAGCCTGACGTGGGATTCGATCCTGGGTCTCCAGGATCGCGCCCTGGGCCAAAGGCAGGTGCCAAACCACTGTGCCACCCAGGGATCCCCTCCTCCTGCAGGTCTACTCATAAGCTCCCTTAGGGACCAACTTACAGTGTGAAAGCTACACGTCCAAGCCAGCAAGAAAATCTCTTGCCACAGCCTAAGATACAGGCAGATGTAAGCACAGAGCGACTGTCCCGTTACCTTGGTCACATTCAGTTGGCTAGAAGCAAGTCTCCGATCCTGCCCACACACTCAAGGGAAGTGGGTTACGTCAAGACTTGACTCCCTGGGGTCCACTTCACAGTTTGTCCACCATGAGGAATTCTAAGGAGTTCAACTGGTCACTTGAGTGTATACAACAAATTGCAGAATGGTAGTTTTCTTATTAGTCTGGGGAATCTTCCAATAGATAATTAATTGCATTTCACATTTCTTACATACAGTATCTAGGGTTAAATGCTGCTATAGGGAGCGTGTATTTCCACGTTCTTGATCTCATCATAAAATGTGAAAACCAATTTATAAGTTTGTTCATTTTCTTCGGATCATGTAGGTAAAATATTTGTGTAAAAATAGTTAATTTAAAAAGAGCCTTTGGCCCTAACATACGGTGGCTGTTTGGAACATAGTCATTTCTGCTAAAGCCTGATTTTCATAGTGATTGCAACCCCCTTTTGTATAGTCTGCAGTTGTAACTAGAATCATTCATGTGGCAAATGTTTTGGCCTAAAGGAAAGTGAAGTATTTGGCCAAAACCACAGCTGACAACGTGAGTTGAAGGTGTTTTCTCTTCTTTAGCATTTTTATAGCTACTTAAATATTTTTGGAGTTAGTATCACCCAAACATGTGAAGTACCTCAAGAGAAAGTTGGTCATTTTAACTGACCCCTAGCTACGAGAATGTGTATGAGTCTGAAATTTAGTTGATTACCATCTGTTTCTAAATCTCAAACGTCTGAATTTCGTGGTTAGGAAGCTCTTTCCAGGATCTTTTTTTTTTTTTCCTGTTTAATTTAAAGTTATTCCATCTTGATACACGAGTAACGACCGTGGGCATATGTTGAATGTGTTTGGGGAGATACCAGTTTTTCTTTTGCATTATTAGTGCATTATAATACAACTGCTATGATTATAATTAGTTGTAATACTCCTTTTGCCACAGAACACTTCCTTAAGCCAGTTCACCTGATTTGATTAAGAAATTACTTTTGAGATTTCAAACACTCAGGTATGCCAGTGCAATATCATCAGATTTGTTTCATGTCCCTCTTTTGGAAAGAAATATAATTTTATACTTAGAGCTGATTCCTCATTACCCCAATCATGATCTGCTCTCCTCGCTGCATAAAGATAACCAGACTGGAGGTGACTAGTATCCTGCAGCATGTGTGCATCCTTACCATGTATATATTTATACCTTCACTCCATATATCTACAAAGGATATAGATGCAAATGTTTTTCATTTGCATAAATTTTATGGATGTACTGTTTCAACTTGCTCTTTATACTCAATATTGTGAAATTTGACAAAGTTATTCATGAAGGGCTAGTTCATTTATTTTGACTAGTGAATAGTAGTGCTTTGTTATATAAGAATACTATAAATTATTTATTTATTATTTATTTATTTATTTAATTATTTATTTAAATGATTTGATTTATTTATTCATGAGAGACATAGAGAGAAAGAGGCAGGGGGAGAAGCAGGCTCTATACAGGGAGCCTGATGTGAGACTTGATCCCAGGACCCTGGGATCATGCCCTGAGCCAAAGATGCTCAACCACTGAGTCACCCCAGGTGCCCCTATTTATCCATTTTTAATTGAAAGACATCTAATTGTTTACCATTACTCATGGCTATAAAAAACGTTTCCTTGAACATGCTTGTAAATGTCTCACTGTGCTTCTGTGGGGGTGTTTCTCCAGCAAAGTTGTGTTTACATTTTTTGGACTATAATTCACAGAAGGAAATACACTTTTTTCTTAGGACTTGCGATCTGCACACATGCACACATATCCATATATGGAAGGATACTTACCTTTACCTTTTCTATATTGACATTCATATGCACACACACATACTGGGAATGTGAATGAATACAATTTATTCTGGCTTTTTTTTTTATTCTATTGTAATAAACTAAAATGGATAAAGACCCACCAAATTGAATGGGGAATATTTTAATGGGCTTTAATTAGCACTTTGAAAAATGATGCCCCAGGTTATATGCTTAATACCAGAAATGTTACAAAAAAATTAAGCATCTTCAAGTTCTTCATATCACTATCTTGCTCTTTAGAGAGTTTGAGAAAATTTACACTCTCACCAGTGGTATAAATGTTCCTATTTCAGTTCCTATTTCCCTTTGTTTTCTTTTCAGTTCTTCACATTCTGTAGTATAATTGACAAATAAAAATTATATATATTTTAAGATCTACAGCTTGATATGTTAATGTGTATATACATTGTGAAGGGATCACCACAAGGGAGCTAATTAACATATCCATCACCTCACATAGTTACTTTTTTTCTTCATTTCTTTCTTTTTTAATTTTGAGAACACTTTAGATCTACCCTCTTAGAGAATTTCAAGTATACACTACAGAATTCTTAAGTATATCATCATGATGTGCATCAGACCTCCAGAATTCACTTATCTTGCATAACTGAAACTTTAAACTCTTTGACCAAGATCTTCTCATTTTCCCTGGCAACTAGCATTCTACTGTGTTTCTATGAGTTTGACCATTTTAGATGCCAAATCAAGTAAGATCATGTATTATTTGTCTTTCTGTGCATGGCTCATTTCCTTGTCTGGATTTGGAGACATGATCAGGGATATGGAGATTATCTGAAATAATCACAGTAAGCTTTGGTAAGATTCATTGCGCTGAAATGGTACATAAATTTTATAACATAATAGGAAATAGAATGTGAGATTATCTACATATAGGCAGCAGGTATTTCTTTAGATGTGCCTCCCACTCTTCTCATAACATTAAAGAAGATGGAGCTCTGGGTTTCTCCTAACCTGTGGCTCCTTTCCTTTTATAGAAGTACTGAAACCACCAATTTTTTCCCACAAGTAAAAGAGGGGAGTTTTCAGGAATCTACATTAATTTACTTAGACCCTAGATCTGCTGAATATATTTTACATGGCTCATTTGTAGAACCGTTGTTGGGTCAAAATGAAAGCACTCTACCAGAAGTCAAATCATCAATCTCACCAAACTTCCAAAATAGTAGCTTTTTCTTACCGAATAGAGTTCTTTGTCGTTATTTATTCCTTGTTCCATGAAGATTTAGAATAATTTCTCTATAAAATCATTAAGCTTGATTTTTGTGTGGATTGGGGACATTGTTCTAAGGGGGCAATAAGGTAAGTAGAGTATAAGGGGGTGAAGAATATATTACTTTTTTTATTAAATAAATTTATTAAATACATCCAATTTATTTAATGGACTTTAGTTTCCTATCCATTCTTTTAGTCAGTCTTGGCATTTAATATTGCTCTTAAAAATTCTTTTTTAGCAATTCTTTTATATATTTGGGGACTATGTTACTGTTATCAAGTGCATTCAGGTTTAGAAACAGCATACCTTACCGTTGTGTGGCTAATTGCTATTATTATTCAAAGCTTCCTTTCTGTTATTAAAGTTTTCTAATATTTTGTCATATTCTTTTTGTCTAAAATTATCCATGGTACTCTACTACAATTTTTAAATATCAATTTTATTTCTGTTGATAGCCTGTTTTTAGCTATGATTTTAATATTGTTTCTCTCAATTATTTCAAATGATTCCTTTCGGTTATTTATTTTTTTTCCTGGAACCAGCTTTACTTTTGCTGAAAATTTTTGTGATCCTTCTGCCAGTGTTGCTGTTTTGGTTAATTTTGTATCGATCCCAAACTTTTCTTTCCAATTTGTGTTCACGTTCTCCATTTTAAAAATTGAGTTTCTTTAGTTAAATACAAAGCCCACTAATATGCTATATTTCTTCTTTTATAATATATACATTTAAAGCTTAAATTGTTATGAAAGCTAGTCCTGTCAGTGCACCTCTTATATATTAAAAGGATCCAGTATTCACTGTCATTCAAGTCCAAACATTTCATAATATCAAGTATAGTTTCTCTTGTTTGGGGGACTCTGGGTAGCTCAGTAGATTAAGCAGCTGCCTTTGGCTCAGGTCATGATCCTGGGGTCCTGAGATCAAGCCCCATGTCAGGCACCCTGCTCACTGGAGAGCCTGTTTCCCTGCCTCCCCCCGCCCCCGTGTCAATAGATAAATAAAATCTAAATTTTTTTTCTCTTACTCTTACATGAATCACTTAGTTGAGTAAAGTATTTTATACATGTCATTGGTTAAGTTTATTTTTTTTAATATTTTATTTTTTCATGAGAGACACAGGGAAAGGCAGAGACATAAGCAGAGGGAGAAGCAGGCTTCCTGCAAGGAGCCTGATGTGGGACTCGATCCCAGGACCCTGGGATCATGCCCTGAGTTGAAGGCAGATTTTCAACCACTGAGCCACCCAGGTGTCCCAAGGTTAAGTTTATTTATTAGGTTCACCTCTTCTCTAAACTTGATGTTTTGTTCAGACAATATCATCAAGAGAACTGAAACTAGTTTCAGTTTTGCTGAGAATCTTTGTTTCCTTTATAGTCACTGTCTTTGTTTTTCTTATTTTTTACAATCATCTTGATGTTTTTCTGCAAGTGACTAAATGAGGTGTATTAAAGTCTTCCACCATGATTATGGAATTGTCTATTTCTCTTTTTAGTTCTACCTTCTTTAGCTTTATGTATTTGGGGACTGTGTTACTATTATCAAGTTCATTCAGGTTTAGAAACAGCATACCTTACAGTTGTGTGGCTCACACTTTGTAGAGGTTTCCTCTGCTGCTAGAGCCTTTCACCTGCCTCTATTCAGGCATGTATGATTTTATTGAGCTCATAGTGCCAGCTAAATTTCCTTTTTCATTTCTCACATCTTGCAGTATTTCTTCCACTTTTTTTTTTCTTTTTCCTTCAGAGATGTGTATCTGTTGTTCTCTTTCTTAGATTCACATTCAACATTTCTGTTTTGTAATGGGAGATAAACATAGGTTAGTTCAGTCATATGGCCACATTCAGAAATTCAAATCTTAATTACTTACCCAGGTAAAGACATATTCTAGCTAAATAAATGTTATCTAAGTGACCCTTATTCCAAATAAAACAAGACAAAATAAAAACCTGATTACAACTTATTGCTAGGATTTACTATATTATTTCAGTACTAGCAACTTATTATTATTACCACTACTAACAATATTACTATTACTCATTTTACCAATAATTGTAACAATGATAGCTAATTGCTAGTATTATTCAAAACCTCCTTTCTGCTAGCTACTCTCAAACTGCTTTGTGGGCCTTAACTCCTTACTTAATCCTCAGACAAGTACTATGAAGTAAATGTTATTCATATTTCACAAGGAAACCGAGGCATAGAGGCTAAATAACTTGCCTGAGAGTACTTAATTGCTAAATAACAGAAGCAGAGTCAGAACCCCAATGGTCTGGCTCCCAAGTCCTGATTCTGCTTTTAGACTCAAGCATGAGAGGTCCCTTCCCTGGGCTCCACTCTTTAAAAACATCCACATGGCATTTCTTCAGTCAGTTCTCTTTTATAGCCATGGACTTCATGTAGTTAAGGGGAGGGTACCACTTATAGTCCCCAAGCAACCTTTAGATCAGGCCTTAATGTTAGTTGGGATCTGGAATTCCTACTCAAAGACTTTTTTTTGGGTCTCCATGGGGCTCTTCCTTTAGTGTGTCCTAAGAACAGGTATCATTACTGCAGTGTGTACCTAGAAACTCAAGGTGGCTCTGTATAAGATATGTGGTTGGAGCTTGGACAGGCTGGCTGGAATGTTGACATGCATGTGGGTGAGGTCCTTCCTATAAAGCTGGACTTAACAGGGGGTAGGAATATATTTAGGGCTAAGGGAGAGGGCGGGGCACCAAGGGCCGCCTCTTCCTATGCCAGTTCAGTCCAGTACAAAATGCCGAGCCATCTGAGAATTCCAAGTTTCAACATAACCATTTAGGCCATTTTGAAGATGATGAATGAATGATGAAATGGTTTTATTAAAAATTTGCTAGCTTTATTCTTACCTGAAGTATTTTTTAAAGATTTTATTTGTTCACTTGAGAGAGAGTGGGCAAACGAGTTGGGGGAGGAGGGGAAGAGGCAGAGGCAAATCAGGTAAACAGCACAAGTGTCAATCAACTGGATAAAGATGTGGCAATGGAATATCACTCAGCCATAAACAAGAATGAAATCTTGTCATTTGCAATGATACAGATGGAGCTACAGAGTATTATGCTAAGTGAAATAAGTCAGAGAAAGAGAAATACCATATGATTTCACTCATGTGGAATTTAAGAATTAAAACAGATGAACAAAGGGTAAAAGAGAAAGGAAGAGAAGCAAATGAAGAAACAGCCTCTACTATAGAGAACAAATTGATAGTTACCAGAGATGAGATGGTAGGGGGATGGGTGAAATAGGGGCTGGAGATTAAGGAGTGCACTCGTTGTCAGGAGCCGCAGGGAATGTACAGAAGTGCCAAATCACTATATTGTACACCTGAAACTAATATGAGACTATGTTAACCAACTGGAATTTAAATGAAAGCTTCAATAAATACATGACTCCAGAATGTGCATTCCTTCCTTTACTGCTCTGTGAGAATGCTCTAATTTCTTTATGTTTGGGATTTGGGGTTGAATTGTATGTGACAAGGTGGGGGCATAGTTGACAAATATGTCGCCTGGATGTTGCCTAACAAAGTAGGTAACATTTAGTAGGCATTTCAAAAATGTCATGGATAACTGAAAAAAATTAATTTAGCATTTATCATATGTCAAAAATACTGTCTTTTTGCTTTCTGTACGTTATCTCATTTAATATTAAAACAAGGCTTTTAGTTAAATATCATAATTATACCCTGATATAGATGAGGAGACAAGTCAGAGAGTAATCTGAAGGCAATAAAGCCAGTGATTGACAACCTGGGTTTGAAACTGAGGTCGTATGGCATTATGAGTGCAGGGCTTATAATGTAATTTTGCCTTCCTGAGAATGAATGAATGAAAAAATACCCACAATTTTCCTAAAAGTCATACTTATCTTTAAAACTTAGCTAAAAAAACAAAACAAAAACAAAACAAACAAAACAAAACAAAACAAAACAAAAAAAACAAAAAAAACACCTTAGCTGAAACAGTTGGATGTGACTTAATCAGATGCACTGCACATCTTATTTTGAAGTGTTTCTAGGCAGGTTGGACTTGAACATCGACTAGAGTACCATAATCATGTTTAAATTTAGATTTTGTTTCAAAGTTTATTATTGGATAGACTGTGGGAATGAATTAAAGATATACACTGGCATCAGATCTTTTTTTTTGAGATCGATGTATTAACACGTTATTGAGTTATATGAATTGTGATTATTTATCATGCTTCTGATTGAAGGCACCAGATAGGATATTATCATTATAAAAATAATAACTCAGCTCTTGATTGTATGTTTATGTCAAAAGCCCCATTGAGATTTGGAATGCTGATGACCCAAATGTAATAAAAGAGCCCTTTATTCATTTATATTCAGTAAAATAGTATTAGAAGATGATGCATTCCCTCTTCCCTATGGTTAGCAATTTGGGTCTCATGATTCTGTATTAAACGTATTATTTGTTGGGATATAATTTGCAAAGATTCTGTATTAAGCATTAGTGTTTCTGTTTCAGCTTGTATTATAAATTATGTGTTCACACTCAAATGGTGAAAATATATACTCTTGGAAATAGTCACAGTAAATGTGTACATATAGAGAAACTGTTGGGTTTGAAAAGGGGCTGGTCACATGGGCAAGAGATGAGAACACTTACTGACACCAGGGCTCGACCCTCGAGGGCATATCAGTGTCTGCTGGTCTCTAGGACTGCATCTAGAGGGAATCACTGCATCTATACTTCCCTTAACTCTTGCTCTTGTGTTGCCCTCTGCACAATTAACAGTATCATGTCACAAGGTGCACAATTGGAGCCAAATAATTTGACCTCTTGTTGGAATAGATTCCTAAGACAGATCTGGTACTGAATGTGGAGATAAGAGTCCTAATTATTTTATTTTATTTTTAAAGATTTATTTATCTGAGAAAGAGTGAGCAAGTGAGGAGGGACAGAGGGAGAGGAAGAAGAAAATCTCAAGCAGACTCCATGCCCAGCACAGAGCCTGATGTGGGGCTTGATCTCACAACCCTGATCATGACCTGAGCCAAAGTCAAAAGTCAGCCACCTAACTGACTGAGCCGTCCAGGTGCCCCTAAGTGTAGATATTTTAATTCTCATATCAAGCCGGAATGGTGGGCAGGATTGAGGGTAGATGTTGTGAATGCTGCATTAGGGTTCTGAAGCCACATTCACCCACTGTTAGATTTCAAAAACCTTGCCTTTCTTATTGTATGTAGAACACATAGAAGAAAGTTGATGTTTGTCTTGGTCTAGTGCCTATCGCAACTTCCTCTCTTTTGTTAGCTGGAGATATTTTTATTAATTGGAAGTACTAGCTCTTTGATTTAGGTGCATGGAAAGGCCACAGGGATAGGGTGCATTTATGGAAATGTCAACTCACATCCTAATTGCACGTGAGACCTCTGGCTTTATCATTGAATGTATCTTAACCATAGTCTTTGCCCCCCATCCAATTTTATTAACATCATAGATATAATTGGTTACAAGACTGAACGGGAGCCTTCTTATTTTTCCTCAATGGAACATCACTCTCTTTGAAGATCTCACTCGGCATAGACCATATGCACTTTAAACATTTAGATATATTTATACAAGGGAAGGCCAGCTTGGACCAATTGTAGGCCAACATGTTTACAGTGAAAATCCGATATAAGTGGAAAAGAACATGGAAACTAGTAGAAGGTCTGAGTTTTAACACTGAAGACTAGCAGTGTAGCCTTGGCCATATCAGGTAACGTCACTAAAACATCAATTTCTAAATGTTTAAAAATGATGCATTCCAGGCACATTCTTTTAAATTATTTTGAGGATTATATGGGACAACACATGAAAAATATTTTTGTACTGTTTTCCTGGCAGCTCAGTGGAAGCCAAACAGAGCTTCTGAAATGAAAACAAAAGCAGAAATTTTTAAAATTCACAAAGGTAGGAGATTATGATTAATTAAAAAGTTAAGTTTCTTTAGAATGTTTTCCCATCCCTCCATTTTCAATACAAGCAGCAATTCAACGTTGCTCAATTCACGAACCTCCCCAGGGGGATCTTGTTTTCCTGGCAGCGGTTTGATAAATTTGGTGGCCTCGTGATAGGGGGATTATATTTTAACAATGGGATCAACAGCTCATCCGAGTACCTTTGACTCTAGAGGGAAATAACACTTTTAGGTGGAAACCTGCAATGTTCGTGGACATCTGCATAATGATGGAAATTAGCATAGGTTTACATAGTACACTACTCCATTAGAATTTTGATGACTTGGAAAGGAACAGAAGGTTGTAAATTTCCTAAGGGAAAGTCTCTGGAGGGTGTGAAGTCTTGAAGCAAAATCAGCTCCATGGAAGAAGCATGTTGTGAGTGGCTGAAAGGACAGAAAAATGACAAATGTGTTGCATTTTTTTCCCTCCAAAAAAGTGACCTGTTGCTGTTGGGGTGACACAGTATTCGGAGGGCTGCTAGTAACAGGTGTCCTTTCTCTCTGTTCTGCTTATTGAGAGGTGATCTAGTAGAAGCCTGTTCATTAGATACCTACGACCATAATTTCCTCCTAGCAATACTCGTGTGGAGGGGGAGGAGGAAAAGGAGGAACAGGAAGGAGACAAAAATGGTAGATGAGCAAAGAGAATAGAGGAGGGGATGAAAGCAAGAAGAGTTGGGATGAAGTGGGCAGAAAAAGAAGAAAAGCATGGAATCTGCTTGGTGCTACGGTCTAGTAGTCCTGAGGGCACGGCCCTATACGTTTCTGGTCTGTGGAACTGTAAGTAGATGAGAAGTAATTGACTCTGCCAGAGATTCTGAAATTCATCCAAATTTTCAGCGACACTGTGCAAATGGGGAAAGAGATCACTCCTGCCCTCCTGTTGGTGCTGACGGGGGGAACGTGCTTGAACTTGCGAGCAAAAGCTTACTGAAGTGTCAAGCCATCCAGGACCATGGTTTTCTGTAGAGGTCTTTAGAATCCACAGGCAATGGCTGAACGTAGAAAAATGATTCCCAGAATTTGGGCCACCAAAGACCCCTCTCATATTTTCTTACTGTTACATGAACCTGTAACTTGAATTCTTTTTTCCCTGCTGAACAGAGTTTGTTCTTTGATGATACTTGATGTGTTTCTCATCTTCTTATTAATCTAGAAAATATAGCCATCTGTCATTTCAGACTGGTAGTAGTCCTTTTTTTTTTGTTTTTTCTTAGTGATTCCCTCCTTGAGTTGCTTTAAATCTAGCAATAAAGAGACCGGACGATTCAGGTGGCTTTTGTCTTATTGCGGATGATGGCAGTCACTGCCTTTTTGGAATATTTAAAATAGCTCATAGCATTGCTTATGTAGACTCATAAACATATACAATCAAATATTAGAGTAGAAAGGGAAACAAATTCAGACGGAAAACTTCAGATTAGCTGGATAGATAAATAACGAGGTAAGATGGGTTGGAGAGATCCTGGGGCCTCCTCACAGCCTTCAGCAAGTTTTAATAATTTACCCCTCACTTTTTCTGCCAGCTTTGACAGATGGGTGGCCCATTCTCTTACATAGCTAGACCCCAATAAATGGAAAGATGCAGAGAAGCTAGAAGCAGGGGATGTGGAGACAAGCCCTGCTCGTAGCTGAATAAAAGATTTAAGAGAATCACTCTATTTCCCTGAGCTCTGCTTTTCCATCTATAAAAAGAGGACATTGGGCTGTGTGATCTTGCTATCTCTTTCTATTCTAAAGTGATGTGATTTTTTTTAACATCACTCTCCCTGAGCCTCATTTTTCTTATCTGTAAAAATGGGAAGAATGCCTACCTCACAAGGTGACTTTGAGGATATAAAGATAACAATTGAGTGCCTTTTCCTATACAAACCTACTTGATTTCTGAATTCAGTTATTAAGAGTTTATAGAATGAGTTCAGATAGTGAGGCGTATAGCACTGTTGGAATCTCTTTGAGTTTGGTGTTTCCTGAAGCAAGTGGTGAGTTTTGGATAGTGAGGATTTATCATGTGTTTTTAGTTCCTGGATATCTATGTAAGCACCTTGCATATAGCCAACACTCAATTAAGACCTACCCTGGTCTCCTTGACCTTGAGGATAAAGACAGCCTTGCTTAGCTTTGCACCCTGAGCCTTTAGCACAATGGCTACCAGTCGGGGAGGTCTGTCTGTCTGTGTTTGTGGCTCTCAGGGAAATCATGGGACCCTGCTGAGTCTTGCAGCAGCTGAGTAAAATGTACCTAACAATGTATACGCCCCATGGGGTTGGAGTGAAGAATGGTAGAAGGTGATGTCAAAAAAAAAAAAAAAAAAGGCAAATCAAATCATGACTTCATACAGATATAAAATGAACAGGTATTAAAGATTTTATAAAACTGGGTGAGTCAGGGAGGGCACCAGGAGTGTTATAACCAGTTAAAAGAAAAATCCAAAACAAAGATGCACTTATAGGTCAGGAATTCTGAAGTTAATGTGCAAATGTAGGTGAAACTAGCTTCTTTCAGAGTGTGTGGAGAAGTTAGCTGAATCTGTGCAAGACAGGATAAAACTTGCGTGTTTGTAGAAAATAATTATCTCATTATTTTATCTATTTTGCTTGTTTTATTATTGTTATTGCTTGTATAAAAAGTACTAGCACAATCCTGGGCCCATAGGTAACTTCTCCAAATGTTGAATTCCTCACCACCTCCTGAGGGCCTGCAAATAACAGGCCAATTTTAGTCAAATCTATTAAATTGAGTCTCTAATCAATAAATTTTTATTAAGATTGTGCCATTCACCTGCTGCACTTCTGAAGTTAAGTGTAATTATAGATACCAAGCCACATTAACAGGCAGTATAGTTTTTAAGACCCACCACTTCCTACTAAACCGACTTTTCTATTACAGATAATAAGAGCGGCAAAAAGATTTTAGTGTGTGTTATGGGTGCTAACATATCTAAACTCTCAACCAGTAGTCATCTGGTATTTAAATTCCAAGGATATTCTTTAATTCCGTGTGTGAGTGCGGGTGTGTGTATTTTTACAGGAGTTGCTGGAAGAACAGAGCTAACCCATGCAGATTAACAGCATGGAAACATCCTGAAACTACTCTGGAGTCTAAATAAAACGACTGGATTCGAGTTTCACGAACAAGGAGACTGGTCCATGGATGATTTGCTACAGGTAAGTGAGAGGTATAATTTACTCTGCTAGAATCCTTCACACGTTCATTGACTGCGGGGTTGCTAATTGCGTTTCGGATGATTATAATACTCCTTTGGTACAGCTGACAGCTTCTCTTCCCTCCCAAACACACACATGCGGATGCCGACATATGGTTAAATATCTGCCCATTTCATCTTGCTCATTTGGGCTTCCGTCAGTTACAAAGGAGGAAGCAGGGGGGAAACAAAAGAACCCACTTCATAAAACTTTTACTAGCAGTGATTTCTGTGGAGGGGCGGGAGTCAGACTGAGTGTTCCTGAAGCAGATGTTCTTGGCGCTGCCTGGGATTGGAAAGAGTGGCAGATTGGCCTGCCCAGGGTTCAGAGTGAAACAAGCAGACGACTGGGGATGCCCCCTCTTTTTTGGAAATGGGGGCAGAAGTTAAGTCATTAATGTGGAACAAAGTGTTGGGGAAAGGTAGCTGGCTTTTTCATCACGCTTTGCAAACCTGGGGAGACTGGAAAGCTTGAGGTGGTAACAGCATGAAAGTAGTTGCTGTTGGGCTATTGGGAAAGTGGAACTCATCTAAATGGACCAGTGGGGGAAGCAAGAAAGTCCAAGTGACTCCTACAAGTGGCAGTATGTGAGGTGTGGGGTGCATGTCAGGGCATCTCCTTGAGCTGCATCTTGTACCATCAGGGGTCAAGGCTACCTGAACCTAGAAGCAAGAGCCGTCCAGCTCGGTTCAATGGAAATAATCTGTTCATTCATCTGTGGTGTTTCACTCTGTGGAACAGATAAAAGATCAAAACTTGAAGCTCCATCTATGGCAAGCCAGACATTTGTACTTGCCATTTTCCTTGGCAAACACTTGGTTGAATCAGTCATGCTGTTCTAAGGGGGGAAAGTAGAAATGTTGCAAGAACCTGAAACCACAGTCAGAGGAGGAATTGCTCACACATTTTCCTATTAATATTTAGTCTCCTTGGGTTGCATGTATAACAGCTCTCTGACCTAAATTCGTAACTCAAGAGCTTCCCGGAAGACAACTCTTGTTTCTTGCATCGACTCTATCACATTGTGTAAGATTAAGCTACTAGAGGACATGCTATCTGTCTCTAGGGAGACCTCGTTGCTTTGAGAGTCACATAAGAACATAGAATAAGGAGCTGTTTTGTAGTATGGGAAGTGCTCGCAAAAGATGAAAAGGCAAAAAAAAAAAAAAGACGAAAAGGCTACGTTCAGATAAAGTCTGGTAGAGGAATATGAACCAATAAAGAAAAGATTTGAAGCTTTTTTTTTTTTTTAATTTTACTGATTTGTTTGAGATAGAAATAGAGAGTACATGAGCAGGGAAGGGGCAGAGGGACAAGCAGACTCCCTGCAGAGCGTGAGGCCTGATGCCGGTTTGATCCCAGGACCCTGAGATCACACCCTGAGCCCAAGTCAGATGCTTAACTGACTGAACCACTCAGGTTCCTGGTGAAGCTCTTTTGCACTCTCTCTCTCTCTCTTTTTTTAAGTATGTATGATTGTCCCTTTTCTTTGTCTTTCATTGGAGTCCTATCTATTCAGAAAAGTGAATGCTGCTTTCATTTAGTTAATATCTTTTGTTTATAGAGAAGAAAGACCCGTGTAGGTGGAAAAAAAGATTATTCTGGTAACATATGTCAACAGAAATGAAGTAAAACTTGAAAACAAGGGGTAAAAAGGCAATACTGTCCTCATCGGTTTGTCCTGTTCTCAAAAACAACAGAGCTCTTGCTTCTTTGCGACTCTGCTTCTCCCCAAACTCCTGTCCACCCCACACCCCACTTCTCGTTTCTGATTTTTACTCCTGTATTTGTTCAGCTCATGGTTTTGCCCCGTGAAGAGCCTTTCATGGCCCGTCCAGCTACTTTCTCTTCACTGGGCTTCGAACACTGTTCTGATAGTCTGCACCTGTTAGGCTGCACTCAGGAAACAGCAACCGTGCCATGGTGATTTTAACAGATGAGATTGGAGAATGATAATGAGAAAGGTGAAAGGAGGACCCTGGGGAATTCTAGAAGGAGCCACTAGAGAAGTGGCTGTCCTGGGTGCGGGGATAGCCCGCAAGTGTTTGGGGGTGATAAGACTGTTAGAATCAGAATCCTGAAGGAGGAAGTTTGCAGAACTGGAATTTCAGAGTCTCGGGTGAGGGTGTTGCCTGAAAAGTAGAGGAGCTTTAGAAGCTCAGGGGTGGGGAGGACTCCACATTGCCAAGATCCATGTCTCTTAGAAGTTAGAGCAGCTGGCAGGTGCCAGTGCCTCAGGAGCTCCAACTGGGGACCATGTGGAGCTGGGACTCAGAATTTTCTGAGGGATCATGCTCAGCCAGGATTACAGGCTGAGAAACCAGAAGGGGATCCACAGACAGAGCCAAGTGGCCAAGGGAATGTGCTTTGTGGTGACCCATGCCCCACCTCTCAAAACAAACTAGCAGAGGAGGGTCTTGAACGAGAGGTAGTCACTTCTTACTGAGCACAACGGAAAGCATCGGCCCTGAGGTAGCAGGGCAGTAAACCGACAGTTTTCCTTAAAGTCAGCTAAGGACATTTCTATGACGGCCACCTGGTCCAGATATAAAATATGTACATGTGACATTATTGGTGATTGATTTCATTTTATTGTTTTAATTAAAGTATTTTGTGGTGACAATTGTAACATTGTGACAATTGTACATTAATGTGTGATTTTAAGCAATGACATGGGGGGGATTCTGTGTACCCACTCCCCCTGGCCCCCCTAGTGATAATTATCTCACAGAACTCAATGGCAGCCAGGGTCTTGCTTGTCATGCAGTTACCATGCAAAGAGCATTCCCCTCACCACCAGGGGCCCTCCTGTTGTCCTTTTGTAGCCACACCCACTTCATTCCCACCCCCTGACCTTTTCCTTCAGTAGCTGGCAACTATTGATCTTTCGGTTTCTATCACTTACTCACTACAAGAATGTTGTATGAATGGAATCATATGTGACATTTGGAATCCACTTTTTTCTTTTTTTAAAAAAAAATTTTAAATTCTGTTTGCCAACATGTAGCCCCCAGTGCTCATCCCATCACGTGCTCTCCTCAGTGCCCATCACCCAGTTACCCCAACCCCCCTGCCCACCTCCCCTTCTTCAACCCTGTGTTTGTTTCCCAGAGTCAGGAATCTCTCATGGCTTGTCTCCCTCTCTAGTTTTCCCCACTCAGTTCCCCTCCTTTCCCTTATAATCCATTTCACTATTTCTTATATTCCCCAAATGAATGAGACCATATAATGTTTGTCATTTTCCGATTGACTTATTTCACTCAGCATAATACCCTCCAGTTCCACCCACATCGAAGCAAGTGGTGGGTATTTGTCGTTTCTAATGGCTGAGGAATATTCCATTGTATACACAGACCACAGCTTCTTTATCCATCATCTGTTGATGGACACTGAGGCTCCTTCCACAGTGTGGCTATTGTGGACATTGCTGCTGTGAACATTGGGGTGCAGGTGTCCTGGTGTTTCACTATCTTTGGGGTAAATCCCCATAGTGCAATTGCTAGGTCATAGGGTAGCTCTGTTTTTAATTTCTTGAGGACATGCACACTGCATCCAGAGTGGCTGCACCAGCTTGCATTCCCACCAATGGTGCAAGAGGGCTCCCCTTTCTCCACGTCCACACCAACATTTGTGGTTTCCTGTCTTGTTATTTTAGCCATGGAACTGGCTTTTATGGTGAAACACAATGCTCAAGATACCCATCTAAGCTATGGGTGCAATAGTTTATTCATTATTTTTTTTTCCGACTAAGTAGTATTTCTGGTAGGGATATGCAACAGTGTGTTTAACCATTCACCTGCTGAAGGACGTCTCCATTGTGTCCGGTTTGGGACTGTTATAAATAAAGACGCTATAAAAATTAATGTACAAGATTTTTGCATGAACCTAGGATTTCATTTCACTGCCTAGATGTGCACTGCTGGATTATATGATGGTTGCATAGTTAGAGGTTTTTCCTGGCTTTATTATAACATGGCTGGCATATAACACTGTGTAAGGTGTACCAACCACCTGATGACTTGATAAAGGTTCACGTTGTAGACCATTTGCCACAATAAAGTTCGTTACCAGCTTGCTTGCTTCATCTCGGATAATTACCGTTGTACTGTTGGAGGGGGGGATAGTTGAGAGCCATTCTCTTAGCAACATTCAACTGTACAAACAGTATCATTGCTAACTGTCGTCATCGGGCTGTGGGTTAGCTCTCCAAGGCTTGTTCATCTTCTCAGAAGGGTGATGCCTTTGGAGCACTGCCTCCCTATAACTTCCACCCACAGGCCTTGGTAACAATCGATCTGTGTTTCAGGGTTCCACATTTTCGATTCCACATAAGTGACATCTTACAGTGTTTATCTTTCTCTGTCTGACCTATTTTATTTAGCATAATGCCTTCAAGTTCTACCCATGTCATCACAAATGGCAGGACTTTTTATGACTGAATAATAGTTCATATATATATATAATTTTCTATTCATATATATATATAATTTTTTAAAAATCCATCTATTGATTGACACTTAAGTTGTTATTGTGTCTTGGTTATTGTGAATGATGCTGCACTGAACATGGAAGTGCAGGTATCTGCTCAAGATAATTTCATTTTCTTTGCGTATATATCCAGAAAATTACTGGATCCTGTGACAGTTCTGTTCTTAATTTTGAGGGACATCCCCATGCTGTTCTCCACAGTGGCTGCACCAATTTACATTCTCACCAATGGTGCACCAGCCTTCCCTCTTCTCCACATCCTTGCCAACACTTGTTGCTAGATTTTGTTTTGTTTTGGTTTGGTTTTTAATAATAGTCCATCTAACAGGTGTGCGGAGCTATCTCATTATGGTTTTGATTTGCAACAGGAAAGCTAGAAAAAAAATCCTCTAACCAGGAAAGGGAGGACAGAGTGAGGAGTGAGCTACCCCAACCTTTGGGACACTGCATGAAGGACTCCCAGAGGCGTGACCCCATCCAGGGACTGGCAAATGTTAAGGGGTAGCTGAGAACAAGTAAGAAGGGCAGGGTCACCCGTATCGGCCATGTGGTGGGAATGACAGTGGCTCGTAGTGACCTGCTTTGGCCACTAAAGAAACTAGACTCAGACTGCCTACAGATTTTGCAAGATTCAGCCCCACAGGTTGTCGTGTTTGCAGATTCCAGCCAGCCTGAGAACAGCCCCCCCTGTTTCCACCCACAGCATCCCAAGTGGCAACCAACCTTGGCCTTGGTGGCTGTGCAAGTACAAAATGCAGCCTCCTCATCCCACTTGTTGATTTTCGCCTTTGTTGCTTGTGCTATTGGTGTCATACATATAAAAAAAAATGTTGCCAAGACCAATGTCAGAGAGCTTTTTCTCTGATCATCTAATTGTGTTTTTATTTTCATTTGCCTAAAAACTAGTGATGCTTATCATCATTTTCTGTGCTTATTTACTATATGCATATTCTCTTCTGGGAAATATTTGTTTGTGTCTCTTGCCCATTTTCTAATTGGGTTGTTTAGTTTTTTTTTTTTTTTAAGATTATCTATTTATTTGAGAGACAGCAAGAGAGAGCATGAGTTGGGGGGATGGGGGCAGAGGGAGAGGGAGAAGCAGACTCCTCGCTGAGCAGGGAGCCAGGTGTGGGGCTTGATGCCAGGACCGATCATGCCCTGAGCCGAAGGCAGACACTTAACGGACTGAGCCACCCATGGGCCCCCGTTTTTTAACTGTTGAGTTTTGAGAACTTTTTATATATTCTAAGTACTAGTCCTTGCCAGATAAATAGTTTGCAAATGCTCTCTCCCATTCTGTAACTTGTCTTTTCACCCTCTACTAGGAGTTCACAAAAAAAAAAGTCTTGAATTTTGCTGATGTCCCATTTATCAGTTTTCCCCTTCATGGATCATGCTGTCAGCGTCCAGTCTAAGAATTCTTTGCTTACCCCCAGGCCTTCTGAGTTGTTTTCTCTTTTTTCCCCCTAACACTTTTATAGTCTTACATATTATATTTAAGTGCAGAATCCATTTTGAGTTAAGTTTTGTTTAGTAAGAGATGAAACTTAAGTCAGATTTAATTTGATTGCCTGTGGATGTGCAGTTGCTCTTCTTCATGTGGGCATCTGTGAGATGTCTTTTTCATTTGACTTGAAATCTTCCTGGTTACTGGTGTAATGAGTAACTTGCAATTGGAATCTGGACATTTTGAGCATTTTAGTATGAGACTCTATATCTTATTTAAACCTTCCATTTTGGCTGACCTCTGATTTTGCACCAGCAGGGGAAGCAAAGGTAGAGTTAATAACAGGAGTAGAATTCCATGTTCTTTATTTGGCCTTTGTTTACACTTGAGTGGATGGGAGCTTCTCATTACTTCTGGGCAGGAGTTTCAACTCCTACTACTAGGCTTTCACTGATATTTCCAGTGCATGGAACAGCTACCCACATGGCCACCACTGACAGTACAGGCGGGGGGTTGGCCTCATGACAGCTGAGTGGAGGAGAAAGCCCCAACTCTCCATGTGGCCAACTCTGACATCATTCTGGCATGTCAGGGAGAGGTCCTCCTATTACTGTTGGGTGGAGATAGTAGACCAGGGTCTGTCCCCATGTCATTTCTGCTGACGGGGCAAGGGTTGGAGGGTGCCTTGTTGCTATGTGGCAAGGATACACATGCTGGTGTCCTAACTGGCTTTTTCTGGTATCACCTTAGTGGAGAGTTTGGGGACCGTTCATAGCTTGGTGAAGGTGAAAATCTAGGTCTGCATTAGATTTTGATGGTTTCTGGGAGAGAGCCACAACTTTTTTTCTGTGATGTTTATCTGGATGAGAGTAATTGTCTCACAGTTTTCTTTCTTGCTAAGCTGGCTTTTCTTTGTCTTTTGAATAGAAAAAGCAGGACTTTATTGTTTCTCTTTTTTGTTGGTACTTGTCAGTATTTATCGATCTCTGGTCTCTTCTACCTTAAATCTGGGGTATATGAGGCAAAGGGAAAACCCAGAAACTCCTACCACCGTGTCATTACTTGGATCTAAGCTTCCTAGATTGTCTGCCTCATGCTCGTCACCTTTCAAGGTCTTCTTATGCAATTCATATGTGTATATATATATATATATATATATATATATATATATATATAAATTCCAGGGTTTTCAGTGTACTTCATGGGGTGAATAGAAGGAGAATCTACTCCAACATCCTAAAAATGGAAGTCCCTTGAAAGCATTTTTGAAGATACTGTGATGAATCTATTTTCATTTCTAACTGTAAAATACAATCAAGGCAGAACCATAAAGATGTAAAACAAAGAAGCAAGCAAGAAGACAAGGCAAAACAAAGCACCCACCCCCCACACACACACACAAAAAAAAACAAATTTCACCAAATCTATTCTCCTGCATTTTGGTAGGGATATACGCAAAATACTATCTCAAAGAGATGATTGGTTCACATAGGAGGGATTTAAAAATAATTATTGAATGAAGGAATATTTAGTAAATTGAATTAACAATGTGTCAACTCTGACATGTTAAAGAATGTTTTAGACACTAAGGAGTATATATATATATATATATATATATGTACCATATACATAACCTGGAGCTCTAACTATCAAATTATATAAAAACCATTCCCAGTGCTAAAATCGAAAGACTAACATAACTACAATATCTGTTCGAAAGTTGTCTTTCATCTTCTGACAGTAAGACAGTGTCTTGTTCATCTTTGTCTGCTGCTAGTGCCTGATGCAGCACATTACTCATCATACATGACTTGCTATAGGAGTTTAGCAGAGGGAGAGAGCGTGCTTTGAGATGCCAGGAAGTAATCGGTCTTATATTTTCCAAAAGTTCTGCAGAAAAAGTGTTCTGTAACATTTCTAGATAATGTATTCTCACATTTCACATTTCTTGAGCAAGTCAGAGAATTCTTAATGTGAATCCTATGCCTACAAATGAACTCGAGTGCTTCTTGCCGTAGACTCAGTAGAAGCAAAAGAAAGATAAGCACCTTTCTTTACATGTATACTTTAAAATATCTAAGATCCGGTGCCCTTCTATTTTATCACACATGCTTTGACCCCAGATATTAATTAACTGCAACCACCTCTTGTTTTGCGATACATGTAGACTGGTGTCTATGAGTCAAATGTCAATCCCACCCATCCCATTACACACAAGAAAAAATAAGTAACTATAATGAATAAACAAAAATAGCAGTATATGGTAACAACATGACTTAACATCACCGCCCTATTTTTTGAGGAAAAGTCAGATTCTTCATTCAAAATTTGTGGATTGTAACACATAAGGAAATATTACATTACTAAAATTAGAGGTATATTAAATAATTAAATGTATAGGATTGATAAAAGAATTTCCAAATTCGCTAAAAGTTAATTGTACTATTTAAAGTATACATCATTTGAACTGGATTTAACATGTTTTGACAAATATGTTTTTTAATTTAAATTCCATTAGCTAACATATAGTACATACTTAATTTTAGTTGTTCAATAATTTATCAGTTATGTAAAAACACCCAGTGCTCATCACATCATGTGCCCTCTTTAATGCCCATCACCCAATTATGCCCCCACCTGCCTCCCATCCAGCAACCCTCAGTTTGTTTCCTATAGTTAAGAGTCTCTAACGTTTTTTCTCCCTAATGGCTTCCCATTCGGTTTTCCCTCCTTTACCCTGTGATCCTCTGCACTGTTTCTTATATTCCACATATGAGTGAAACCATGTGATAATTCTTTTTCCGACGGACTTACTTTTCTCAGCATAATACCCTCCAGTTCCATCCACATTGATGTATATGGTGGGTGTTTGTCCTTTCTGATGGCTGAGTCATATTCCATTGTATGTGTCCCTTCAGATCACCACATCTGTATCTTTGGGGTAAATACCTACTAGTGTAATTGCTGGATCATAGAATAGCTCTATTTTTAACTTCTTGAGGAACCTGCACAACTGCTTTTCTGAGTGGCTGCACCAGCTGGGATTCCTACCAACAGTGGAAGAGGGCTCCCCTTTCTCTGCGTCCTCACCAACATGTCTTTCTGGTCTTGTTAGCTTTCATCATTCTGACTGGTGTGAGGTGGTGTCTCATTGTGGTTTTGATCTGTATTTCCCTGATGCCCAGTGATGTGGAACATCTTTTCATGTGTCTGTTGACCATTTGTATGTCTTCTCTGGAGATATGTCTGTTCATGTTTTCTGCCCATTTCTTGATTGGGCTATTTGTTTTTTGGGTTTTGAGTTTGATAAAATCAAACTCAAACTTGATCAAACTTGTTTTATAGATCTTGGATACTAGCCCTTTATCTGATATGTCATTTGCAAATATATTCTCCCATTCTCTAAGCTGCCTTTTAGTTTTGTTAACTATTTCCTTTGCTCTGCAGCTTTTAATCACAATGAAGCCCTGATAGTTAATGTTTGCTTTTGTTTTCTTTGTCTTTGAAGACATGTCTAGCAAGAAGTTGCTGCGATTGAGGTTGAAGAGGTTGCTGCCTATGTTCTCTTCTAAGATTACTGTCCTTTAACACAGACATTAATTCTGACCTTAAATATAGCCCATGGGGGGTCTCTGAATTTCATGAATTGATTATAAAGTCTGTCAGGGTAGGTATCACAGAGACAATGGGTCTCCAGTTTCCTAAGGAAGGGACTTTATCCACAAATACAAAAAGAACCTTCACAGAAAGTCAAAAGTACTACAAGCAAATAGTCTAGCACTTCACTTCTGGACTAGTGGATGCTAGAGGCTTAGAGAAACCAGCAAAAACCCTGATGCTCTAAGAACCTTGATGGACCAGAAACACCATATTTCATGAAAGCAAAGGGCTTGCTGCAAAAGCAGAAGAGTTTCCTCATTGAATGCAGTTGAAAAGAGATCTTTGGGGCCTACATCATAGACACTTAGAGGATATCAGTTTTGACTTTGTGTATTGATAAAGCAGGAGGATATATAGGGGGTTTTCTAAAAAAAAACCATCCTGGCTTTTATTTATTTATCTTCATCTTAAAAAAGCTTGCTTTTTGATTGAAAAGATTTCCACGAGTGCCTGGTGTTACAAAATAAATAGGAAGAGTGAATTTGAAATATGGTGAATTCCACTTTATACAATTTTCAGTAAAGACTAAGAGTAAAGCTAGCATATTGAAATAGACTATATTTATGCTCGGTATACCTTGTTTCATGGAAATTCACTTTACTACCTTCCCTACACAGAAAATTAGACTGAGACCAAGAATTTGGAAATCTCTGAAAGAATTTTATGTGTCCTTTAAACTTCATAGCTGCCACTAATTGAAATGATCAATATGCCATACAGTACTCAGCATAGAAAATAATCCGTAGTAATAGAAGACTACCCTCTTCTGTGGGTTTCAGTGTTTACAAAAATTATTAGGTTTTAAAAATTTGCCATGTATTAAGTAATCACTTCCTTTCAAATCGATTTTATTACATTCAGAATTAAAATATTATTTAAAATATATCTAGGTATTACCATAAATATGACTAGCTTTATTATTAAAAACTTATAAATAAAGTAATAAGATAATCACCATTTTGTTAAGGAAGAGAGATTTTTGTAATAGAACCTATTTCCAATGTTGTAGTTTTTTTCCTCTTCTTTTTTAAGATCACAAAAATAAAGATTTGGCTCATCTTTGCCTCTCTAGATCTTTAGAAGCTTTATACCTTGAAGAAATGTATTACATCCCTTTTTGAGGGACTTCTCATAACAGAGGCAGTAGTTTATGGGGAAAGACAAATCTAAAAAGTCATGGTTCAAAATCTTGCTTCCCAACTGGAGTAAAACAAGAGAGGATTGGATTAAAAGGAAATTTGGCTTGTGATAAATGGCCCGTAAGAAATTCCTTAATAAAATATTAATTTTATTCTCAAAGCTAAGGTCAAAATATGAAAACTAATAAAGAAATTAAAGGCATCAAAAAGTAGGGGTAAAGAGTGGCAAGCACCTTTGGTGCTATCCTCCTGAATATGATTTTGCAGTTTTTCTGACCATGTAATACAAGATTTAGCCAATTTTTCTGAGCCACCTTCACATGACCTAGTTGAGAGCTTGAGAGGTGATAGGTAAGCAATGCAGAGAACACAATCAGAAAGATTGCATCTTCTTGCCACATTCCAGCTTATCAAACATAATTTCAGAAGTTTCCAGGTGTATTTGAAACAGCTTTTGAAAGAAAAATTGGTCCATGTCTCTGAAGTCTCCTGCCCTGCCTGTCCCACTAGGTAAAATGATTGTATTATTGGCAGGACCTCAATTTTCTCAACTTTTTCCCCAGTGACAAATAAGCTCAGTATCATGGGGATTCCTAATGCTTGATTTATCACAGTTTACATCTTTAAAGCTCCATATTCATGTTACAAATACAATGAAATATCTCTGCAGTAAAGCAAAATGCTTCACAGTGCACATTTACCGTTCAAGAAACCAAACCATAAACCAGAAATTTCAACGCAGTAAAACAATTTGAGGCAACCATTCTATTCAACTGAATGATATGCATCTATTTCAGAGAGCAGCTCCTAAATCCAATGTCTTGCACAGAGAAGGCACAGCAATAACAAATTTTTGAATGAATGGTTGTTTATCTCAAACATTTGGAAATAACAAGGTAGAACCAGTGGTGTGCATGAAAACCGGCTCTCTGAGGAGAAAAAAAAGAAAAAAAAACAATAAAAGCTCTGTTTCTAATGTTTTCCTGTTTGTGGTATAAATCCTCCCCCTCTGGCTTATTTCAATAACCAGTGTGATGTCACTGAACACAGAGGAGGAAAGAGATGTGCAGAGTATTCCCTTGTAGACCAGGGCAAACTAGCTCCAGTATTCCTCCAGTAAGATACTTGGCTTGTTTTCATGTGATTTGGCAACAAAACAAAACAAAACAAACAACATAGCACCAGATTTCCTGTTGGTGAATTAGCTGACTTGATATTGATGAAAATTGGCATTGAGTCTTTTTCTCAGTAATGATAAGAAAGTGTTACTTTTCTCCAGTGGGTTACCTGCAGGAAGAAGGCTGTAAGAATGCCTCCCCAGGAGCCCACATGCTTTTGATAGCAAATAAAAACCAACGAAGTCCTTATGGATTTTCCTGAAGTTGAAAAAGAAATCTCTTTAACAAGGGCCACCTACTTTGGGCCAGGAAGCTGTTAAGCATGCCTTAAAGAATCCTTATTCTTAGTCACTGTAAGCTCAACAACTGACTAGGAAAGCCTTAGGCAAAGCACTCTTTTAGCAACATAGTATATTAAGTCTTCAAATTTATAAAATCCTTCCAGTCCCCATGATGCTGAACTACTTTTGAATTAAAGAAATTTGCTTTCATAAGAGAACTACAAAAATGTTAAGGATAGTTTAGCTACAGTTGAAACAATAGCTCATGATAGAACTTCTATGGACCAGACTCTGTCCTGGTCATTTTTACTTATTTTATATATGTATTATGCATATACATATAATATATAATATACATATTTAATATACATATAGATACATATTTTTGTTGTTGTTTGCTTAATTCATGTGCCTTTATGCTTTGTAGTGAAAATAGAAATTCTTTCTCTTAATGAAGAATGAAAATGGCATCCCACAGTTTATTAAAAATAATATTTGAATGACAACAATCATCGTCTGTTTCATATTTATGATGTCCTAGACATTTCATATTTACCATTTTAATCAGCACTCTTAATGTCATTTCTGTTTTATAGATGAGTTAAATGAGGCTGAGACGGAGATAAAGTTACTCCTGAGGTCAAGAGCTAATAAGTTAGAGAAGAAGAGTTGGATCACAAGTCAGATTTTCTCCAAACTCAGTGTTTGACATGTATTCATTCAGTCATTCCACAAACATCTACTGAGCACCCACTATGAGTCAGGCACTGTTCTTTGGGGGATGCAATAGAGAACAACACAAATTCATAGTGTGCTCCTCTTGATCCACATTTCAGTCAGCAGAGGCAATCAATAAATAAGTAAAATAAAAATAAAAGATGTAAATATTATGTTGGATGGTGGTAAACTCTATCAAAAAAAAAAAAATTAGGGGAGGAACAAATAGTACTGGCATGGGAGTGCCTTGCAATTTTAACTGATGAGTCAGAGAATGCATCACTAAGAAGGTAAGAAAAACCAAAAGAAGGTAAGAAACTGAGGCATGCACGTATCCGTGAGCAAATATTTTCAGGTAGAGGGAACAAGAGGAGAGGCCATGGAGTGAAAGCACGCTCCGTGCATTTGAGGAACATCAGAGTTTATGGAGTAGGGAAGCAGAGCAAGTGAGGGATCAAGTGATAGAATGAGGTACTAGAGGTGGGAAATATGGGTTAGGATGCTAGTTCCTCTGGTTTCTGTGGTGAATATAGACCAAAGAGAGGTGAGTAATGGTAGAAGAAGAGAGAACAATCAGTAGGCTATTGCAATAATTCATGTGAAAGGTAATCATTTCTTATACCATGATGATGGAGATGCAAATGGTAAGAATTGGTTGAACTTTGAGTGTTTTGAGTATACGTAATTTGTGAGATGATTAGAGGTAGGATGTGAAAGAGCATTTTTTTTTTTTTTGAAAGAGCATGTTTAAGAATAATGCTAAAGGTTTTGGATTCAGGAAATGGAAGCTTCAATTTGCTTTTATTGAAATGGGCAGAACAGTGGAAGGGGAGATTTGCAGTGGAAATGAGCTTGTTTTTAAATGTCATAAGTTCAAGAAAGAGGAGATGCAAGAATGAAATAATATTATCTAACTTCAAAGTACAAGTTTCAATAGTTTATACTGTATGAAAGGACTATAAATGTCCGTTAGCTCTTTTTCTCCATCCTGTTCTCAGAGGGTGATATAATTGTGTCAAGACTAAGATTTAGAGTGGCTATAAAAGAATCAGTAGACTGTGGGCAACTTATTTCATATACAGAGGAGGAACAAGTTTCTTTTTTTTTTTAATTTGGCTTAAAATATCAGAACAGGCTGATGTGTGCTTATGGATACAGAGTTTCTCAGGACAGAAGAAGACTCGAGAGAGGAAGACACCATGGGCTTGGCCCTGCTCAAGTCATTTTTAAACATCTGGGGAGTTGTGAAGAACATAAATTGAAGAACCTGGCTGCCTGAAAGAATAATTAACTCTGGGTATGAGCCATGTTGCTCCGGGTCAGACCCTAACACCAAATGCAGGGTTAAGGAAGTTTTCCCACCTCAGGCTGGTGTGACGTCAACGGAAGATGTAGAAGGGCCGTGAGAAGAAGATTGTGGCTCAGAGCAGCATTTTCAGGGTGTTCACTGCCAAATGGAGGTTGTGACACAACATCTTGACCAAGATCAGAGTGAGTGGACATGTCCTAAGAAAAGACTTCCAAGAGATTCTCAGAAATAACATTGGACATTTTCATGAAACGATACGTTTTTGACCTAGAGCAAATTAGAAACTATCTCACCCACCCTTTAGCGAGGCTTCATTTTTTTAACTCATTGGTTGAAGATGCCAAACGTTATTCCTGTTATATGTCAGAGACTACAGCCACGTCTCTAAGCAACCCTGGTGTGTTGGATGGGCAAACCTGCCCCTCTGGAAGTTGGAGGGACCTCTGTAGGAGTTTTGATAGTGAAATCCCAGCATCACTTCTCTATTCTGAGCCAGCTCTTTATATGCCATTTTGTGGTTTTCTTACACTTCAGGGATTTAGTTGGTTTTACTTTACTTTCTGAGATGCTCTTATCTATGTCTTTATGTTCATAATTCACCTTAACGTGGTGAAGATTTCCTGGCTCCTATTTTACTTGCTCTTTCTCTGAAAGGGATTTGGTGCTTCCATCTGACCTTCTCTTACCCATAAGCCATATTCCTTGGGCTGAGCACCCTGGGCTCCTGCGCTGCAGTCTACTTCAGCTATCCTGGGTGCTTCCTTTCTGCAATGCGTGGAGACATGTCAGCGACTGGCTGTTGAAATAGATGTCTTGTGGAAAGGTACCTCCTTCGTTTTACTCTCACAACCTAGTCGAGCAGTATCACGTGTTAATTACTATATAATACCTAGAGGAGCGTCACCTAGACCCTCATGATTGCCCCAAGGTCTAAGGGGTCAATGTTTTTCTGCTAATCCATGCTGAGCCACACTAGACGTGGCATGCTCTCCTTTTCTCACATCTGATTTTTACTCATTTATGATATTTCCTATTTCTGCTTTCAAATTTCAGTCTTTTCCTCAATATCTGGGACAGATATCATCTTCATAAAGCATCTTTTGATTTTCCCCTAAGAATATATGTTCCTTGGATTGTCATTGTTGTGGACATGTCTTACAGTGTCTTATATATATGCTTATTTATATGTGTGTATATGCTCTTCCCTTCCTACTTGAAGATTAGCTCCTTCAGTACAGCTTGAACAATAGCATCACTTAGCTCTCCAAAGCCTGGGAATCCCTAGGGCAGCTGAGAAATTTAATGAGACCCATAGGCTGGGAGTCTGGGATGTATTAGGAAAGGCTTAAGAAAAATCTCCCTGTAGACAACTAGCTTTAATTATAATTGAGATTTAAATTCATTTCAGTAACATACATTCACTTAGGATACTAAAGCTTGGGGTTGTGAATTTTGCTGTAGATCACCAGGGTGAAACAGGCAAAGGGAAGAAAGGGCTGGTAAATATTAACAGGCCATTAAAGCCACCAGTTTGATTTATTTTTTTTATTATGTTATTGGGATGAGTAGGGGTGTTGGGAATCTGTTTTGCAAGACTGCCTTAGGATTTGAGGAAAAGCCTAAGAGCCAAAGACTAAAGCCCTTCAATTTGTAGCAATTTGATAACATCTTATAATTAGCCATGGGCCCCCTTCCCCTTTTACAAAATTATCTAGAATGCGATTAGATGAATCTAAAGAAATAGAATCCACATTTTGTCGCTAGCCATAAACATAAAAACAGAGCACTTATTTCTTAAGCAAACTAGATCCAAATGCTGGTATAAACTTCATAGTTTTCAGACTTAACTAGAATGTTGCATTTTACTCCCCCTATACAGTATGAAGACTTTACTATTTGACTCAGGTGGTTTTGTATAGATCAGTTGAGAAAACAACATACTTATTTAATGAAATCTAGAGTTCCTGAAAACAACTTTCTTTCATCTGTAGTAAACTGAAAGATTCATTGATACATATACGAATGTGCAGTATCTTCAATCAAGCTCGTTTCAGCATAAGATATAAACACAACTTCCGTGCCCCTTAGGTTGAAACTACTAATAATTAAGAATCATTATGGAAATTACAGTCAGTTTGTACTGCTTTCCTTTAATTCTGCATCCTTTATTAGTCATCCATGCTTTATTTTGAAAACCCCCAACTCATATTATCACTGCCATTGACTGTGAAATCCAAAAAGAAGAGGGAAAAAATCTGATACTCAACCGTGAGAAATAGAATGTCTTCAGAGCATGGCTATGACCTGGTAAAATGTTCTACCCACAATTGTTTACAGGAAGGAAGACAAGAAGGTAACTTTACAGGTGCCGTTATTTTCCCAAGTTTACAGCCAGTTCATTTAGTCTACAAAATGGACTTTTAATTTATTAATTTCTCTATTTTTTAGTTACTTTTTATAACTTTAATGATTTTTCTGCCTACAAAATACTCTTCTAAATACTCTTCTAAAATCAAAATAAAAATAAAAAAGTCAAATTTCCCTGTAACTCCATATTCCCCCAAAGAATGTAGGTTATTTATCTATTTCTTCTCCCCATTTTGTAGTAGAGGTAACTAGAGCTCAGAAATGTAACTTGGCTATGTCATGATTTAAATCAAAGCATTTTATTGCAAGACCATGAACAGTGTGCATGTGTATATGTATGTATGTGTGTTTATCCCTTTTGCATTCTATCGACACTTCACATTCTGTGGAAAAAAGATAACTTCATTTTCTTCAGCTTAAAAACATTCTTTAGACCTGATCATTTATTCATTTGTTTATCCATATATTCATTCTAACATGTGTTGAATAATACATATTAGTAAAAATTATAAAAATAAATGACTTAGGGAGAGGAAAAAGGAGATAAAGTGGTTGAGAAAGAAGAGCAAAGTCACCTCAACATAAATAAAGGGATTGCATCTCAATTAGAAAAGAAGGAGCTGAGTCTGGATTCAAACAAATTTGCATTCCAAATTCTGTGCTTTTAAGAACTGCACATGTTTCCTACCTCTGATGAGCTTGTTTAATCAACATATTTCCCTGATGGTTTTCATTACTGAGGAATCTTCATTGCTGAGACCCTCCAGACTTGCAACCCACTGTATGGGTAAATCAACACTTGCTAAATACAAATTATCCAGAGTGTTGGATTCAAAGATAAGTAAGATGAAATCTCTGACTTTGTGAAGGCCAAGTCCAGTAATGGGAACCCCTCCAAGGCACTTGTCTGTGAGATTTTATAACAGCTTCCTCAGATCATATAAGTATTACAGGTGCTGTCCTACTGTTGAGTATGCTCTCAATGGGATGTGAGGCTACATGTAAAATACAGACTGTCTTCCTATCTATGTACCCATTTCCTTGTTCCGTCCCTGCATTCATTTCTTCTTCATTCCATATAGCTTGAACTAATTCTGGTTCCTCAAAGAGTAGACCTGCAGCCACCAATAGGAAAAGGATGGGAGCCATTGGAAGCATCAGGAAACAATCTCGTCAATCTCCTTTCTTCTTGACACAGCAACATTTCAGAACTCCGGTTGAGTTCCCTAGATTGCACATGGCTTTCTGAATTGTTTTGAATGTGTGCTTTTTGAGATGTTCTTTTTACCAATTCAAGGATATGTCACCAGTCTGAAAGATCACTTCTAAGTCTGGGCCTAGCCTTTTCAAAAATGAACACCTAATATTGAATTCATCTTCCCAATTCATGGGCGTATTTTCCTTGAATATAAATCCATTTGACAAATATTTTCAAGAGGAATAAAATGGTAGAGATAGCAGAATAATTAAAATAAGTAGCTCTGGGGTATAGATCTAGAGCTATTACTTCTTAACTATATACCTTTGCCAAGTACTTAGCTTCTCTGAACCTCATTTTTTTTTTTTGATAAAATGATGTTAATACCACCTCAAGTGGTTGTCATAAACATTAAAGCAATATTTGATAGATGCATGGGTGGCTCAGAATCTGACTCTCGGTTTTAGCTTGGGTCATGATCTCAGGGTTATGAGACTGAGCACTGCATTGGGCACTGCACTCAATATGAGGATTGTTTCCCCGTCCCTCTCCTACTCCCTCTGTTCCACCCACTCATGCTCTCTCTCCCAAATTAATAGGCAAATAAAATCTTAGAAAAAAAAACAATATTTGATAAGAGGCATTGTTGATAGTTTTGTGTTAATTCCAGTTGTGAATTATGATGATAATAGTTCACATTCTGTATTTACCAATAAGATCATTATAGGGCTCCTGAAACTCAAAGAAATTATATTTGGGGGCAAATATGCTTTACATGGATGGCATAATTGGCAGACAATGGAAGAATGATACGGTCAAGTGATTCCATGTTAAATTCAGATCCCAGACAATACTTCTGAAATGCTATTTCAAGTGTATATTTTTCTGACTCTACTGATGCGACATCATTACAGTCTTAACATAATATTCCTGCAATCCATTATGGGTTAAGAAAGAGTCAGGATGGAGTGAGGGGAGAAGAGAAATGACAGGTCTAAAATGAAGCCTCCCATATGCAAATAATTCAAGTGGTATTAGGGAAAAGTGCCATAGAACAAAAGTTCCCAGGGTAAAGCTGTTGCCTCTCCCATTTTGCAGCCATATGTCTGTCACAATATTGAGCTGTCACATATTGAGATCGCTAGTGTGACATCTTCATCAGTTTCAACGGACTCCAGCCAAAAACAGCTCCAGCAATTGCAGGGGCACCACCCTCACTCTACCCTCCATCTCCCTGGCAGCTTAAGAAAATCTGTGTTCTGCGCGCTGGACACATCTCCAGTGTGATTTAACTTTTGTGGGCATCAGCCAACATTTGGCACACATAAAAAACCCAATCAGCTTCATCTCCATTTTTAACTGTGCTAAGAGCCCAGAAAAGAGCATCAGATAGGCAGAAAGATACAGTCCAGCTCATTTCAGAGAGTGAAAACCAGTGCTACTTTCTCCCTGCAGTGGAAGTACACATCAGGCATTCAGGAGATGGATTAGGGGAGTTAGAAAACTCTCCCGTTATTCTCCAGAGGAAGCACAGTAAATTCTTTTCTCTCCTTTTAAATGGCTTATATTTATTTTTTTATATCATTATTATTTCACATTGAGAAATTACTCACAGAAATGGAATTTCTTTTAAATTCCTCTGTTTCAAGATGCACAGAAACTGTGCCCCCAAGGAAAATGAGCGTATTCATGAGTGGGCTATGAAAGTATAAAGCACATTTCATATCATAAAAATCTCTGTTACAAAGTGAAATAGCTTGGAATTGTGGGAGGCTGTTGGGAATGTTAAGATCACTGATGCTTTGGTCAATGTAGCCAGAGTCCACTTTAGATTTTTGAAAGACAAGCAGCCAAAGAACTGAATTCGGTTATATTTTGGTGAGAGTATTAACTAGAGGATTGGCTGCTAGTTAAATAACATTGAGATGTTGTTATGTAGCAGCTCTGAAGTCAAAATCTCCGCTTACCCACTTTTGTGTTATGTGACCAGAGACAATTTGTTTAACCTTTCCAAGATGCAGTATTATGAACTAACATAATCATAGTTATGAACTGTGTGGTAATGAGAAAACGCACTTGCTATAGTATTGTTCTGATTGCATAAAGCAACTATATGAAAGGTTTAGCTCAACGCTTGCCATATAACAATCTCATGGTGAACAGCAGCTAGTAGCAAAAGTGGGTGGTAGTGGTAACTTGACTATGAATAAAACAAGTAATAAAAGCAAGGGAATGTATTAAAGTTCTGGGTCTCCACATCGTATATTATCTTACTGTTTTTTTTTCCCCATTGTGATTCTTGTATTCCTCCTTTTTTGGAAAAATGTTCATGAGATCTACTTCCATATGGTTTTGACTTTATCCAAATGTAAGAACTTTCATAATAAGAATGCATCTTAAAATTCAGAAAGTCTACAACCAGAGGTTAAAAACCAATAAACACCCTGTCTCCAAATGTTACGTGAGAGATATTGTTGATTTCAGTATTCAGAAACCTTTTAGAGGGAAGACCTAATTTGATATCTCATATATTTCCATCAATTATATTAACTAAAGTTTTAAATATGCTCTGTACATCCATCTCTCTCTCTCTCTCTCTCTCTCTCTCTCTCTCTCTCTCGATGGTCATAATAATGTTATCTATAAAGAAACCTGTAAAGATGTTTGTATAAAATAGAATTAAAAGCAAAGGGTGCCATACTATTAACCTCTATAATCTAAACTGCTGTGAGTAGTGATGATTAAGCCTGACAGGGAAAGGATCAATGAGGTCAATACCATTCCATTTGCGTGTGGATGAGAAATCTGTACTCTGTCAAATGCCTGTATTCAGTGTTCTGAATCGAAGTTGTAGTGACACAGGTGAGAAACGTAACAAGTAAGTGTGTGTGATATGGAGTAAATCCATTTCTGTGGCTGGCCAGTGTATTTCCTGAAGCACATACCTCTTTGGTGCATAGCCTTCTCTTGCTTTATGTAAGTTACTTCTTTTTTTTTTTTAATTTTTATTTATTTATGATAGTCACACAGAGAGAGAGAGGGGCAGAGATACAGGCAGAGGGAGAAGCAGGCTCCATGCACGGGGAGCCTGACGTGGGATTCGATCCCGGGTCTCCAGGATCGCTCCCTGGGCCAAAGGCAGGCGCCAAACCCCTGCGCCACCCAGGGATCCCTGTAAGTTACTTCAATAGGCAGAAACGTGCCTTAGTCTGGAGAAAGCAAGCATAGAATTAGGTAAAGAATATGGGAAAATATCTACCTTATAATAGCCACATTAAATGAAAAATCCAGGAACACCTGGGTGGCTCAGTGGTTGAGTGTCTGCCTTCAGCCCAGAGTGTGATCCCGGAGTCCTGGGATCAAGTCCCACATCAGGCTCCCTGCAGGGAGCCTGCTTCTCCTTCTGCCTGTGCCTCTGCCTCTCTTTCTATGTCTCTCATGAATAAATAAATAAAATCTTTTTTTAAAAAATGAAAAATTCAGCCTGGGCGGTTATGGGATATTTGGTCCAGAGCATTAGAATCTCTTTCTATAAACACTTAGTTGGAATGTTCATGAAATAATGTTTGTGAGAATAGGGAATAGCTACCAAAAGCAATTTATTATGAATAAAGTGAATGATCAACTGTCAATAACAAAATTTAAATGACTGTTACAATCAGCATACCAAAAGTAGAACTGATTTTCACAGTCTTATAAAAATCAACTTTTCTTATTTTTATTTTCTGAAGTTAATAACCAAGGATAAAGGTGGTTTAATAATAATTTGCTAGGGTATCCCTGGGTGGCTTAGGAGTTTGGTGCCTGCCTTTGGCCCAGGGCCTGATCATGGAGTCCCGAGATTGTGTCCCGCATCAGGCTCCCTATGTGTAGCCTGCTTCTCCCTCTGCCTGTGTCTCTGCCCCTCTCTCTCTCTCTCTCTCTGTGTGTCTTTCATGAATAAATAAATAAAATATTTTAACAGCAATAATAAAAATAATAATAGTAATAATTTGCTAAAGGATACCTTATAAATTGGTCAAAAATGAGAGCTTGGATGTTTTTTGTTTGCTTATATTCTTACCACAATAGGCCAAAGTTTTAACAAGTGAAATAAAAGTGGAATTTAATATCAACAATTGAGGAAAAAAGATGTTTTTTTTTTACTTCATATAAACATACTTAAGAATAAGAAAATTAACCACTGTATTAAATACTCAAATTTCAACCTCCATCGGACTTGATGGAAAACACTGTAAGTTCTTCCAAGGATCCTCTAACTTCTGATTAAAGTTTGATTTTTTTTTTTTTCTTACTAGAAGTCCGGAAAATAGCAATAAAAATATATCAGTTTGGGAAAGACTTCTGAAATAGTCAAGTCTGCTTCCTACTAGTAAGATCTGTAATGTGTTGCTGAAAATATGTGAAGTCAACACCTGACAATTTGCGTAGCACATTTGCAAGTATTGACTAGCAATATGACTGTGAGGTAGGGAGTACCGTTACCCTAAAATCAAGCATGGTGAAGTGATTTTCCCATGAGTCTTATACTCAAAAAAGATGAGTTAGGTTTTAATCTGGTCTTTGGACTTTGCATTCTGTGATCTTTCCTAATATCACACAGTGACTTTTATATGGTTAAGGTAAAACTAGCCCTCGGTTAAAAATAACTATTTCAACTATAAAATCTTGCATTTATGATTTTCAAGTGCCATTATATCCATTAGCATATTTGATACTCAAATCATCTTGGTTAGGTTTAGAAACTCTTTTTTTTATGTATATAAAGAAATATAATAGGGCAAAAAATAGTAACCAATTTGGGACATCATTACAACGTATGTGACTCTCTGTCCAATGCTGCTTCTGTGATATGAAACACAACCAAAGCCTTTCTGTAGGGGGAATAATTGATAATAGGGATGAAATCCTGAAAAGGAGTTGGAATTTAGAGAAATATTTCTTTACGTTTAAAGTCCTAGAACCTAAGTGCTCAAATGGAAGAATAGAGTCAGGGGAGAAATTGTATTCTACTGACTATATGTTCTTCCTAGGGAGGCAATCACAGTCTGACTTTAATCAATCATAAACACCAAAGGGGCAGACTTCATGCACCATCTGGAAGGAGGTCTCAGAATCAGAGTGCAACTTCCTCTCTAGGCAAATGCAGCTCACAATATATTTTTCCCCTGCACAACTTAGCTTGAATACTATTCCCTACATATGAAACCCTTTAAAAATAATATTTTTTACAAAATGAGACCTACTTAAGACTCCCTGTGTTCCCAAGTCAGACACTCATTTTCACAGTGCTTGACAAATGCATGCTTAAGACATTCAGCTGTGGACTTCCACAGTGTCCAGTTTTGAGAATCACAGTCTGTGTATTAATATTAATCTATTTACTCTGATGTACTTAATTAATGATGTCTATCTGTCTATCTTCCTTTCCCTCTGCTGCCCCACTACCATCTCAAGGGGAACACACCTTGCTGCTGAAGGGGAGTATTTGCGGCTTGTCATTCCGTGTTATTGTAGGAATTCTTCTTAGGATAAAATGTAACCCTGGAGAGGGTGATGTCTACATTTGTTCAGCAATTTACAGACCCTTTTTAGAACGTGGCAAAAAAAAGCAGTAGAGCTGATAGGTTAAAAATAAACAAAAAAACAAAATTGTGAATTACGTGTGAGATGAATGCTTAGGAAGTGTAGAGTGTCAGACCTCAGAGATGTAAATGGAATCAAGGAAGATATGGAACTGATAAAGGAGGGAAAAGCATTCTTGTTATGTGAAAAAGAAAATATATCTGGTTTATCTTTTGTGAATTGAGGGGATTTATCACTCATATTGGTGTGGCTCTTTTGTTTATCTATTTTTAAAATTAGGCTCCATGCCTAGTGTAGAGCCCAATACAGCCCTTGAACTCGTGGCCCTGAGATCAAGACCTGAGTTGAGATGAAGAGTCAAACACTTAACCAACTAAGCCATCCAGGTGCCCCTGATGGACCTGCACTGGGTTAGGGCAAAAAGAACATTCTCCTGAGAATTGCTATCATTTAAGCAGAATGATTCTTACACAGGTAAGAATCAAGAGAAGAGATTAGTGCATGTGGATCTGGATGGTATAGACTATGTGTGGAGCTTAACAAGAGCTGGAAATTAGGAAAAAAAATCAGTAATTTCCTAACAGTAAATTTTATGGTATACCATGTCTCAGACCATGATACAGTACTTGGAAGGGATGTATTATAGTAAAAGTTTACAGTAGTTATTTTTTAAAAGATTTTATTTATTTGAGAGAGAGAGAGAGACAGAGATGGTGACAGAGATAGTGAGAGAGAACACGAGTCGAGAGGAGAGGGAGAAGGAGGCTGGGATCATGACCTGAGCTGAAGGCAGATGCTTAACCCACTGAGCCACCCAGGTGCCCCTGCAATCATTATTTTAATGAGAATTCAATGTAGCATAACGATTTAGAGCATGGGCTATATAGTTAGATATATCTGCATTAAAGTCTAGGCCAGGACGATTATTGACCATGTGAACTTACTTAAAATGCTCATTTTCCTTATCTTGGAAAAGGGCAACATTATCAACATCACAGTATTATTCTGATTATTACATGATCTGAGTTGCTTATTGCAATGTTTGGACTATAGTGAATGCTCACTAAATATTATCTTAATATGGCCTCAGAAGTTGTTGGGTTTGGCAGTACTATATGACTTTAAAGGGCTTGCGTCAGACTAGAAATATGCTGGACTTGAAAAGACCTACGTTCAAACGTGATAGTCATTTACCCAGAATTATGGTTTGTAGACATTAAAGTTAATTCAGGTCTCTTGACTTCAATTCAGTGCTTTTCCTATTTGCTACCATGTCTCAGGAACGTAGTTTGCACCATACCCAAGAGTCCAAAACCCTGCATAGCTAGATGATCCTGTCATCTAGCCAGCCAAATTTGTTCTCTAGGCAGGGATATTTGGGTCTGACCAAAGCAATCAACTTCACTTTTTGGCGCCGAGTTGGTATTTGCGAATCTTGGCACATCATTAGGAAACCAAACTGGAGACTCAGAAATTGTCAAATGAAAACCCATCTGGGACACATCAAGATTGATCTGTATCACTGAACTAATGCTGAAGTAACCAGAGTTATTTTGGAGGGCAGGGTTCTGGGAATACTGTTCATTACCAAATCAGGGAATTTTGCTTTCACAATAAGCTGCTAAAAACCATCAAAAAATCACTGTCCTTTCCCCTATATGGCTTTTAATCCAGTTGTAATTTATGATTGGGGGCCAAGTAAACCGGAATAAACATATTCATTATAGCCGCTTCTTCTTATCCATCTTATTTTTTTTAATATTTATTTGAGAAAGAGTATGATCAGGGGAAGGGGCAGAGGAAGAGGGAGACAAGCAGGTTAAATGAGGTTAAATAGATGTCTTATTGGTGATCGGAGAATGGGAGTTTCTGCATGATCATAGAACATTCTTTTTTTTCTGTTCAAGGGTGGGTGTTTTTTGTGTTAATCTCAACCTATTATAACCACTGTTGTGGCCGGACTGTCCCCTGGGGTCCTTATTATGAATGCAAGATGCCCTCAGCTGATCATCATCAAGAAAATTGGAAAAAAACAAACAAAAGTTTTATTATTCCTAAACCCTGAGAATTATCCAGAAGCCCGAATGTTGTTGAAGCAGCCTGGCACCCCAGTAGGTTTTCTTGAGTGTGTGGAGCTTTCGTGTAAATTCCAATTAGCAGAAGATATTAATTTTGCTAGGCAGAAATCAAAGCCTCGGCGCTTGGCACCACTGCAAATAAAGATGGTGAATTCCACATGATATTACTTTATGGATCATGGAACTTACTTTCGGCATTCCAAACTTCTGTTAGAATCTAAGTAACTAGCCAGAAAGTAAGTGTAAACCAAGAAATTTATTTCCATGACTAGGCAATTAAGCAAAGAAAATTGGGTCACAGAGACTCCCTATTGCTGGAACAGCCTCAAAAAGATAATTTGAAGTCAAAATAGAGACAATGGTTTATGTATCTCAGCATTTTCTGAACTGTCTTTAACTGTAACTCCTTTTCTATGAAATGTCAATAGATGCCTTCTTCACAAAAGGTTTTGGAGGTCAAAGAAATGTTACAACCTGTAGGTTAAATAACATCTATAATTATTTTTAACTGTGAACCATCTCTGAATCTCTAGTAGATCACACAGTGCGAAAGCATCTCCAATATATCTGACAAAAAAGAACCTTTTGATATTTTGGCTGTTTTTATTTTTTTATTTATTTTTTTATTTTTTTGGCTGTTTTTAGTTATTAATATCAGAGAGAATCAGTGTTCCTTAGTAGACTGTTTGAAAAAACTAAATTTCATGATGCCAAAAGAGCTTGTTAATTTAGTGAATTCAATAAAATTAAGGGACTGTTCAAAATTATTTCATTTTATTACATGAATATAACTGACAGCTTGGTATAGATATTATCTGAATATCGATAGGTATTATCTGAATACCCTATATTCCTTCAAAGGGGACAGACTTTTGTTAAAAAATCTTCAGGAAGCATTTCCTGTGCATGGTATTACTGCTACTTATTGACAACATACTACAATCCAGATCCCATACTAAGCATCTCATATGCATTAGGTCAGTTAGTTTTTGTAATTCTTATAATAATTATTTGAGGTAGACTCAATTATTATTATCACTTTCTTCTTTTATGGCCAAGAGACAAGTTGAGTTATTCTAGGCATGGAGTTCATTGTGGGGCAGAAGGCAGAAGCTTGAATTCATGGAGATTGGTCTTATGTCTACTATTATGATTCTCTATGGAATCCTTTCTGTCAAAGTCCATTTAGAGACCTTATTCTCACATCCACTATCATCATGAGCCATAAGGTCCATTTTAATTGCTTACATGATCAAATAAAACTCTTCCTAATTGGAAGAGTTGATTTCATGGGATGAATTTGGAGTTGAGAATCATAAAAATTAAAAGTTGTATACCAAAGAAAATATTACTAAAATCATAAGAGAAATACTTAGTGTGTGGTTAAGAAGATGCTGAAATTTGTATTATGGATTAGAAACCATGAGAGATTGGTTTTAATTACTTTGTCATTAAATGTTAAAATGAATTTGGAGCAGGTTGCCAACATACCCTTAGTCTCCTGGTTTCGGAGACCTAAGCTCTTGAACTAGATTTCCTGCACTCAAATCCCAGTTCTCCATCCCAGCTGTGTGGTCTAGGACAAAGTCTTAAACTTCTCTGTGTCTTACCATCATTATCTGAATAAAATAAAGAGAGTGTCTATCTCATGAATTTTTAAATCAGGTTAATTGAAGTAATATGTTAAAAACCTCTGAGAACAGACAACAGTGCCTGATGGATATTAAACACTCAGTGCGTGCTGATTATTATTTTTATTTTAGAGCCATCCAACTAATTTAAATGAGAACTTATTATGTGCCAGACACTAAACAAGGAGTTCTGGGTAGTAAAAAAGAATAAGACAAGATCCCATTCCTCGTGGGGCTTGTAATTTAGTATACGACTTACAAACAGACGCAGTCATGGTCATATCCAATGTGAAACAAATATTAATGAAAGTGTCTCAAGATGCAGAAGTAGTTTGAAAAAGAAAACATTTTGTTCTTGAGATTTTATAACATTTTCATGACAGAACAGGAGTTTAATTGGTGATAGGTAGGCACTGGGAAGAAAGGCTTTGAGTTAACACTGAATGAAAAGCAGGTGCAAAGTCGTGAAGTACGAGGGCTGCATGGTATGTCTTGGCAACTGGAGGTAGTTGTATTGCTGGTGGAGGTGGAGTGGTGAATGGCGAAGCCAAGCTTAGAGCTGTCGGCAAGGGCTAGATACAGACTTCATATCCTACTAAAGTGTCTCTGTTATCCTTGGAAAGAGAAGAACCACTAAAGGGATTTAAACAGAATAAATGATCAAATTTGTGAATTAACAACTCACCCTGACTGCATTGTGTTCCCACTCGGGTGAGGAAAAGGAAGAAGAGAGCCGACTTATTAGGAGGATGTTGTTCTGATTCATAGTAGGAATGAAAAGGTCAGAAGAGAACAGAGGGAAAAAAAGTGAGAATTATGGCCCGAGTTTATTTGACTAATTCAGTGGTATTCACGCTCTACAGATGTCACCTCCTCATGGGAAAAAATAAATAAATAAACCCATAGAGCACATGGAATGATGAATGATTCTCCTTTTAGACTATGAATTCTTTGAAAGACAGTTGTAAATTGAGGATAAATATTGTTGCTTCTATCATCCCACGTTTTATCGTACAAAGTCTCAGATTTTATTATACTCTACCTACTAATGAAAAGAAAAAGTTATGCAGGGTTAAGATCCTTATAGGCAAAGTTTAATGACTGCAAAAAATGTTTCCTAAGTGATCAATGCATAACAGAGAATGACAATATCAGGGTATCTTAAATACACATTGTTAGCTGAATACACAACGAGCAGCAGCTTGAATGGGGCTGCTGTAAGACTGAATTCCTTTTACTCTTGTGTGAAATGACAAAAAAACCTATTCATACTCCTTTATCTCTTTATCTCTAGCTCTCGCATGCTATTTTATGTTCCACAGTGAAGGTCAGTTTCACTGCACACTGTCCCTCAATGATCCAGATATGACACCAGTTGAATCAAAGAAATTCAGGGAACTGTAAAGAGACTTAGACTGTTGCTATTCTAACTCCTTCCTGTAAAAGAGGAGCAACTTTTGACCCACAGAGGTTTAGTGACCAGCCTAAGGCTCTTGAGAAAGAGAAAAGCAGAGAAGAACCAAAGACTCCTTATCCCATAGAGGTGTTTGTTTTGTTTTGTTTTGTTTTTGTTTTTGTTTTTTCCACTACACCAGATTCTAATTATTTATTTATTGTAGTCTCTTATAGCTAGTTAACTCCTGACAGTTTTACTAGCACATAAAATGAAATGAAGTCATGGAGGAAGTCACACAGAGAAACGCCTCTCATTTTCTCTGAATGCAGAAACGGGTTGCAGGAATTAGAAGGCCAGACCTGCAGCTCAGGCGTGGACAGAACATTGTATAAACAGCCGATGCCATTCTCAGCTTCACTCTTTCTTTTCCTTTCACGTATGTTTTATTTAAACTTCGGTTTTTCACATCTGGAGATACTACATACATAGTGGACTTTTTTCATTCATTGGTTGGTGCACTTGTCACGGTCCGTCTTTTTTTTTTTTTTTTTTTTTTGTCACGGTCCGTCTTTTGCATAAAGTATAAATGTCCTGTGATGAATTGTAACCACCCACGTTATGCACAGCTTGAAGAGTTGAAGGGGGCATGTCTTGATGTTTCCTGTGCATTCACTAGCTCCTCAGCAAGCCAAGTTAAAGCAAGAGTTACTGATAGATTACGAAATGTTGACATTTTCTATTTTGAGAACTGTGTCAACTTGGAAGCAAAAGTAGATACTGAGAAAGAGTAGGTTGTAGACCAAGTTATCAACTCTAAAAAAGAAGCAGTAGGGGAAGGCAAGAATACCGTTATTGGATTTGGGGGAAGGGGCGGGGATCTGCCCAAAGAAAGAAAATGTCAACCAGAGATTGAGTGGCAAACTATTAGCAAGGGGTGTCCATACCTTTCGTAGACTTTTAAGGATAGAGGAGTAATTGGGGGTAATTTCCTAGACCACTCAGTTGATTAGGAAATGAGGCTTCACGCAGGCTTAGTTGGAAAGAGTGCATCATTGCAGAGAGCTGTTGGCCATGAACCTGGGAATGGGGAGTGATGACACTCAGTTCTTGTATTTGGTGACCATAATTATGGTCCGACGTACCTATTTGTAGATGGAAAACAAACAAATAGAAATACATAAATGCTACCTGGTTTTCTAAAGTTTACAGCCATTCAGTGGCAGAACGTGACTTAGGAAGCAGATGATGTAGTCATCCCAATAGAAACTGAATGGATCTCCACCCCAAAGTTGACTCAGATGTTGAGACATAGACCAAGGGGGTATAAAGAGATTTATTACTTACTTAATGGGGTTGTGGTGATAGCAGAGAAGGCTTCCAAGCAAATCCTTATGCCTTGAGAGTAAAAGAAAGACTGTCTCTGGCTTTGGCTTTGATTGTGGTTAGATGGTGGCGTTGGGGTAAGGCTTCCCATATATGTGGGCCAGGGCTTGCAAGGTATGTGAGTATTTTTAGGATTGTTGTAACAAATTAACACAAACGATGTGGTCTAAACACGAGAAACTTTTTCTCTTACACTGCTGGAGGCTAGAAATGAGGTAGCTTCTTGTGGAGGCTCTGAGAGAAAAGTCTGCTCCATGCCTCTCTCCTACCTTCTGGTGGCTGCTAATAATCCTCACACATATAATACTAAGAACTAGTAATCGATATAACCATCTGTCTGTAATAAAAGGATAAATACATGAAAGCATTTTTTAAATTATATATACATTTTTAAAATTATATATAAATAGCTATACTCTTCTAAATTAGAAAACACAATAAAACAGATGCCGCCACCTAGATGTAGAGTTCCTGAAAATGAGATAACTACAAATGCAAGTTCATTGTATTGGTGATTAAAAAAAAAAAATCCTGAGTGGAGTGGCGGAGAATGTAAATTTCTGCAATGATGACCAACTATTGATAAATATCTGAATAAAACAGAATAGTCTTCCCTTGGTTTATTTGAGAGTTTCAGTCCTCATAATGTCCATGAATATTTAAAGCTTGCAAAATATTTTAATTTATATGGAAAATAGAATTAGACTCCAGGCTTAGATAATTATATACAGATTTTTCTTCACCTATTTGAATATCAGGTGGGACACATATACCAAATATTATTTTTTTTGAAGATTTTATTTATTTATTCATGAGAGACACACAGAGAGAGGCAGAGACACAGGCAGAGGGAGAAGCAGGCTCCATGCAGGGAGCCTAATGCGGAACTTGATTCTGGGACTCCAGAACCATACCTTGGGCCGAAGGGAGGCACCAAACTGCTGAGCCACCCAGGGATCCCCCAAATACTATTTGTGACAACCATTAAACGCTCCAACAAATATCAAAAATGCCCTTGGGGCCCATTAGAATAGATTATTTCAAATTTTCAGATTTGAAGATAATGTATTTCCTTCAGTATTACAAATGGTTACTTGAAATTTTCAATATAATTTTTTTAAAACTGCATTTAAAGCCGATTTTAACAGATTCTGTTAGTCATAGAACTTCAAATGCCCTCAGTTTTCTTGCTTAGTAGGTTTATTTAATGCTGTGAAAATACTTCACTCCACCCACAAAGGAAGGCTAATATCTGTTGGTATTTATTTTAATCAAATATAGATTAGGGTCATCCAGTAGATATTGACATGAACAAGACTGTGATGTCCCAAATAGCTTGGGACAGAAAAATGGAGCTAAATTTCTGACCTGTTATTTATGAAGCTAGGGATCACAAGCATTCAGTATTATAGATACTAGCTTTAACTGCAAAGAAATTAGAAATGGATTACAAGTTGGTGGAATCCTGTGTTTAGGTACTAGACCACAAGCTTAATAGGAACACACACTAATTGATCCACTGAAAAGAATTTATGGAAATATATAGATACTTATATATTAAATATACTAAATATAAATTGGTTGGTCAGTGTTAAAGCAGTGTAGTGTGTATAACCAGAAGGCTCTCTGCAGTGATCAGATACTATCAACTATTGTGCTTATTCTGGATCCCAGATTTTTACAAAATAAATTGGGACACGTCCAGAAAAGAGCAGCGAGGTAAAAAGCTCCCCCCCAAAAAAATATGTCTATGTGTTTCTATTCATGCATATGGATTTTTTTTTAAGTATGCAGACAACCAATCCTGGGGGGGGGGGGATCATGTTTCACGTTCTTGTATTTACATTCTTTTCTTTGACTATGTATATATTGGATTTCATTTTTAAGTGTATATTTCAATTAACATTCTTTTAAAAATTATGATAGAAGCACATAACGCTAAAGCTAACCTCTTAACACACTTTAAGCGTATCGTACACTATTTGTTGACAAGTTGTACAGTGATCTCTAGAAATTTGTTATCCTGGATGATGATGAAAACTCCGTAATCATTGAACAATTCTTATGTCCCCCCTCTCCTCTGTTCCTGGCAGCCCTCATTGTACTTTTTGTTTCTAGGACGTTGACTACTTTAGACATCCTGTAGAATGGAATCACAAAATTTGTCCTACTGTGACATGCTTATTTCACTTAGCATGATGTTCTCAAGGTTCATCTGCTGTAGCATACTGCAGAATTTTCTTCTTTTAAAGATCAAATAATATTCTACTATATGTATACACCATATTTTGTTTATTCATGTATCTGCCAATGGACATTCAGGCTGTTTCTACCTCTTGGCTGATGAGAATTACCCTTCAATGATCAGGGAAGCGCAATGATCTCTTTATTTTGGATAAATACCCAGAAATGGGATTGCTGAATCATTTGGCAGCATTTCTATTTAATTTTTTTGAACATTTTACTATATTTGTTTTATTATATATTTATTCATTCCTTGTTCCATCCCTCAACCTATCTTGTATGGGTGCCTTTCAGAGTAGGCTGTGGACATCAATACATCTCCCTGCCCAATACTTTTCCCTACATCTCATTGAGGAGCCTCTATACTGTTTTCCATAGCATCTGTGCCATTTAACATTCTCACCAAGGTTGCACGAAGATTCCAATTTTCTACATTCTCGTCCTTTATTTTCATATATTAAAACATACAAAATATTATATATAAATATCTACGTAGATCTGTATCTATATCTATCTCCATTTAATTGGAGTTCCAGAGGCCGCCGAAAGGGACAGAGGACCAGAAAGTGTATTTGAACAAATAATAGCTGAGAACTTCCCTAACTTGGGGAGGGAAACAGGCATTCAGATCCAGGAGATAGAGAAATACCCCCTAAAAATCAATAAAAAACCATTCAACACCTTGACATTTAATAGTGAAACTTGCAAATTCCAAAGATAAAGAGAAAATCTTTAAAGCAGCAAGAGACAAGAGATCACTAACTTATATGGGGAGAACTATTAGATTAATAGCAGACCTCTCCACAGAGACCTAGCAGGACAGAAAGGGCTGGCAGGATATATTCAGGGTCCTAAATGAGAAGAACATGCAGCTAGGAATACTCTATCTAGCAAGGCTCTCATTCAGGATAGAAGGAGAGATAAAGATCTTCCAATATAGGCAGACACTGAAAGAATATATGACCACCAAACCAGCTCTACAAGAAATATTAAGGGGGGCTCTGTAAAAGAAAGAGGAAGTCCTTCTCTGATGGCAAGTAATGCAGAGCATTTCCTCATGTGCTTCTTGGCCATGTCTATGTCTTCCTCTGTGAGATTTCTGTTCATGTCTTTTGCCCATTTCATGATTGGATTGTTTGTTTCTTTGCTGTTGAGTTTAATAAGTTCTTTTTTTTTTTTTTTTAATAATTTTTATTTATTTATGATAGGCACACAGTGAGAGAGAGAGGCAGAGACACAGGCAGAGGGAGAAGCAGGCTCCATGCACCGGGAGCCCGACGTGGGATTCGATCCCGGGTCTCCAGGATCGCGCCCTGGGCCAAAGGCAGGCGCCAAACCGCTGCGCCACCCAGGGATCCCAATAAGTTCTTTATAGTTCTTGGAAACTAGCCCTTTATCTGATACATCATTTGCAAATATCTTCTCCCATTCTGTAGGTTGTCTTTTAGTTTTGTTGACTGTATCCTTTGTTGTGCAAAAGCTTCTTATCTTGATGAAGTCCCAATAGTTCATTTTTGCTTTTGTTTCTCTTGCCTTCATGGATGAATCTTGCAAGAAGTTACTGTGGCCAAGTTCAAAAAGGGTGTTGCCTGTGTTCTCCTCTAGGATTTTGATGGAATCTTGTCTCACATTAAGATCTTTCATCCATTTTGAGTTTATCTTTGTGTATGGTGCAAGAGAGTGGTCTAGTTTCATTCTTCTGCATGTGGATGTCCAATTTTCCCAGCACCATTTATTGAAGAGACTGTCTTTTTTCCAGTAGATAGTCTTTCCTCCTTTGTCGAATCAAATCGAAACCACAGTGAGATACCACCTCACACCAGTGAGAATGGGGAAAATTAACAAGGCAGGAAACCACAAATATTGGAGAGGATGTGGAGAAAGGGGAACGCTCTTGCACTGTTGGTGGGAATGTGAACTGGTGCAGCCACTCTGGAAAACTGTGTGGAGGTTCCTCAAAGAGTTAAAAATAAACCTACCCTACGACCCAGCAATTGCACTGTTGGGGATTTACCCCAAAGATACAGATGCAATGAAATTCCAGGACACCTGCACCCCGATGTTTATAGCAGCAATGTCCACAATAGCCAAACTGTGGAAGTAGCCTCGGTGTCCATTGACAGATGATGGATAAAGAAGCTGTGGTCTATGTAGACAATGGAATATTCCTCAGCCATTAGAAACGACAAATGACCACCATTTGCTTCGATGTGGATGGAACTGGAGGGTATTATGCTGAGTGAAATAAGTCAATCAGAGAAGGACAAACATTATATGGTCTCATTCATTTGGGACATAAAAAAAATAGTGAAAGGGAATAAAGGGGAAAGGAGAAAAAGTGAATGGGAAATATCAGAAAGGGAGACAGAACATGAAAGACTCCTAACTCTGGGAAATGAACTAGGGGTGGTGGAAGGGGAGGTGGGTGGGGGGTGGGGGTGACTGGGTGACGGGCACTGAGGGGGGCACTTGACAGGATGAGCACTGGATGTTATTCTATATGTTGGCAAATTGAACACCAATTAAAAATAAATCTATAAAAAAAAAAAAAGAAAGAGGAAGCCCAAAGAAATAATCCACAAAAACAGGGACTGAATAGGTATTATGACAACACTAAATTCATATCTTTCAATAGTAACTCTGAACGTGAATGGGCTAAATGATCACATCAAAAGACACAGGGTTTCAGACTGATTAAAAAAGCAAGACCCATCTATTTGCTGTCTATAAGAGACTCATTTTAGACCCAAGGACACCTACAGCCTGAGAATAAAAGGTTAGAGTACCATTTATCCTTCAAGTGGTCCTCAAAAGAAAGCAGGGGTAGCCATCCTCATATCAGACAAATTAAAGTTTATCCCAAAGACTGTAGTAAGAGATGAAGAGGGACACTATATCATACTTAAAGGATCTATCCAACAAGAGGACCTTACAATCATGAATATTTATGCCCCTAATGTGAGAGCTGCCAAGTATATCAATCAATTAACCAAAGTTAAGACATACTTAGATAATAACACACTAATACTGGGAGACTTCAACACGGCACTTCCTGTAAATGACAGATATTCTGAGCACAACATCTCCAAAGAAACAAGAGCTTTAAATGATACACTGGACCAGATGGATTCCACAGATATTTACAGAACTTTACATCCAAATGCAAGCGAATACACATTCTTCTCAAGTGCACATGGAACTTTCTCCAGAATAGACCACATACTGGGTCACAAATCAGGCCTTAACCAATACCAAAAGGTAGGGATTGTCCCCTGCATATTTTCAGACCATAATGCTTTGAAACTAGAACTAAATCACAAGAAGAAATTTGGAAGAGATTCAAACACATGGAGATTAAAGACCATCCTGCTAAAAGGTGAATGGGTCAACCAGGAAATTAGAGAAGAATTAAAAAAGATTCAGGGAAACTAATGAGAATGAAGATACAACCATTTAAAATCTTTGGGATACAGCAAAAGCAGTCCTGAGAGGGAAATACATCACAATACAAGCATCCCTCAAAAAACTGGAAAAAAACTCAAATACAAAAGCTAACCTTACACCTAAAGGAACTGGAGAAAGAACAGCAAATAAAACCACCCAGCAGAAGAAAAGAGTTAATAAGATTTGAGCAGAACTCAATGAAATAGAGACCAGAAGAACTGTGGAACAGATTGACAAAACCAGGAGTTGGTTCTTTGAAAGAATTAATAAGATACATGAACCATTAGCCAGCCTTATTAAAAACAAAAGAGAAAAGACTCTAATTAATATATCTATCTCCAGTTTTTTCAACATCATTTGTTCAAGAGATTATTTTTCTCCCAGTTGTGTAGCCTTGGAACCTTTGCTAACGACCATTTGCTGTATACACTTGGCTTTATTTCTGGGCTGTCTGTTCTGTCCCATTGGTCCATATGTCTGTCTTTATGCCAGTACCAGTCAGTTTTGATTACTGTAGCTGTGTATTGTATTTCAAAGTCAGAAACTGTGAGTTCTCTATCTTTGCTTTCTTCTTCAAATATGTTTTGACTATTAAGCAACCTTATCATTCTATATGAATTTTAGATTTTTTTTCTCTTTCTGAAAAAAAAAAATCATCCAGATTTTGATAGGCATTGCACTGAATCTGTAGATTGCTTTGGGTAGTATGGACATTTTGACAATCCTGAGTTTTCAAATCCTGACCATGGTATGTCTTTCCATTTAGTTGTGTCTTCTTTAATTTCCTTCAGCAGTGTTTGGAGTGATTCAGGGTATAAACCTTGTGCTTCTTTGCTTAAGGGAGATTACCTATCAATTCCAGAAATGAGAAGGTGACAAAGGAAAATGATTACATTTTTCAGAATCTATCATATTGAAAACTTCCTTAGATAACAAAGTTGTAGATAATGTATTTTCAACAATTATTTGTGCTGAAAGTTTTGGCGATTTCTTTAATACTTAAATTTAAATTTCAGGTTGAGTCTTTATGCTTGGGTAAATATTTCTTTCTCTTACGTGAGGTGTAACATATAAACATGAAAGGTAGATTGCAGTTTGTGTTGAACCAAGTCAAAAGCTAATGATTCAAAGAGCTAAGCTAAGAGTTAAATAAAACTTTTAGCACCTTCAGTAAATAGGCCCAGCCTTCTTATATTCTGAATAATTCCACCAGACTTTTGGAGTGGTTGTGTGGTTTTATTGTTTTCTGCACTTTTTGTGTTTTCTTATAGCAACCTCTCTCCACTTTCCCCACTTCAACCTCCAGTTTACTTTGAGCTGCTATAGCTTGGGAATCTGATAATCACTTGACTGAAATATGTGTCTAATTTACAAATAAATTGGCTCTTAGTGAGGGCTTGAGGGCCTCTTCTGTGTTATAAAGTGAATAAACTCAGCCAATGCTCTTTATGGCATACAGGAGCTTTTTCTAACTTTTTTTTGCCATATTCTAGAGAATTGGGGTTGCCCCAAATCTCTGTACACAAGCCATATCCGCTCACAAGCCTGCACTGACATTTAGCCACCGTATGCTCTGTACACCAGCTTTGCTTTTTCCATAAACTCTGTTAAGATCTGTATTGGATTTTCTATATTAGCATTCCAATTTGTGTCTGCACACCTTACATGTAGTGTTTCTGGGAATTAAACTCTCTTGAATATTAGGACAAGAGCCAAAGCAGTCATAAGATATGACTGAAGCACAGGAAGCAAGTCTTGGCAGTAAGTGGTTCTTTCTTGCCTGGTTTGGCAGGTGCTCACAAGCCTACTTCAACTCACACATCAATCTTGAAATGATAATTCCTTTGGTAATTATCAAAAGTCGTTGCTGGTGAAATTTTTAGAGGGAGAAGTATGCCTCAGTGTCTCGGTGCCATATCATCATATTTGATGTTCAGATAACTGCATCTGCATTGCTAGTAATCATCCTTGGACTCAGTTTCTCTCCCTTTTATTTATTTGCCTTGTGTCTGTGTTCAATCCCTTTCATTAGGGTGGCTTTCGTGTCTCAGGACAAGATTCTCCAACAATAATGAGATACTCTGGTTGTCTTTTGTCATTGTTCTTTTAATATCTCACTGTATCTTTATCCTCTGTATGAATATCTTTTCTGTGGAAGTCACAGTGTAGAGGGGTACCTCAAAAAGGCACATTCAGGAATTTCTAGGGTCCATAACCAAAGTCACATCAAGAATCATGATCAGAATAGATACAGGGTAAAACCAGTAAGACTAGCTTCAAACTCCTTACTTACAAGGTGCCTTCCAAGATCCAATACTGTTTCTGTTCTTTTGCATTATTTTACTTAGAGACTCTGAGTAGGAAACAGCACTATTTGTTTATAAGATCCAGTCTCACCACATGGATATATGTTGCCAATAAAGACCTTTGATGACATCTTTTCCTCTTTCTCTCTTCTCCTTTTCTCACCCTCCCCTTAAGTCTTCTTATCTTTCTTTTTCCATCTCTTTTCATTTTCTTTTTCTATTTTTTTCCTCTCACCTTTTTCATCTTTGTCTTATGATAATTTAAGACTTATTTTCTCTCCTTTTTTTTTTTTTGCCATGGCTACCATCAGTGCAGCTATCATTTGACTAAAAATATCCAACCTTTGGGAGACTAGCACTCATTTTCACTTCCATTCTTTTCTCATGAACACAATTTGCACACGTGGGTTTTCACCTGTATTAAAGCTATACAGAATACACATCTCCAACTGGGATTTCAAATGAGTTTATCAAGAGGGAAGCTACAATATTTGTACCTGTTAAAATATTTTGTGAGGCCAGCACGATACAAGAATAAAGCTTGGTTAAAAGTTCCTGGAAGTTACTTCCCTTAGTAGATATTCTTTTCTCTCTTGAGGTAAGAGAGAGTCATGTTAGCTGTACAATTTTATATTCCAATTTAGCATTGACCACAGTCTAATAAAATAGAATTCTTGTTTATTATTAGAATAATATATATTTTTATATATGTATTCTTTGGCCAGAAGAAAAATGATCAAATAGATTAAGATAGAATGGTATTAAGTATTTCACACTACGTTCATCAGAAAATATTTGAGTGCTTTCTGTAAATTAGGACCTTGATGGATTAAACACAGATCTATCCAAGCAAGGAAATTTTCATGATATATGAAATGACAAAATGATGATGATGATAATGTTAATGATGATGGTAATGATGATAAAATGAAAATAAAGCCATTGAGGCAAAATAGCTAGATGTGCCAGTGGAGTGATTTCTGAACTTGGTTGATCATAAGAAATCATCTCTATCTATCTATCTCCATCTATCTGTATCTATATCTATCTATCGATATATATGTATATTTGTTTTGTTTTAGTGGTGGTTTATGGGCCCTATTATAGATGTATTAAATCAGGGCCTTTGGAGTTTTAGATAGAGGAACTGTACTTTAAAAAATATCCACAGGGTAATTCTGATGACCAACAGGTTGGAGAATTACTGACCGGAGAATAATGAGCTCTGGGCCTTTAGAGGAAGGAAAAATGGTATTAAGTTCACACGGCCATGAAGGAGGAAATATTTGGCCAGTGAAGGATTGATAGCACTTGGGTAAGCAGGAAGTATTAGTAAGGGAATTCATGGCAGGACAAATGAAAAGCGTAAATGTCTTAAGGTGAAAAGTAAAAGGCATGAGGGAATAGTGAAGAGATAACATTGACAGAAATTAATGACACTTGGTGAGAAGCAGGAGATAAAGCTGGAACATTAGATAACATCTTAGTTGTGGAGGACTTTGAAGCCAGGAAGGGGAAAGCATGAGAGTTGAATCAGCAGGACACCAGTGCGTGTATTAGAGTAGGGTATACCATTGTTAAAACCACATTTTAGAAAGATTTATCTGTAAGGGTGCAGTGGCTGGAGAGGTTAGAGAGGAACTGGTATTGGAATCAGAGTGCAATTAATAATAGTGCAAGTCTTAGGTCAAAGTAGTAAAAATCTAAGTTATGTTTCTATATGAGATAGTAACTAACTTTAATCTTGACACTTCCCCCTCCATAAAAATCTTGATACCTCCATGATCTTTGAATTACAATTTCCTACATGATAGTGGTAATATATATATGAAAATATATATATATTTCATAATCAAATCAAACATGAAAGTGCTATGCGTTGAATGTAACAAGATAAGGTGTCTTGTTTGCTGTATCCAAATTTTATATTTGTGAGAGATCTAGAATATCAAAATTCCAATAGAGATTCTTCAGTCAAATTTGGCCTTGGGGAATACAAGGAGATACATTATCTCTGGGAAGTTCGAAGTGTCTGGAAGATTGGTGGTGAAGACATCTCCACATAGGTCATTTTAGTTTTATTAGCACCATGTTCCACAACAGAAGTGGGACCATGGTACTGGGGGGATGATAAGCACTTTTATGGAGCCTGGGGGGTCTATGGAGGGATAGTCCTGCTAAACAAATAACTTCTTGTCAAAATGTCATCGGTGTCCTGCTGAGAAACCCTTAGTAATGAAGTGGTTTCGAGTGCGGGCTTGTAGTGAAGCTGGCCTGGTATTAAGTTCTGTGTATACTATGTGATTTCCTATGTGACCTGGGACAAGTGACTTAATCCCTGTAACACTGAATAAACTCTTCTGTTAAAGAGAGCACAAATACCTACACACAGAGGTACTATGAAGATCAAACAAGATAATGCTTCTAAATTGTTTAGGATAGTGGCTGGGACACTGTCAGTAGCTAAGAGAAATTATCAGTGTTGGTACTCATTGCGTGGCAATGAGTCTCTACAATGAGCTCAAATCCTCCAGTAACCCTGAACCTTCAGATTTCTTCTAGGTTTTCCACTTCTATTTTTTCTATAAATAGTAAACTAGATGCAGAGATAGGATTTATGAGATCAATGATCAAATATTAATATTCATTGTACTGTGTGAGAATACACTGGCTCCATTCTTCACTTGTCACCTAGACTCTACCCCTAGGACACCCCAGGAGTTGAAATTCCCTGGCCTCTTCTCTGTTGGAAACATACTCTATCATTTAATCACCTGACATTGTTACTTTTGTGCTCAGAGTGTTCATTATAGGCGACATTAGGCAAAAACTATTCTCTCATTTCTATTTCTGCCCTAAATCCCCATCAGCTCTTCTATCCTGATAACTTCAGCTTGTTCTAGTAAACATTTCAAGTACTTTTTATATCTGCATCCCTCCATTCATTTATTCATTCTTCCAACAATTATTTACTGGGTACCAACTATTGGCTGGCTATCAGACTAGGCACTGAGGACAGAGCTTTGTGAAAGACAGACATGGTGCCTGTCCTTATCCGGCATTCATTTTAATGGAGGAAGAAGACAATGAACACAACGCCAAGTAAATGAAGAGTATCAAGCAATTCCAGAGAGCAAACGCATGGGCAAAAAATTATGACAGAGTACTTGATGGAGCAACAAGGTAGAAGTAAAGAAATTAGATGCTCAGGAAGGCTTCTCTGAGGGGGTGTTTGAGCTAAGGGTTGAAACAACATCCAAGTGCAGAAGGGAAAATGTTCTAGGCCAAGATCTGAAGCACCAAAGTTTCAAGAAACTAAAAGCAACCAATCAACGAAACAACCAACCAAAGTACTACCATTAAATAACAGTAAAGGAGAAGACGTGTCTGGGAGGCTTAGGGGGTTAAGCATCTGCCTTCAGCTCAGGTCATGATGCCAGGGTCCTGGGATCGAGCCCCGTGTTGGGCTTCCTGCTCAGCGGGGAGTCTGCTTCTCTCTCCCCCTGTGCCTCTGCTCATGCTCTCTCTCTCTCTCTCTCTCTCAAATAAATACATAAAGTCTTAAAAAAACAAAAAAGTAAGGGAGCAAAGTCAGTAAGTGCACAGAGTAATAAGTGCTGGCAACAGCATATCCACGTACTGTGCGAGAGTTTAAATTTTAGATTAAAACATAGGTTAGAGGCAATGCTAAACAAACTTCACCATCTTCCTTGAGCTTTCTCCCCACCGTGGCCATGCCAAGGTTTCTGACGGTGAGCGTAACCTCCCATGTTTTCATTTTAAACCCAGTCCCTCCCCAGGATCCCCACCACAGAAGTCTGGAGCAACGTGGATTGTAGAGGAATGTTTATGAGGCCTTTTCATTGTATCCGTCTTCCCTTGGTGCCAGGACTAACTAGCAATTTAATAGTCTCCCCTAAAGTCAAAACAAAGCTATAGAAGAAGATGCGCCTCTAACACAGGTACAACTTACAATTAAAAGCAATTAACTAAAAAAATCAAGTGTACATTAACAAAGAAGTCGTACAAAGGCCCTAATAAAAGAAAGCACAGCTCTTGGGGCATGAGGTTAATCAGGATAAGTTTCATAAGATACGGGCTGAAGGACTTAGAGCATCTGGACTCGTTGTGAAGATAGCACGGAACATTCCAGATTGGCCTTTGTGGTAGTAACACAGCTTGTTTTGACGTTTCCTTTCTCACCTGACGTTTGACAGCCAACCTGTTTTGAGTGCTTGGTAGGCAATGGTCTGAGCGCTTTGCTAGTGTCTGGGTAACAGACTGGTTTGTGACCAGTCTCCCCGGAGTGTGATGATTTTTTTATTTTCAAAATAGCAGTTGATAAAATAAAAAATACCTTTCTTAAACATGCAATGTCCCCCCCCCCATTTTTTTTCCTTAAGTTTTGTCTTATTTGGTTTACACCTTAATGTGACTGAGTAGAAGGATGCTTGATAAGCAGAGATGCCTTAGAAATCCTTTTATTTCCTTCCCAGCTCCAGGGAAGAGAGTAAAAGTAATGCTTCTCTTGGTTTCAACCAGTCTCTACTCAGCATCGCTAAAAATAACTAGACTTTCCAATGTCTTGTGGGGCCTGTTTTCTCGAAGGAACAGTTCTTCTGCTACTTCAGAGGGAGATTTTGCAAAAGCACCTATGAGTGACCAACGGTAAGGGAGTGCACTCTGAACCATGCATCCAACCAAAGAAAACTGGTTTTCTGACTTAATTGATCAAGCCTCACAGCGGTCATCTGGACTTCATGCTTGCTTCTGGGCTGGGTGGTAATAAAGCAGGGGCAAAAATATCATGCAAACCGTTGGCCAATTTCCATCCCGTTATTGGGGCCTCATTGACTGCAACCCCTTCTCATCACCGTGTTGTTAGGGGACCGAAGGCTAAGTCCCAGTGTCCAGTGCAGCCAGGGACAGGACGAGGCCCAAAGACTGAATTTGCCTGACCCGGCTTTCCCGCAGACCTCTCCAGTGGTTTGCCTGCCCCCTCCTGTGGTAGCCCTTGTTCCGCCGCAGTCCTTTAGCAAATAGAAGTTGAGTACCTGAACCTGAGGCAATGGACTTCTTCCTTCCTGCTGGATGTTCCTCAACACACTTCTGCTACATACGTGCCTATAGTTCATGCAAATTTAATATCTGTGGCTTGAAAAATGTTGGGTGGTAAAGTAACACCCTGCTCTGTTTGATGGCAGGGCAGTGGGGATTGTAGAGTTGCAAAGTACCAGTTTGGCACAACTGTCAGGAAAAGGGCTTTGGAACAGGAGTAGAAAGATCAATCAAGGGATTGAGAGTCCAGTCGAGTCTGGGTGGGAATCCTACTGCCGAATCCTGTGATCGGGGACGAACCAATCCACCTTTCTGAAGCTTTGTGTCTTGGCTAACAGTGCAGATAATTGAACATAATCAGTGGCTTCAAGGATATAAAGTGCCAAGAAGACAAAAGGCCCATCACCAAGTGCGAATTACCCCATTACTACCCTCAGTCCAGTTGGAGAGCTCGTAGGCTGGAGGCTCAGGGCATGGCTCCTGAGCCAATGGCTTTCTCATAAACACATGTGGCATATTCCGTAGAGCAATCCGTATCACATATTTTATAAACCTAATATTTCTGTTTTTCAGGACTGTCACAGGTCTCCCTGGTAAGAGTGAGGGCTACCAGATTTCTACACTTTCAAACAAATAATCTAATTCTGAAATCTCCATCTCACAGGCAGGGCAGGTTAGGATCCACTTGCACGTTCTTGGGGCCGCTCCCTCGGCTTTTGGTCTGGGTTCTGGGGCTTTAGGCCATGTCAGGATGCTGGCCCCTCCCGCTAGCTCTTGCTGCCTGTGCTCAGTCTGCCTCTGTCCCTCCATCTGTAACCCTTTCCAGTTTGGTGGCCCTGTGCAGCCTCTGAGTTTCACTGGGGGCACAGGACTCTGGTGGGGTGAGCACCTCCCATCTGGCATCGTGTGTACCCTGTGACCAATTCTCAGTTTTGCCACAGAGGATAGGAGATGCTCAGGCACTGCCCCACCACTGTGTCCTCCCTCCCTCACCACCTTCTGGGCTACTCTGCTTCATCCAGAAACCCTCCCTCCTTCCCTTTTCCTCCTTTCAGAGCTCTCAGGGAGCCTCTAAATTCTTGGATTCTGGGGCAGGGCGGGGTGGGGGGGGACCTGTTTCCTGGGGCTATGACCCTCCTGGGCAGCAGTGAAATGCAGAGGCAGCTGTGTGAAGGGGGGGGAGTAAAATCAAAGGAAACACCCCAATATCATAATATTTGCAAACAAGTCGGCTGCCTTTCTTACTAAACAGTATCACATAGTTATGTGCCAATGGATGTTTCTGTGGTTAAAGAAGGAGGAGGAGTTGGAGGAAGAGGAGAAGGAAAGGAAAGAGGAAGAGGAGCCGAGGGAGCAGGTGAAAGAGGAGGAGGGAGAGGACATAGAAACACACTGGGGGGGCAGCCCTGGTGGCCCAGCGGTTTAGCACCACATTCAGCCCAGGGGATGATCCTGGGGTCCCGGGATCGAGTCCCCCAACGGACTCCCTGCAGGGAGCCTGCTTCTCCCTCTGCCTGTGTCTCTGCCTCTCTCTCTGTGTCTCTCATGAATAAATAAAGTCTTGAAAAAAAAAGAAAAAAAAAAGAAAGAAACACACTGGGGGCCAAGCCGTTGGCCCAAGGGAGAAGGCCTGCCATCAGGGGGAATGCTGGACTAGCCCACGGCCCTTGGGTTTCCCGCTCTCCTGGAATTCTTGCGGCGGACTCTCTAAGTGCCGGAAAATCTCTGTTGAATCATTCAACACTTCCAAAATGTTGTCGTATTATCTCAAGTCACTTTCTCCCTCATCTGGGTCAGTCCCTGCTCCTGGAGTGCTTCGTCATCAGCATTTATTGATGGGTTTCTAAAATCATACCTAATGTTTTGAATTTGCAACATTTTATTACTGGTTTGGCTTAATAAACACATGTCCCTCTCCTTCCCATACACCATAAATAAAGTTCTGTGTAGCCTAGAGTTTAATTCATCACTGTTCTCCTAGAGGAAGATTGAAAATAAATTATGCATGGCTAATTAAGAGGAGTGAATAAATCCTGATAAGCTCATATGATAAAAAACTAAGCAACCGTTGAAATTCACGTGTAAGGAATGGCTAAGATAAACGTGTATCTGTGATAACCCTCTTTTGTTATATTTGTATAGATATTGTATGTATGTGTATGTATTCAAATGAAATATTTTCTGGAGAGCTCAGTTATAAAGGATTTTCTTTCTAAGCAAAAGCTTAGTTTTGATTTCCTAGCATGTCCTATAAAATATAAACTAATGTTAAAAAATGAGAAAAATGGGCCACCTGGGTGGCTCGGCGGGTGAGCCTCTACCTTCGGGCCAGGGTGTGACCCCGGGGTCTCGGGATCGAGTCCCCCATCAGGCTCCCTGCATGGAGCCTGCTTCTCCCTCTGCCTGTGTCTCTGCCTCTCTCTCTCTCTCTCTCTCTCTCTCTCTCTGTGTCTCATGAATAAATAAACAAAATATTTTTAAAAATAAGGAAAATATTACATGCTATTTTGAAAATTGTCCCATACGTAGATGACTGGAGTCACCCTACGCTGTCCCAGCTCAGAGAGAGGAGATAGTCACAGTTTGGACAAGCTGTGTTCCTGTTTCAGTTTTGTTCAAGAGTGAGTGTGTGACCTCAGCCAATATTCGTAACCTCTTTTTATCTAAAAAGCTGGAGATACCACTTTCTGCCTTGCAGTTGGAGAATTGAATATGATGAAATATCAAGTGGCTGTGTATGATCAAGCGCCCAGCAGGTCAGGCATGGGCACTTGATTTCGCCAGGCCAGGCTCCACGGGGGGACCAGGTGGAATGGCAGGGACAGCAGAAGATTCCCGGCTGGAGAAGGCTGGACTCCGAGGGAAGCTTTGCACCTGATTGATACACCTTCGAGCAAAGTCTGCAGGATCTCAGTGCTCTTGTTTCCATATCTGTAAAACAAGGGCCAGGGTTCTCCATCCCTCTGAGTGGAGCCTGTGGATTCTATTAGATGAGGCACGTGCAGAACCCAGCAAACTATGGGACTGAACATGTGGCAAAGGGTCCTTAGCCTTCCCAGCCATTAGAGAGCTAGCATCTACACGAAAAATGGGAGCATCCGCTACAGGGATTGTGGGGGTGTGGGGGTGGGGTGGGTGTGAAGGAGGGTCTGGGAGAGTCAGCAAGACTGTTGGAAAACAAGGCAGGCCAGGAATAGTGACGTTGAAGGTGACCCAGGTAGTCCCCAAGCTTCCAGAGCTTCAGGGAGTCAGCCCGCGCCCCCCCGTCATCACTGATTCCCTGTCCTTGCCTGGAATATCACTGACATATCTCAGAATACATTTTTCATCTATAATTATCTATCCTTTGACTTAGTCTAGTCACTTTTAAATTATTCTTAAGTAACTCCGAAGGATATTATGAGGTTTTCATTTCCATTCAAAGGAGGCAAGGGTCTTAAAAAAAAAAATGCTTTGCTTTGTGTTAGGTGTGCCAGTGACCGAAGGAAACAATTTTTTTTTCTATTCTTTTATTTTCTTATTTTATTTTTTCTTTCTTTTATCTATTTTTTTCTAAAAGTCAATATATTTTTTTAAGTATAGAGGGTCATCGTTTGGTACTGCCTGCTGATGGCAGGACGTATAATGTGGTAAACCTGGCACTGTGATTTTGCGATCAGAAAACCAATGAAAAAGTAGTTTTCAAGTGAAATGGGATTTTAAAACCTTTATGAAAGCATGTTTATTTTTCCTTTTTCCCTGTCAGTGTCTGAGGATCTGCAGTAATATTTTCACACGAGGGAAACACTAGTGTACGTGTTTCTCCCTTTTTTTTAAAAAAAAAAACTGAACATTATCTACAAATACTTCCTGTCTAGATTCATAGTCTTAATCTACATCCTGCTTCATGTCTATCGAATCACCCATAGGATACCTGGAACCTGATTTTTGGAGCCTTTCTCCGCTGGGCTAGCTGGGTTTGTTTTCCTGGCCTGCCTGACTATGTATGCACAAATCCACATATAAATTTTTGGGAGATTTCACTTTTTAACACATATAATACTATCTTTCTTTTTGATATTCAAGGACTTCCTCGCAGGTGATTCCACTGGGTGGTGGCAAGGCACCATGACATTCTCCTAATATATATATATATATATATATATATATATATATATATATATATATATATATATAAAAGCAAACTAGCGTAAATTACTATGCACAGAAGAAACACGCAGCAACACAAACAAGAGAGTCGGCTCTAATCCTGCTAGGAACTCACGCTAGGCTCAAGTTACAGAGGGAGCCAACCCAGCTGATGGCTAGTTGTATGAAGGAAAATCACCAATATTCTTAGAAATATTTCTAATGAAATATTAGATAGTTTGAACTTGGGACGCCTGGGTGGCTCAGTGGTTGAGCATCTGCCTTTGGCTCAGGGCGTGAACCCAGGGTCCTGGGGTCGAGCCCCACATTGTGCTGAGCCCCCCAGGTGCCCCTTCGCTGGAGCTTCTGTGCTTGAATGCATCACTGTTTGATGGGGCGACTTTCAGTGTAATTAGCCGGTTTAGGTTTAGTAGAGGACATTGCCACACCTCCAAGACGGTGGTTTCAGAGAAGAGAAAGCAGAATGTATTCAAAGGAAGGGAAACAGAGACCAGGCTTGATGCATGAAGGAGGTAAACAGTTTAGAATAATATCAATATTGCCTGCCTGCACAATTATTCACTGGAACACTCTCTTGGAGTACAAGGTCATATTTAAGTGGCAATAATACATCTGAAATAGTTCATTTAACAAAAAGAAGCAGCATTACTGAGTCCAAGGTAGCCATCAAAACTTGTTTAACTACTTCAGAACAAAATATTGAGAGGGAAGGCTTTAGAGTGAATGCCCATTTATCCAGTTCTTCATCAAATGAAAATCCTGTTTTTCCAAGTTAAGATTTTTGAATTGGACTCTTATCAATGCCATAAATTTCATCAGTGGCAATTCTTTTTGAAGTATGGAGCTATTCAAGATTTGAGCTTTGAGGATTCGCCTCTTAATGGGGAATGTACATCTGCATTTCATTGCAAAGATGAAATGTCACCGAGTTATTCTCTGCAGAAGGTGGGTGCAGTTATTTATTTATTTTTGGTTATGGATATTTACAAAATGGAGAAGATAAGGATTATTGCTGATTTACTTTGGGAATAGGAAGTTTCAGATACATTCAAGAGAAGAATGTATATATTTCATGCTCAGAGGACAGCTGGTAAAATGCAAGGATTTTATATGTTTTTTTTTTTTAATCTACCCCTTCTCTGTCCTTCAAAGAAAGGGAAAAGCAGTAATGTGAAAGTGGTGGTATTAACACTCAGAGTTTTCCCACTGAATAAAAAATGCCAGAAACTTTTAGGGATCAAGAAAAAAAGATTATTTTCAAAGCTCAGATATATTGCTAAATTCCTACCTAAGTTTTGTCATTTGCTGTTCTGAGGTTTGGCCATGATCCTAGGAATACTCAGATAATTATTACATAGATAATTATTCTTATCTAAACATTTACATAATTATAATTTCATTTTTCCTTAGGAAAAGAGGAAGATCAAATTGGGTCAGAATATTAAATCAGACATGCAGTTTCTATTTACCCATCTGTTGGCAACTCCAAAGCCAGAAATCAGTATATTTTTCTCCTTAAAAGAGCTGGTCCTTAGCAGAAGCTTATTTTTCTTTTTTTCGATTTATTGAGATATAAGTGACATATAACATTGTGTAAGTACAATAAGTTGATGTGATAACATGTATATTGCAAAATGATTATCACCATAGAATTCGATCATATGTCCATCACATCACAAATAATAGGTTCTGATTTGGGATAAGAAAATTTACGATCTACTCTGTTCACACCTTCCTAGTATAAAATACAGTATTATTAGCTATGATCACCATGCTGTACATTCAATCCCCAGACCTTGTCTTGTACCTTTTGACCACCATCTCCCCATTTCTCCCACTTCCCAGCCCCTGGTAATCCCCTTTCTGCTCTCTAATTCTATTTCTATGAGTTTGGCTGATTTTCATTCCACCTGTAAAGTGATATCATATGGTATTTGTTTTTCTCTGAGAACAGACTTTTTTTTCCCCCTCCTTGTTCATCGTAGGAAAGGATATCTCTGCTTGGAACTGATAGGCTTCTGAGGAAGCTCCACACTTCCAGTGGTACCATTAATTGAGAAAATGACATGAACAAATATATAGTACTGTACAGAGACACTGTTCTTGGCCTTATTGTAGTCAGTGCTTTCACTTATTCATTCTGTGACCTTGATAATAAGATATAATTTCATTAGGATTGCAATTATGTCCCGCTAAGACACTAAAAGCTGTCAATGTCCATTGATTGAAACATAGAATTTTGCCTTTTTAAAACTCATATTAATGGTTATGTATCATCTTAAAATATTGATATATATGTAATTCTCTAATAGTTTCTAATAGTCTAATAGTTTCTGCTATAGTGTATATATATATATATATATATGAGATTCTCTATTGTAATAGTTTCTGCTGTCACCTATTTTATTTGGGGGAAGATATGAACTTCCATTGACACTGGGCCCTAATCTACTATCCAGGATAAGGAATCCTACCATGTGATCTAGAGCCCCTCACCTATTAGCCATATTAATTAGCTTCTACTGCCTAATAAATTGTTTCAAGCCTACAGGCTGAAAATAATAAACACTTATTTAGCTCATAATTCTGTAAGTCAGTAAATTGCAACGGGATTAATGGAATTGTTAGTTTTTTTTTTTTTAATTTTATTTATTTATGATAGGCACACAGTGAGAGAGAGAGAAGCAGAGACACAGGCAGAGGGAGAAGCAGGCTCCATGCACCGGGAGCCCGACCTGGGATTCGATCCCGGGTCTCCAGGACCGCGCCCTGGGCCAAAGGCAGGCGCCAAACCGCTGCGCCACCCAGGGATCCCAGGAATTGTTAGTTTTGTTCATTTATGCATTTTGGTCAGTTGCTGAATCAGCATGGAAATGAGGCTGGATATACAAAAATGAATAGAACAGAACATGGGAAGTCTACTTAACCCAGCCTTTGATTATATCAGGAAAGACTTCTTTAAGGAATTACCAATTTGTCTGAATCCTTACAAAATGAAAACAAGTTTAGAGTGAAAACAAGTGGAAATGGGCTCTGCAGAGTACTTTAGGCAGGGAGAACAGCAGCAGTTGGAAAAAAAAAATGGAAATGAGAAAAAGCATGTGCATCTTAAAGATTGAAAGTACTATGTTTCTTTAATTTTATGACACCATGAGTGCACCATCCATTCAATGTCACGTAATTTGGGAGGGTATTACTAAAGATTCTATGGTAAACACCCTGATTTTCAGAAATTATAAAATGTGAAGCAAAGAACCACTTACATGTCAGAAAATGAAATATTTCAATATAGAGGGGAGGGATAGGAATGAAGAATAGTAAGGGGTGAGGATACAGTCATCAACAGGGACCCCATCAGTACACTTACATCCCAGGGCAATGGGATGATGAAGCAGTGCCCTGCTTCAAGGAGAGTGCTGTGCTCAAACGTAAGTTAAAGAAAAATAGTACTCACTACTACTCACTCTCTCTGTAAAGACCTGATAGGCCAGGAGCAAACCTAGAGTTGGGCAATTGGATTAACGACCTGTGGCAATAATCCTGACTAGAGATATCGGTTCCCTGGATGAAGGTAGAAGAGGTGACATGGAGGAAAATAGATAGATTAAAAGGATATCTAGAAAGTAAAATAGGACGATTTGAAAATTGATCAAACTTGAGAATGTTTTATTATCAATTCCTCAACCGGGTTATCTTGCTTGCATTCCCAGTATTAGGTTTCCATTATATCCTAAAGCCAGTACCATTTTCTTCCTCAAATCCTTCCATCTTGAAACACACATGCTCCAGAGAACCACACTTGGACAAAGCAGATGTCTCACTCTCCTCTTAGTCTCAGGCATGGCTTCAACTCTCTCTCTCTACCCTCTCCTCAACCAGTCTGCCAATCTGAGGTAAGTTACAGTGATTGACATGAATTTGTGGCAGAAAGCAAAAGGAACAGAAGGGTGTAGTATATATCACTTTCTTTTTATTTTGGGGCACTTTTTTTGGAGGGTCACTACTTGTTGGCTTGAAGAGTCAACTTGTCCAAACACTTAAGACACATAGACAATGGCTGAGACAAGGGACATCAACTAGAAATAACAGCATTTTTGGAATGATAGAAATGTCCGAAAACTGCATTGTGGTGTTGATCGTGAATTTTAGAAATTCACTAAAAATCAAAGATTTTTTTTAAGACTGGCAATGGGTGAATTTTATGGTATGTGATTATACCATAGCAAGATTGTTTTTTAAAAATAAAAGTATAGAGAGACCAAAGTTCTAGATATTTCCATAAATCTAATTTTAATGCTTACCTAGAATACTTACTGTATTTTCTATCACTTTGTCTGTTTCAAGCTAATCAAGTCAGTGACTTCAAAACTATCATATTTTTTGAGATATCCGTGATAAGGGACACTTTGTCCAATAGGTTTGAGGTAAACAAGAACACCTTTAACAAGGGAATATGAATCATATGCCTACCGTGGATGAGGCTCTCTTCTAGGTGCTGATTATTTAGCAATGAACAAAACAGACCATCTTTGCTCTGATTAAAAATTGTGCCTTATAGAATTTATTGATTAGTTTGTAACATTTATAAAATATCTGTAGAAAGTTTGGATCTAGGTTGCTGTGTGTACTATTAAAATTGCTCCCACCTCTCAACATCCCTTTAAAAATATAAGAGTTGAAAGGCTTTTTAGTGGTGAGGTGTCCTACTTAAATCCGCAAATGAAATTCTACTTCTAATCTTTTCACTCTCATTGTGTATTTGTGTGTGTGTGTGTGTGTGTGTGTGTGTGTGTGTGTGTGTGGTGCTTGGGTAGAAAAGTGAGAAGCAAGTCATTTTATAATGAAAAATTATTATGGGTAGGATTATCTTCTATAAAAGCATCTTCAACTTGGTGGACAAGAGACACTTGCAGTTGGATTTAATAAAAGTAAGGAGATTGAGATTTTAAGATATAACTGAAATGTTAAAAGGTTACCCCCCTCCACAGGTGCATTTCCTGATCAACAATACTTTGGCGCATGTATATAAAATTTCTCTGAGTTTTACCTACCTATCAGGGACCATATTTTGGAGAGAAGTTCAGACACAGGAAAGAGAGATGGGATGAGAGAAAGTCCAATCCTCAGCTAAGAAGCAAGAAAATAAAAGATGATGCAGTTTAAGAAACTTTGGGAGGTTTTAGAGGATTTAGGATAGGTTTCTCAAAAACAGCACTACTGCCATTTTGTATCAGATGATTTATTTTCTTCTGAAAGACCATACTGTGCATTGTAGGAGGTTTAGCAGCAACCCTAATCTTTACTGACTTGAGATCAGTAGCACCTCCCCACACCTATGATGATCAAAAATGTCTCTGAATAGAGTCAAACAACTCCTGAGGGGCAAAATCACCTCTCTCTATCCACTCTCCCCACCCTGCACCAGTGCCAAATTAGTGGTGTAGAGTGAATGGCTGGATCAGGGTAACTGCATGTCCAGGTTTGCCTAGAAAAGACCTGGCTTATTCCTGTTATCCTGGAATGATTATTAATAATTACTGTTTCCCCTTTCAAAATTGCCTCTTTGTAGCATAAAGTACATGAACAGTCTAATAATAGAGTACTTTCCCGTGGTATTATGGAATAGTGCAGAGGTTTTTATAGGGCCTTTTTTTTTCCTTTTTCTTTTTTTTGCCCATGAATCCAAGAAGGAGTTGGCTTTATCAGCTGAATTCAGGTTGGGAGTGTAAGCTTTGGATTGCCTTCATTCTAAAAATATAAGTATCCCTTTCAGGGCCACGTTATTGGGCAGTGATGGTGGAATTGTTATGTATATACAAATGTGCATTCAAGCTCCTTGCATCTTGTTTTTCTTTAGAAAGTTGACCTGTCATAAAAGCTGCCTTTGGGGGCCCCAGAGGACAAGGGCAAGATGTCCATTTTCAGGGATCAACTAGGGCCCCTATGCACTCTTGAGGACCTGCGTAGTCATTAAAGGATACTGACTTAACATCAAAGTAAGGACAGTACTAGAGGCAAGAGTCCAGACCAAAAATTAGAAAAAAAAGAACTCATCTAGGAGCACACATTTCAATCATAAGAGCAAGACAATCAATGATGGAAGGTCCTGATACCAAACATCAACTACTAGACCCACCCATCAGCTTGGTCACACAACTTAGGGATAAAATGTAGGTTGTTAATACCTGTTGTCCTCAAGTTTTTCTGATGAAGAAGCCTCAGCCCAAGAGAGCAGTTGCAAATCCATTTAGATGTTTTATCCTCCTTCATCTTTGTATTAAAGACCTTTGGCTTGACAGACATTGTTTTCTTTATAAAATTAAAACAACAGACAATTCCCAGGGCCATCAAGTCATTTGCTTTACTCTTCAGCAGTAGGAAAATAAACTGAAAAAAATAAAAGAAAAGAAAGTGAGAATGTGTCCGGGAAGCTGTGATTCACCTTCAGTGCTAGCTATTTTACATGCAATGTATCAGGATATAATTTTATAAGCAGAAAAATGCACCCATTAAATTAGATTGGGAGGCAATGCAGCCACATTTTGCAATCTGTCCATCGACATGATCCAACCCATTGTTGTGTGTAGTTTTTCCCATGTACTGTTTGTTGGAGTGGTATACCTAACAAATGATTGCTTATTCCTAGAAATATGTCACTCTTATGATTACTGTTGTTTTCCATGGATATAAAAAAGTCTTTCTTTTAAGTCTTTAGTACATTTATGAAATCGTACAACTTAGATCTTGAAGGAAACCAAATTCTTCATTTTATATATGCAACCCAACTAGAAGAGACTTAGACTCACACAGCTAAATAGTAGTAGCCTTCAGACTAAAAATCAAATACATCTATACCTACTTATATGCCCTTCCTACTGGCTAAAATGTTTCTAATAAGATAATTTTGGAGGCCTGCAATTACATATCAATAGACACATCCCAGTTTGCCCACGACTTTACAAGTTTTAGAACCAAAAGTCCTCATTCCCAGGAAACAGTCCCAGAATAATCTAGACAAATGGTCACCCTATGACACATACTTATTTCATATTCTTTCTGTCTCTTTCATCTCACACATAACACTCGCAGGCTAGGAGCCTGAGATTTTCTTAAGCTGTGTTGTGTTTGCTTTCTTTTTCTTGTCCCATGTGCTGCCAACTGCTTGACTATATTGCCCTGCGGCACACAAGAGGCTCTCACCTTGGGCTCATCCTTTGGAGGAGAATGTTCTGGTTCTCCTCTGACCATGCCCCAGTCTGTAGGGTGAGGAGTCCTATAGCCACCAGGATGTGCCCACACAGAGATCACGCCCCCTTCCTAGATAGCATCCCAGCCACCAGGGAACCAGGAGATGATGTGAACCCTTCTGAGGCATGTATAGGTCTCTTCACCATATGCACTTGGTTGTCAGCTGGCCAAGAGCAGCTGTTTGCAGGAGTCTCGGGAAGAAGATGTGGCAGGAACTGGAATAAGTGAATTGAGGTGTCTGTATGTCGGTGCACACATTTCCTGGTGATGTGGGAAGGAGCCCAGTGAAAACCAAGGGGAAGTAAAGCCAGGAGTTGGAGCCAGCTCCACCTTCCCCTTCTCTGAGTTCTTGCCCTGATTTCCAAGGCGTCTGAGAATTCTAAATTTAAATCTTGCCTTCTAGATTAGTATGAAGGGGCATTTGTCAAGATAGGAGGTTTGCATACATTTTGTTTCACAGTTGGTTAGCTTGATTTATAATTTTAAAATATTTATCCATATGGTGTTTGGGTTTGCATTTGTACTATTGTCCCAGACTCTGCAGTTCGTAAGGGAGGGCTTGTCTGCTGTCTTCCCTCGGGTCAGAGTTGTTCCAGATATCACCTCTAGATGTATGTAGACTCACTGGCTCTCTGAACAACATAACAAGCAAATAAACTTATTATATATGAATGAGTATCTATGATGCTGACTTTTTATGTCTAGTTTTCAGGGTCCGTGTTGTACTCTTTTGAGTTTTGACTCCATTACTCTGACTTGCCAGTGGCTCCAAACAACTGCAGTCAGAGAGAGACAGGTCACTGCCTGGTATCTCCTTTTGTAAAAATAATAAAAAAAAAAAATCTTCCTAGGACAGATAGAGATAGGACTCAGAACTATGGGGTGGATACCATCAGAATATGTTTAACTACATTTCTCTGGGAAGAATTTTTTTTTTTCAGCACAGTTCAAGTGTAAAAAAGATATTTCATGTTTTATGTTACACACACAGTTTCACAAACAGATTTCTCACCTTTCAACTCTACACATTGCTGTGTCAGTAAATTATTGAGCTACTTTAACACAGTAGCCAAATCTTATAAATTCAGATAAAAGCCTTAAAAAAAATAACAAATAGCAGTGGCCATTCTTCACTGAGCATTTATAATGTGCCAAATTTGTGCTAAATGGTCTACAACCATTGTCCTGGTTAATTCTCGCAACAACCTGGTAACTGTGTGGTTCCATTATACAATGAGGAAACAGAGAGGGAGGCAAACCATAAGAGACTCTTAACTCTAAGAAACAAACTGAGGGTTGCTGGAGGGCCAGTGAGTCGGGGGATGTGGGGGATGTGGTAACTGGGTGATGGGCACGGGGGAGGGCACGTGAGGCAATGAGTGGGAGTTATATGTAACTGATAAATCACTAAATTCTACCCCTGAAACCAATAATTCACCATATGTTAACTAAATTGAATTTAAATAAAATAATTTAAAAATAATAAAATAGGAAACCAGAAAACAACCCACAAAAAACTGAGGATCTAGTGTGTGTCTCTTGTCCAAGGAACATAACTTCTGTGTAGTAAGCTACCTGTCAAATTATTTGTCAATCCATTCAGGAAACATCTGTTGCAAACCTGTCATTTGTTGGGGCCTGTGCTAGATCTTCCCGGTTTGTTGGGTAAATGGACAACAAAACAATTATTTATGGGGGAATTTACTATTGTCTGGAAGGCTTAGGATCTGGGGGGAAATTAGAAGAGGGGCAGTGAACTCAACCCTAGCTGAAAAAAAATTCTGAAAGTACCTTCAGGCAGAGTCAAAGCTGGAGCTGTGTCTGAAAGAAGAAACAGGCATTACCTAAGACTGATGTAACAAGGACAGATTTGTCAAGTGAAGGAAACAGCATATGGATGGAACTGTCATGGAACCGCGGATGTTTCTGGAAGGTGTAGAAAGTGAGTTACTTTCCTATGATTGGCTGTGGGGGCAAGGAGGGTGCTATAAAGGAGGAAAAGACAAAACCAGAGCATTTTTTTTAATAAAAGACCAAGAACACTAAAGAAAATGTGCATGTGCTAGAAAACACCAGTGGATTTTATCTTTGTAAGTTAATAAATAAATAGGGCTCCACCGCAAGAGGAAATCTTGAAAGCTTACTATTCTCTAAAATATCTTAATGATGAAGAAATGAAAACCTTGATAGAGTTAAGTGACTTCCTTAGCTCTGAGCTAAAACTTAGTAGAGGGATATTCTTCTGAGTCCTCAAACCCAAGGTTCCAGGCTCTAATAATCGCACTTGAGACCTATAATGTATCTTACCTTAACTAATCTAACAAATTCAAGTCTAATTGCAGACTAGATTTTAGTGAACACGTTTTTGTAGAAGATCAAATAAAGGTGGATAGATTGGAATGAGGACAATCATCTACCTATTATAATATGTATAATCACTTCATTTAGAGTGGTTATCTCATTTTTGAATGTAAAATACTATTGTATTGGTAACTATTATTTGCATCTAGAGTGTGTTTTTTGAAAGGTGATCAAACTCGTATGTGAAACTCAAACCTTCAGATTTCCTCACTGTGTATATCTACCACGGTCACTGTTCTGGTCCTATTTCTAGGACCACCCTTTACTCTATATGGAAATGATTCAGTGTCAACATTTTAGGTTGACATCCCAATTTAGAAGCCAGGCTCTTGTTTCATTTCCCAAACCTGGACCCTGACTTCAATTCTGTTAAATGGGCCCTCATACTATTCTGTAGCTCTGTCCTTCCTGTTCTGATCTTCTTTAAAAAAAAAAAAAAAAAGTATTCAGTTCTAGCGACGCCTGGGTGGCTCAGTGGTTGAGTGTCTGCCTTTGGCCCTAGGCGTGATTCTGGAGACTCAGGATCGAGTCCCACATCGGGCTCCCCTCATGGAGCCTGCTTCTCCCTCTGCCTGTGTCTCTGCCTCTCACTCTGTGTCGCTCATGAATAAATAAATAAAATCTTTAAAAAATATATATTCAGCCCTAAACCCAGCCTATAAATGAACTCCACTTCTTTTTCTATGGATATTATTGGTCTAGTCATCTTGGATTTCTATTCTAAATACATGTACTCATGGATGAGCCCTTTCCGTCCCTAGGACATAACAAAACTCTGACATACTGAGCTGTCATCTGCTGTTACTTTTCAGCATAGGGTGTTCATCTGGATGGGCAGGGCTTCATTCTGGCACCTTTCAGTTAGTATTTTTGAAAAGTTATATGTCACATAATTTAACTGCTACTGCATGTGCCTACTTTGTCTTAAATTAGGTAGCCTAGTACCTATAACAAAAGACATGATAGCCTTTTGTTAAGGAGGGAGATATGTAATGGTGGAGACTAAGAGAAAGGCAAGGAGATCATGTGGTGAGGTTCCTTTAGGAAGGATATAGGGTTCCACTTTTTGGTGAAGTAGTCAGCTCTTTGGGGGGAAAAGAACCATCTATCCGCAGAGCACAGATGTATTACTGCTCTAGAGAAAGGTTCTGTTTGCCAGGTGATTTGGAAAACCTTCCAGACTCCCTTTATTTGTAAGACGGGGCTTCTGAATTTATCCAGCTCTCACTCTTCCTAAGAAACAGTTGCCAAAGAAACCTGAAGCCCTCACTCTCGGAAGATGTCCTAACTCACAGGAAATACTTAAAGATCTGTAATTGTCAGGAATAACAGATGGAAACACAGTGTAGTGGAAAGGTTAGGATCAGATATAGTTTTACTTAGAAAGAGCCTCTGAGCTGTTTCTAATTATAGATAAAATAGGACAGATCATTCAGCTGAGAGTCAGGAGTCCTGAGTTCCAGTCATCTCTCTCTTTGTATCTGATTCTAGAAGATGCCCTTGACTATGACAGCTGCGTTTTCTGTGCTAAGTGTGTCCAGCTATAGATTGGTGGGAATTAAGTATTTTATGTCTTCTAACAATCTTATTCATCGGAAAGTTCTATTCTGTGAGTATATGTGAACATTCTCTATAAACACGACTAGTCAACAGTGAAAGTCACGGACAAAGAAAATACAACTAAATCAACAACAACAAAAAAAACTCCCTGACATTTGTGGGCAGTGAGCATCAGTATGCATTTTAGTTTTTACTTTTGTAACTCAAACATGTAATTCGGTGTAGCATAAATATTTTGTAATTGAAATGTAAAAGTTTCCTAACTGGATGCATTATTTCCATTCTCATCCCCCTAACAGCTGGGATGATCTCCCTAAAACCTAAGACCATTGTATTCTCTTCCTTAATACTCCTCCCCATGCACCTCTTTTGCTCTTGAGACAACATCCAAGCATCTTATTGTGGCCTCTACAGCCACGTATGGAAACAAAGCCCTGTCACTCACTGTGACTTCAATACTTTCGAATTGTTGCCTCTTCACTAAGTTCAAGGGTAAGAGCATTCTCTCAACCATTCAGATATCCCAAAGTCATTCCTTATTTAGGATTGCTACTCAGCCTGGTGTTTCTGCCCAGGATGCCTTCTCTGAGATCCTGGCATCACTGGGTCATCCACATCATTCAGGTCTCAGCTCCACATCTTTGCAAAGAGACCTCCAACCAACCCAGCTGGTGGACTGCCTGGACTGCCCATTACTGTGCTCTCCTTACCTTGATTCCTTCTTTTCTTTCTACAAAACATCCATTTCTAGCTCGTTGGATATTTTTGGCTTGATGACTACCATCTGACCTCTCTCATCAGAATGTGAGCCCCATGCTGACAAGGACTTCATCTTGTTCACTGAGGTATCTTCAGTGTTTAGAGTGGTGCTCTGCACGTGGTTGCTAGTCCCAGAATGTTCATTAAATGAATGGTTGTGCCCACAGAAGGAAATTTAGCCCTAACAATTCAGGACAGGTCCTGAGCATGCTTTGTACAGAAGCCATGATTAGATATCTTATATCACTACTATTAATGTAATTTTATTCTAATCTAATTACATATTCCTGAGTCTCTTTAGGTTCAAAAGACGTAACATTAGCAACACTGTTTACATACTGGACATCAGAATTTATAATAGTTCCAAGATGTATCATTTTTCATCAGTGAAAAAGGCATCAAACAAAGAAAATTCTATAGATCATTATGTTAACATGCACAAAGATATTTCTTGTCTCTTTTTAAAAATTCTTCACTTTTGGGGTGCCCAAGTGGCGCCGTTGGTTAAGCATCTGATTCTTGGTTTTGGCTCTGCTCATGATCTCAGGGTCATGTGATCGAGCTCCACGCTCAGTGTGGAGTCTGCTTGGGTTTCTCTCCTCCTCTCCATCTATCCCTACTGCTTGTGCACTCTCTCTCTCCCTCTCTCCCTCTCCAAAATAATCTGTAATATAAATAAATAAAAATAAAAATTCTTTTTTCTTTCATTAATCAGATATTTGTGTGTGCTCCTCTTCTTGTATATTCAATATTCACAATGACCAGTGATACCTCCAAGTGCTCATTAAAATATTAGAGGTCTTAGAAGATACGAGGGGGGAAAAAGCATTCTTAGAGCAGATATTATGGAGAGAAAGGATCAGGTTCCAGAGAGAGAAGGTGGGGAAGAAAATAAATGCATAGCATATTTTGAGCCATAGTAGTAGAACTAGAGACAGCTCTGTATCCTGAATGAATGTGTAATTTCCCCCCCCAAAACAGACATACGTTTTAGGGACTTTCTTCACACCTTAATGGTGATAGTGTTACACTTATAGAAATACAAGAGAGAAATCCATCAAGGTGGAAGGATGTATACAATCACTATACACAATCTAAAAGTACAACCAGTGTATTGTTAGAGTGTTTTTGTACCCCAAGCAGCACGACCATCATTGCCTGGCTGTCCTTGGGCCACCCAGCACATGAAAGTCACCCATGTCAAATAGGGCACGGATTAACTGAGTTGGGCATGGTTAAGTCTTCCAGCCACAGAATGCTTGCCCTTGCTGCCACACTGAGGCTGGTCTCATGTAATTTTAATATGCAAATATTAATTTTTCCCCAATGTGAAAGCATTATCTATTCAGTCCAAAAAATGTGAGAACTACGACAATGCATAAAGAAAAATAACTCAGGTATAATGACACCACTCGTTCATCGTTCTATTTTGGAGCATGCTTTCCTAGCACTGCTGTATGTGTATGAATATTTGTGAAGATCTTTACTTATAGTGTGTGTGTGCATATAAACATGTATATATATATGTATATATACAGTCATATATACAATATGTTGTATCATATGTACACATTAATATGTATATATAATACATAAATGCAATCTCTATGCACATATTTTTATACAATATTATCATATTGTACAAACTCTGTTTTAGCTAATCTGATTTATTTTTATTCTGAATGTTTCCTGTGTCTCTATTCCCCAACAACATGAATTTAATGATTGTTTACTAGTCCCCTATGTGGTTATGATATGTCTTTTTTGTCTACTTTTGATATTATTTAATTTTATTATTAGTATTTTGATATTCAAAATATTATGAATTTGATTTTTAGAAAGTCCTGTTAGTACATATTGGAAAAAAAAAAAAGATAGAAGTCCATTTTCACTGAATCATCATTAGAGGGATTGTTGAGCTCATAGTGATCATTTTATACCAGTCTTTATGCCAGAAACTTTTTGTATTTCATTTAATCTTCAAATATATATGTAGAACGGATAGTGTTATTCCCATTTTGCAGTCAGGAAAACTGATGATATATGACAGTCAAGAAAAAATATATATACATACAAATATTCTCATACATCACACACGCCTGTAGGCATACACTGAATGGGAAGTTCTAAATTTTGTCCTTTTGCTTTTAAGAGCTAATAAACAAGTTCAAGAAAAGAGTTTTGAGCCAGTTGTAGTAACTGTAGTTTTATAATTCTCCAGGAGGTATGGAACCATAGACTCTCAGACCTATCTAGGGTGGATACTGAATTTTTTTTACTTAGTCCTATTGTTTTACCGATAAGAAACTTAAACCCAAATAATCATGATTATGCCAGTTTCACCATCTGACTCTGAATTCAAACTGTCTGGGTTATAGCAATATTTCCTCCTTCATTCATTCGTTCAGTGGTTATTTATTTAGCACCTGCTATGCGCTGAACTGAGCAAAGGCCCAGACATATACGTAGTCCAAATTTTCAAGAGCTTGTTATCGCTGAGACTGAGATAGACTCATCTGTGCACTAAGTATGTATCATCTCTGTAGGAGGGACATATGGCTACTTTCTTCCAACTTCCCCTTCCCTTATTTCATGATCTCCCCCTTAATTTCTCCCGCCTCTTCGTAGCTGACAAACTCCACGGATTACTGTACTTGTATGATACACAGTGGTCGATTTCCTCCATCCAGCCTGTGATTTTAGGGTGGAGATAGGATTACTCCCTCCTTTCTGTGTGCTAGATACTGGGTATCCACCTTGGTCCCACAAGAGTTTCTGCTCATATTAATCAATCCCTCCAAATCCTAAGCATGACTCCAATAGCATCAGGCAAATCTGATTGAGGTAAGTGCTGAAATAGAGATTATATTGGATATTTATTACTATGTAACAAGTTGCCCCCACATTTAGTGGCTTCTATTTTTTTTTTTTTTAGATTTTTTTTTTAATTTTTTTTTTTATTTATTTATGATAGTCATAGAGAGAGAGAGAGAGGCAGAGACACAGGCGGAGGGAGAAGCAGGCTCCATGCACCGGGAGCCCGATGTGGGATTCGATCCCGGGTCTCCAGGATCGCGCCCTGGGCCAAAGGCAGGCGCCAAACCGCTGCGCCACCCAGGGATCCCTAGTGGCTTCTAACTACAGACATTTGTTATGTCATGGTTTCTGTGAAGCAGGAATCCAAACATGGCTCAGCTGGCTCCTCTGGCTCAGGGGCTCTTACTAACTTCATACCAAGGTATAGTCTTGGGGCTGTAATCATATCCAAGCGTAAGTGGGGAAGAACCACTTCCAAACTCATCACTCATGTGTTTGTGACTTGTGGCTCTAGGACCAAGGGCCTGAGGTCCTCTCGGGCTGATGGTTGAAGACATCAGTTCCTTCCCATGTTGCTTTCTCCATAGGAATACTCTCAGCGGTTTGCTTCTGCAAGAGTTAGGGGTCTGACAGAAAGAGTGAGTTGACTAGGAAGATGTAAGTCACAATATTTTTGTGACCTAATCTCAGAAGTGACATCCCACCACTTCAGTATATGCTACTTATTTGAAGCAAGCCATTAGGCTCAGCACACTCTCAAGGGGAGGGGATTACAGAAGAGAGCAAGAAAACCAAGAAGTGGGGATCCCTGGGATCCATTTAAGAAGTGGCCTTGCACAGACATAAACCAAAGAAAAGAATAGATTTTTCTGACTAGTGACTTCCAAATGTCTTCATTATCCATCCTCAGCCCCCTCCCCTTTTGAATTCCACCAAACATACATACATTTATTTATTAATTTATCCACTATTTTAAGTCATTTAAATTCTAGTTACCATGGATGTTAACATGATAAAATAGGTTTCAGATGTAGAATTTAGTGATTTATCAGTTACCTGTAACACACGATGCTCATCACAAGTGCCCTCCTTAATACCCGTCATCCATTTAGCTCATCCCTCACCCACCTCGTTCCACCAGCCTCAACTCTCAGTTTGTTCTCTGTACTTAAGAGCCTCCTGTGGTTTACTTCTCTCTCTTCTCTCTGTGTCTCTCTCTTTGTCTCTCTTTCTCTTATTTTCCCTCCTCTATGTTCATCTTTTTATTTCTTAATTTCCACATATGAATGAAATCATATGGTATTTATCTTTCTCTGATTTATTTTATTTTGTGTGATTCACTCTATCTCCATACACATCATTGCAAATGGCAATATTTCATTCTTTTTAATGGCTGGGTAATATTCCATTGTGTGTGTGTGCATGTGTGTACACACCACATCTTCTTTATCCATTCATCAGATGATGGACATCTGAGATCTTTCCATAATCTGGCTATTATTGATAATGCTGCTTTAAACTTTGGGATTCATGTACCCCTTCAAATCTGTATTCTGGTATCCTTTGAGTAAATACCTAGTAATGCAATTGCTGGGTCATACGATTGTTCTATTTTTAACTTTTTAAGGAACCTCCATACTATTTTCCAGAGTGGCCAAACCTGTTTTCATTCCCACCAGCAGTGTAAGAGGGGTTTCCCCTTCTCCACATCCTCACCAATATCTGTTATTTCCTGACTTGTTAATTTTAGCCATTCTGATAGGTATGACCTTGTCTTCATTTAAAAAAAAAATAGTATTTGAACTAGACTTTGAAGAATATAACCTTAACGTGAAGGGGATTTTCACAAGAAAATAAACAGGAGGGAAAAGGGTATTCTATGCTTGAATAAAGGCACAGAAGAATCAAAGTTCCGAGATGTATTCACTCAAGTGACATTACAGAGAGACTACCACATGCCAGAGTAATAATAGCCTGGTGGGGTGAGAGTACGGGACAAATCATATGTCTTATCTGACTCCCAGCAGAAAGACCATTAACCCAGTGTTCTTACTGCTGCTAAATGATGCTACATCATTTTTCTAGACCAGTAGCTGTATGTCAAACTTGATTATGGAATCCTAGGAGTGGAGAGCATTATAAAAAGTCGTGTAGCTTATCTTGGTTTATGGAAAGAGAATAGACTTCAATATCTGAAACACCTGAATCTCATTTGGGCCACTTATCAGCCCTTTGCCCATGTCATTTAACCTTACTAAATCCAAGTGCCTATAGCTATTAGATGGAGGAATTATAATTATATCAAACTTCTGTTGGAAGGTTTAGAGGAGATAACATTTGTGAAAACACATAGTTCAATGCTTGGTATATAACAGACATTCAATAAGCTTTGCCTGGGTTGTCTTCCTTTTCTTCTGTACTTCTTTGCCTCTCTCTTTTCCCATTTAGAAATTCTCTAAGCTATTAAAAAAAAAATGATGACAAGGTTTTTAAAAAGAAGGCAAGGAAAGTCAGCCATTTTTACATCATTCCAAAGCTTTGATATCTTTCCCATTCTGGAGGCAAAGGTTTAAGGACTTTAAAATTAGGACAAAATTAACCCCACTTTAATTCTATTATATTTAGTTAATACATTGCACATAATACACACTCATTGATGCTTCTTTAATGGGTTATTTTTCACCTTGTAGTCAAAAGTAATGTAAATCCTTTGAAAGGTAAAACTAACACCACTAATTGTACAAAATCTAGAGAACTATAATAAGTACTAAGCAAACAGATGGTTAGTTTAAATGACTTAAGGATCTGTGTGTTTTTATCTCAAGAAAGACATTTAATACCTGGGCTAATTATAGATACGGCACTGCCTGACACATTGTAATTTATGCTTCTATTCTGATTTCTTCTTTATTTAAAGAAATTAGGTTCCTTTGCATGAGGTGTTCCATGCATCTGAGACTGTTATACAAACTAAAGCTAAGCTTAAGTCCAATATTTAAAAATGCTTTCAGCAATAATGCTAACTTGAACCTGCACGTTGCTTAGGGGGTAAAAAAAAAAAAAAAAGAAAAAATATTCCTACTTGAGCTCTTTAGCAATGTAAGAGAGAAAACAAGATATACCAAGAGGTAGATCCATATTTTCCTTGGCTAATTCCAGGACTGCATAAAGAACATACTTTCTTATCCAACATATTGGAATTTATAACTTGAAGTTTGAATTAAGGAATCTTTTGTAAATGCTAGATAATGCAACTTGTGGTAAGAGTCTATAATTTATTACAGATTGCGATACCCTCTGACATTATCCAAATATAGACATTATGTGACATCATCTACTGAATCGTTATAAATTTGATTTGCTTTCTGTCTTAATCTGATACCTACAGTAGAAATTTAGCAGTCAAGGTATGAATGTTAAACAGTTTTATTTTTATTTTTTTAAAGATTTTTATTTATTCATGAGAGACACAGAGAGAGGCAGAGACCCAGGCAGAGGGAGAAGCAGGCTCCATGCAGGGAGCCCAATGCAGGACTCGATCCCAGGACCCCGGGGTCACACCCTGGGCAGAAGGCAGGCGCTCAACCACTGAGCCACTCAGGCTCAGCTGTCCCTAAACAGTTTTAATTCTTTGTGAGCAACCCTAAAAATCTTTGCAGTTTTGCTGCAGAGCTAGTATGAATTACGTGATTTTGTAAGGGTGACGTGTAGAAGAAGTTCTTAAATAACGAGCAAATTCATTTGAATACTTAGCACGCAGACCTCAAATGTGGCTTTGTTCTATTTCATATAATTTTTCAAGTTTTTCCAGTGGAGTGATCAAAAAAATATTTGAGGGAAAATATGGCATAAGTGGAAATTGTAAAGGTGGTTAATCTTAAGAAGAGATGTATACACACGAGAGACACATAATTTCAATGGAAACATGCGTCTTAGCATAAACCAATAATCTTTATAAAATTTCTTATGATATGAATTTCAGGATATTTAAAGTATTACTGGGTATATTTAAAATATGAAGTGTTACCTGAATAACTGGACAATCCATAGATTCCCAGTTTATTTTATATTATTTTTTTTAATATTTGATTTAATCTTTTTAAGGTTTTATTTATTTATTCATGAGAGACACAGAGAGAGAGGCAGAGGCACAGGCAGAGGGAGAAGCAGGCTCCCTGCGGGGAGCCTGATGCAGGACTCGATCCCAGGAACCCAGAATCATACCCTGGGCTGAAGGCAGATGCTCAACCGCTGAGCCACCAGGAGCCTCTAGATCCCAGTTTATAGGGATTGTCTTTTCTTTTTCTTCTATAGTCAATACATTTAACTAAAAAGCAAGGGATTTGCATACAAAGCAGATTTATGGGTCTTGAGAAGTCTTTTGTTCCTTAAGGGAGTATATACATTTGAGAAATCCAAGAAAGGGATGCTGAGAAAGAATCAGATTATAAGAAATGTATCAGAGGGAAATACTTCTGAAGGAGATTGGGGAAAGGGAGCTGAAAGAGGCACCTTCAGGCCGCGAAGTGGATCTGACATCTATGAACCAAGAGAGCGGAGCAAGGAGAGTTGGGTAGGCAGAGCCCCGCCCGCAGTGGCACAGTGAGAGCCTTCCAACCCAGCCATTAGGTAGCTCTAGAAGACGACTTCCCAGGAACAAGGATCGTGGTGGGCAGGAGTGACCCCTTCAAGCTTGGTCACCAAGTGGGGGCGGCCTTGGGAGAAGATAACTTTCCCATGAAATTGGTAAAACTGTGGCCCTCCAGGCTGTCAACTAACTGCTGAAGGCTCATAACAATTTTTTCACAATGTGAGATGGGTCCCCCTCTCCCAAGGCGGCCAGAGTCTATCCCTTGTGTAACACGAACCCACTGTTCCACCCGTGGGAGCAGTTCCACGGTTTCCATGGGCTTCTCCTCCTGAGAAAAAACTTTCGCAACTGTGGTTCATTTCAATAGTCTCAGGACAGCAACTAATGCTATCCCCCTGCCCCCACACATGATATCCATTTCTAACCCTCTTTACTTACCCTTACTCATCACCTAAGCAGGCCCTAATGACTTCTTTGGGTGTGTGATCTACATTCTTATCCCTGAGTGGCCTAAGCTTCTGGAAATTATACTTGTCCCAGTCTATATTTGTTGCACGTGTCTATTCATAGTTAAAGTTGGGCAAAGAATAACCAGAGATACCCAATGAGTAACTGTTCCCACGCATCTTCCTCTGCGCTGGCATGGGGCAATGGCATGGTGCGATGGCAGTCCGACTTCCTCCTGCCAACCAGGGCCAATGACCTCTGCCAAGATGGTGACTTCTCTTCTTGTCCAGACAAGCCCAAGGGCCTTGGTTGTAGCTTAATGGGACCTTGCTTTGGCCCATGGAAAGAATATTCTTCCTTTAGGGACCATAGCTGCTCACTCAGAAGAGCCTAAAATTGAGAGAATGGGAAATACAAGGCACAAAGACCACCCCCCCCCCCCCACTAAGTATCTCACTGGGGATGGTCATAAATGGGGCACTGAACTTCTTAGCTACTTCGGATGCCCCTCTTACCAGGGCATTCACAGCAGCCCAAGAGGGTCATGTGCCCTGTGCACGTCCCTGTAGAAGAAGAGAATCCCTCTGCTGGGTGTCCTGGATCACAAAACATATCCACTCCAGTATGCCCACTACCACAAGCCCTTTTACTCATTCCTTTTCTGTTTTATGAGGCAATTGAGGCACTCAGGTTTCACTCAGCACTGGGCATTTTTCTTCCAAGCTTCTAAGGGGCCCCCTGCCAGTGAACCTGCCCATTGTGCAGGGTCTTTGCCAGGGCATTCAGTCCTGTGTCTGAAAGGAGAGCTCTCAAGTCAACCCATGCAGCCCTACGGTCTGCCCTCCTTGATCAGTCACCCTTAAAATCTAAACGTGAGGGGTCTCCTCTGGCTCCTGCTTGTCTATACTAGCCAATTCTTGCATCTTCTTTGGAGTGCAATCTCTTTCTTTTAGTTATCAGGCCCAGTGCATCCCCAGCCAATTTACCCTGAAATGGAACCCTCGTGATGAGCCTGGAAGATCAAAGATGAAGTAGCAGCAGCTCCAGAAAGCAGCACCTATTGCCTTGAGCAGGCAAAGGGCTCTGGAGTGTCTTCCTGCACAGGAGAAGCACTTGGCGGGGGAGGTGGGGGGGGGTCTTAATTGAGAGGAGTGGGTCATGTCTCCCAGCTCATAAATCTGCAAAGCCAGACTCCTCAAGAGCTTTCTCCCTGGGTGCCCGGGTTCCACATTTCAGAGGTTAGGGGTTTCCAAGTCAGTATGGGGACCTTCGCATGACAAGCCTGCCAGGTCCGAGCATACATGCGTCTCAGGAGCTCCGGGCCTCTGACTATTAATTCTAGTATTTGCTATAAGCTATTTGTGTTTGCTTTTCTGCTGGAGAAAATGAGGGCCTCTGTGTAGCTCTGTGCTATCAAAGAGTCTCTCTTGCCCTCCCGTGTAGCCTTTTACTGTTTCTTAACCACCCTCAGTTTCTCATTATCCCTCTGCCTGATGTCAGTATAATTTAATAATAATCCACCCACTGTGCTGTCCCAATAGGCATTGTTACTCCCACACACTTTCTCAGCGCCTGAATCATCTCAGTGGCAAGGGCGTCTCCTCTAGCAGGCTGTTTCCAGGGTTACTACAAGTGCCATTTTGAGTGATGGGTGTGTGGCTTTAGGCCAGAGAGCCTTCTTGCCCTATGTTCCATGCCCTGTGAGGCCCTTCCTGCCAGCTGGTTAGAGAGTGAGAGGGACTCAAGACCTCACCGTGCCACCTGCTTTCTTAAGCCCTTTGCCATACAGGCAGTATTGGTTTGGGTTCTCTAAGAAGTTGAGACCAAAGGGAAATTTGGTATTTATTGGTAGAAATGCCTGTGGATGATAAAGGGGAGAAGGGACCGGAGTAGGTAGGGAGCCTTCTGAAGAAGCAGCAGCGGCTCTTGGGGTATAACAAAGTGAGTCTGGCAAGGAAAGGAGTGGTAATCGAGTAGGACAAGTCTCAGATGGAAAGCCACACCAAGGTGGGAGGAGGGGCAGCTTGGGCAGGGAGAGTTCGCCTCGGATACCCCTACTTTGCTCAATCATCGGTGTGGAGCAGGCCGAGGAGAACAGGGCCGGTGTTGTCTAGAGGTCTGAGTGCTGCTCTTTTACGTAGCGTCATAAAATGGACTGAAGAAGCACCAGCTCTGGTCCAGAGCAAGAGAAAGATGAGCTTCTTCCCCAGCTCACCTTCACTAGACCTGTGACCAGTGCAAGCTACTTGATATTTAGGCAGGATTACCACTAGATAGTTGAAATGATTCGATATGAACTATGCAAAATTACACGGCAGAAAACACTGGCGTTTGGGAGGCTTCAGAAAAAAGTCATTTACTGATCACCCTTGCATCAAATCCATCTTATCTCTGGTCTGTTTGAACTCATTTTACATTTTAAATTGAGGGTAGGGGCAGCCCTGGTGGTACAGTGGTTTAGAACCTGCCTTCATCCCAGGGCGTGGTCCTGGAGTCCCAGGATTGAGTCCCACGTCGGGCTTGCTGCATGGAGCCTGCTTCTCCCTCTGCCTGTGCCTCTGCCTCTCTCTCTCTCTCTCATGAATAAATAAATAAAATCTTAAAAAAATAATAAATAAATTGAGGGTAATGTCAGTGTTCTTCAAAAGCACACATAAAAAAAAAGAAAAGAAAAAAGATGGTTGCATTTTATTTTGTCAACATTTGGGAAATCTTGTTGTCTCAAGTTTATAACTCAATAAATCCACCAATTAGAGTTTTTAACATTTCTGACGGAACATGTACACTCTCCCTTGGAGATTTAGCTGTTACGGTTTGTTTCATGTTCTTACCCTTTTAGATGAAAATTTGTACTGTTTAGAAATCTGTCTCTAACACTGGCAAAATACGTATAAATCAACTTTGCGCTGTCTCTGGATCGCCTCTGTGTGCAATATTTCTTCGCAGTTTATTGTATATTTTCAGTATGCTATCTAATAACTATGTCTGCTGTAAATACGTTTGCTTTCTCAGGCCCATAAAGCATTGCTTCACGTCCCCTGTTATGGAATAACAGACTGCAACTATTTGTCAATTTCAGCTCCATTACAGATTACATGAAGAAAATCCCAACTAATGGCCACTAAAACACTAATACTCAACTTTGACCAATACTGTATTAAATCAGTTGTGTTGGATGCTCCTGTAACCAACTAACGGTATCTTTATCTAACCTCCTTCTTTAGGAATCCATCGATATATTTAAAAAGCAACAAAAACGTTGACTCTCGGAGCAAAGAATGAAAATAATCTATCAGTGAGAGAGTAGATACTAGATAATTAGAGGATATTGGTGGAAGAAGCCTTAGAAATCCTACAATCTGATCCCCTCATTCTACATACGGGCACACAGGTTAAGTGATTTATCAAAGGTGGTTCAGGCAAGCGGTAGTAGGATTTGGGCCCAAAGTTAGATCTCCCACCCTGGACACCATAGGCTTTCCCCTATGTGCATCCAGTATGTGTTTAACATTGTGTTAAGTCATCCAGGAAACACGAAAGAAAAACAAACCCTTTTCTTAATTGATATCAGTTTTTGTGGTAATAGTTCTTAATGGACACAAAATCACCTAAACGTGTTACATTGAGGAAAGAAAGGAAGAGGAAAAAGAAGAATAGATATTTATTGATCCTTTATTCCCTGAAAATATTTTAGTGTACCTAATTTCATGTTATCCATAAAAATAGTTAGAAGTGGTATGTTTCAGTACCCCCCCCCCTTAATAGGTCAGGTGACTGAGGTTCAGAGGATTAAGTGGTCTATACAAGAGTATAGAGTCATAAATATAGATTATCTATGACTTCGAAGCCCTCATTCCACCACGGCTGGAAGAGAACATCCAATTGATAGCCATCGATTCAGCCTGGAACAATAACCTTTGAACTCTCAAAATAAATGGTGTCATATAGTCACATGCTTAATGATGGTGACGCTAGAGCTCACACACAGGTCTGATGACTCCAAAGCTCCTCCTCTTTTCTCAAAATAATCTGGCTTCCTATTTTCCCCCTTCATGCAAGTTTCTATTAGTAAATCTTCCTACTGCCTTTCTACTCCAAATATCATCAGTTAAATGCAACGGAAAAAGTATAAGGAAAAAATGTCACGTTTTTATTATGGACACAGCCACACGTGTCACTGGCCAGTCAGATTAATGAATCATTCTAATTAACTCTCTGCAGGATGTTGCTCTGGGAAATCAATGAATATTTCATTGATTTTGGGACTCTTCCCTTGGTTATGGTGAGCATGAGAGTGACAACGTCTGAGACTGTGTATATGTGAATCTGCTTATAGGACTTGATATTTGTTCTTTGTTTCGATCTCCCCATAGTATTATTTGGTATAGAATTGCTCTGACGGAAAAAAAAATGTTCTGATGATAGGTAAATGTGATAGACATTTAAAACATGAGAATATTCTCAGGAACTAGTCACCTAGCATATTTCCAAAACATAGCTCTTCGGGTAGGCTATGGAATATGGAAGGAAGACCATAAAAGGGTTTCTTTTTTTTTTTTTTAATTTTTTTCATAAAAGGGTTTCAACTGGGGATCTGTTTCACTTTTTTTGCCTTTGCTAGAAGATATCATGAAGCTCTCTAAAGAAAATTCCTTTGTTGAGGCAGCCACAAACTCTGAAGTAAATAATTTAGGCATATGCACAAGATATTTTCATGACTTCCATATATTTATCTGTGCCCTTTCCCCAATCCTTTTTTAAATCCAAGCCTGTCTGAGCTAAAAGGAAACAAAGGTCTACCTTAATGGACACCATTGGTCAAGATGAAAATCTGAAGGGGAGACAGTACACATTTGGGGGCAGGAGAGGTACAACGGTGATGGAATTAGTCAAAATAAGAGAACTGAAAAAGAAGAAGATGTTTAAAGAGATAGCAGAAGTTTTCTTTAATGAGCTGATTCTTTCCCACCTTGAAATATTTTCCTTCTAGGAGGAAAAAAAAAAAAGACCTTGAAAGTTCTTGGTTTGGATATTTTGAGGGCAGCATGTGGTTAGTGCTGAGATAGCCATAAAATAAGACAAAGTCTAAATGGGGCAGACATACTTTTCAGAATTACTCTGCATATTGGAAACTCTCGCTTCTGCTATGATTGGACAGTGTCTACACAGGATCAGTCTAATTATCTAGTCTCCAAAACAGTAGATTAAAGGCTTGAATGTTTTAAGGATGTTATTGTCTCGAATGTGAGTTTTTATTCATTCAGTGCATTCATTTTAATTCTGATTTCTAATAAGTTGTGTGCTTTTCATTCCACACTCCATTCTCTTTGAATCTTTAAACTTGTATTTCTGAGCAACAACTGCAGTGCTAAACAATGACAGTAGTTGGTGTTCGAAAACAGATCTTTTCATGAGTAATTTAAGTATACAATGTGAATCATTTCTGCAGTGGGGTAAGATTAATATTGTTGGTATTGTCCTTGAATATTCTGTAGGCTTAATTATTATTACCTGGATAAATTTTAACTTTAAAAATGTTAATTTAATTCACCAGGTCTCCTGGCTCATTAATCTTTTCAATAATGCCACTTAGGATAAAATGGCTCATCAAACAATAGTGATTCAATCATAAATATGTGGAAGTAAAATAGCAGCGACGTTGAAGGCACATAGGATTCAAAACATTTTTTCAGTCCTCAGCGTTCTTCATCTTTAATAACATCAGTCATTGTTAGAGATTTTCCCACTTCATTAAAACATAATTATCCAGTAATGTGACTTTTATGTTTCTCATACACACGGACATGCATGTACGTGCCCGCGCATGTGTGCAGGCTCCTCTTCATGAATTATGGAGATGTCAGATTTACTTTCCTCATCTTGAGAATGGGCATAATGCCTGCCCTGCAGACTTCAGAAAGTGCTTGAGATAGAGGATACTTGAAGGGATAAAGGGTAATGATAACGTAAGTTGGTGTGATCATCGCTATTGTTAGGAACAGTCTTGTTTCCCAATCCCAAGTGTAAATTTTCCAGTTCAGTGACACTTTCTGGCCTATGATAATCCTGCGTGCTACGTAGGGCATCTGTATGCATAAGACACGATACACAGAATCTTTACTATAAGCCTTCAGTTTGCACACGAGGCATTTAAAGACACCAATTGATCTGCTCACAATCAAATAAGTGGTGGAGACATAGTTCATCATCAGCTCTGCTTCTAAATTCCATGTTCTTTCCACTGTACTTTGACTTTTCATCATTCTTTTGCTTAAACTTCAGTGTAACTCTTCATGTTTACAGTTGATTCTTAGAGGGGATCCCTGGGTGGCTCAGCAGTTTAGCGCCTGCCTGTTGCCCAGGGCGTGATCCTGGAGACCCAGGATTGAATGGAGCCTGCTTCTCCCTCTGCCTGTGTGTCTGCCTCTCTCTCTCTCTCTCTCTCGAAAAATAAATAAATAAATAAAAACAATCTTAAAAAAGAAAAAAGAAAACTGGTTCTTAGGTAAAAAACAAATGACATAAGAATAAAGCACAATTTGTGTCATGGAGCTGGATCTAAAAATACCATTTTATTTCAGTCTTAATATGTACGAATGACATTACAGAAATCAGCTCTCAGATTTGCACTTGGTCCTTTTTTGCGTTTTGGTCTTGGTTTTGATTTTTGTTTTGTTTTTGCTTTATTGTATGGATGGGAAAAACTGAGACTGGGAAATTAACAGCTCGTGATGCCGCAAATTATACAAACAGCTAATATGATGTGATAAGAAAGGGCTTCTCACCCTGATCTGTTTGACTCTGAAGCTCTTTTCATCATCTTATTTATACATGTTACACAAAAGTGAAGCTTGCCTTGTAATTGTCCTGACAATTTTGATCTTTTATCTATTATAATTAATCACTGACTTGAACAATAGAGGTAGATATCATCTCCTCTGTGTGAATTATTTTATCCTGCATTTTCCCTGGCTCTGGTCATCCTGCCAACTCCTTATGGTGGAATGTTACAGCCCCAAAGAGAGCCAGAACTGCTTAATAGTTCATCCACAAGGCCCAGCTACGTGGAGAGCTGGTGATTTACAATGGGCGCCAGCACAGAAACAGGAGGCTCAATTGGACTGTAGAGTCCATTGAGACATGCACCAAATCTACTTTCACATGTGATTTATGTCATTTGGGACAAACAACTGATAATCTATCTGAGGCTATGGACCAGCCTTTTTAGACCAGTGAATGGTAATGTCTCAGAATTTATTCCTACTGCTAACTCTTTCTCTTTCTATATCATCTGTCTAAATTTTTAGGCTCGCTAAGGGAAATATCTCTGGCTTCAAATTTATCATAATAAACAGAAGTTGGTAGGAAAGCTAGAGCCATCTGTTTTCTATAAATTAAACATTTTGATTAGAGACCCCTATAGGATATATGTGTTAGAAATATATGGTATGTTACTTAATGTGAAAGAACATTATTTCTCGCTATGATTAAAATATGCAAGTCTTGGAACTTGTGTCTTGTTTCACTGTTATCTGCTTTGTTGTTTTCTTTAGAAGTATCAGAATTAGATGGTAAGAGGGAGATAGAGAAGGGAAATAGTGAGAGGAGGACTAAAGTGCGAGAAAGAAGATTTTATTAATCTTATTTTATATTTGGATCAAAGTAAGGGTTTTACCCTTCTTGGTTCTTATACAGTTAAGAAGAAAAGAGAACATTTTAAATAAGTGCATTCAAGATTTAGATTTTTAAAATTTGATTCCCTTTTTTTTTTTAAGATTTGATTTAGTTATTTATTCATGAGAGATGCAGAGAAAGAGAGAGGCAGAGACACAGGTAGAGGGAGAAGCAGGTTCCTCACTGAGCAGGGAGCCCCATGTGGGACTTGATCCCAAGATCCTGGGATCATGCCCTGAGCCCAAGACAGCCACTCAACTGCTGAGCCCCCCAGATGCCCCTAAAATTTGATTCCTGATTATTGTATTGTTTTCCTGAGGATTTACACATAATTGCCAGAACCCAATGAGATATCTCTTTCCTCCTTCGGTTTGAAATAGAAGACAATGCTCCGATCCTTCTTGAAAGTTTGAAAGGAAATCTGCTAAAAAGCTCTGTGATTCTTCCGTAGCAATGCCTGCATCTGAATGTTAGTGAGGAAGATTCATGAAGTTTGCCTTCACGGAAACTGGAGGAATATATACTCTTCCTAATGCTGGTCGTTGGGCCCGGAATAAGAATCGCGGTAATACTGTGAGTGAATTAGGATACGGAATCCCTAAAAGTACCAGTAAGAAGACCTCAGAGGGTGGTTCTATTCCACATAACATCTGGCTAGATGACTTAGAGTTAGAGTCAGAAGTATGAAGCAACAATGCAAAACTACTGTTCAACCACTGGCGAGCCAACAATTTCTCTCTCCCCTCATGGAATTTAGTGACCTTCCTGGATTTGAATGTAGATAATTAACCAAAACTGGAGGGACAAAGGTGGGATATGTTCTTTTACTGCCCTTTTATTTTTTTCCTTCCTGTTTTGTTGCCTTTCTGTTGACTCTTTGGGTGATTGTGCTATGTGCTGATTTCCTAATCCTCTGAAATGTATAATCCCTACTCCTGAAACAGCCTTGGGATAGCTTCAATTCTTTGCCTTTTCTATTCTCCTTCCTTCCCTTATTTTAACTAGATACTCTTTGTCTCTTGTCCTCCCCACCGTTTCAGGGCCTCCCCAGATTGGCCCTTCCATTCCCCCTTAGGGGCCTCTGGTCACGCATTTACACCATTGTGATAGTACCTTAGAAGGTTGCATGTGAGTCCCAGGGGACGGTAGAAAGTTCAATGTCTTTTTGAAAATTTGTAGGAGAATACAATAAAGTTAAATTTTTTTCTCCTAATTCCTCCTCCCATAGTTAACCTTCACTGAAACCTATTGTTTCGAAAAACGTCTGGATGGAATTTCATCAGTTTGGTGCAGATATTTACATTAGTTTGATTTGAGAGATTATAGACTATCCAGTGGTGTGCTGGTAAATGCCTCTAACAACCGGCTCTAAGGGGACCGAACGTACACATGTGTACACACATAGACACTTTGTATAAACTTTAGTGATATAAAAGATGTTTAACATGCAATTTACAGGTAGTGATAAAATATAAAATACTCTTTATTGTAAATTCCATATAGCCATTTGCTTCTCATACAATGTTTTTGTCAATTTTTACTGAAGTGTTGTGATGATAGCCAACCTCTGGTTGGTTGCAAGTGATAAAAGAATGTGTTTCTAATATGAGTATTGATTGAAAATATTGATTGAGCATTGATTGATAGTATTATCTTCATTTACATTAACATTTAAGACAAAGGTAGAACAACAAAGAAATAATGAAACCACTAGTTTGCCAATGAAGTAATGGATCTTTTTGTGAAATTGGACAACAGTGTTCAAATGCTAGAAGAGTATTTCTCAATTTATTATGCTGTCCACAATGTAAGGTGTACAGACATGAGATACTTGAGTTCAATCTGCATTATTAACATTTCCCCCTCACTTTTTAAGTTTAGACCATTCATCATCAAAGCAGAGGGTGGGGAGGGTTATACAGCTTCATGGGAGCAAAAACCAGCCATCAGGATGGGGCAAAAAATGTTATTCTTTCCATGTAGAAAGCATAGACATACATACAGTATATAAACGGAACTGTCTGTGGCTTAAGTATTCCATGAGGGGACAGTTAGGATAAAAATATCCAAAAGGGCTTCTTAATGGGGGGGTGATAAAAATGAAACAAAAATGGTTGAGAGACTTGTTTAGACAATCAACAAAACAAGAAATAAAGCCATGATTTGTAGCACTTACTGATTTCTGCAGTGTATATACTCCCAATCATGGCCAATTTCAAGCTACAGAGGTGGTATTACTGAGCATGGAGTTGAATAGGCACAGTGGCATACTATTCTCTTTTTCCCTTGTCACTGTAGCAGGTGGAAAGAACCTGAAGAGCATAGGAATAGTAAAATGTAATAAAATTATTAGTAAGAATAAGTTTTAAGTATTTTAATATAAATTATTAAATTGGACATTTCTATAATTTCATTTTTATTAAAGGTCTTATTTAAACAACCAGTTCATAAAATTCCTGAAAATTTAATCATTGTCTTTCATGAGCAGATTGGAGCTGGCTCCTGCACATTACTAAATGGTAAATATAAAACTCATTTTGGGGGCTGCCTCATAGGCACCTGAAAGACACAGCTTTTCTTCAGCCCTATTGAGAGGATGCCTAGAGAGGGTCCAGCTGAAATAATATTTTGTCCACAGCTTTAATTTTAAAAGAAGAATATATACTTCCAGTATTAGATTTTTTGAGTCAAAAACGTATGAACCCATTTTAGTACTTGACACCTCATATAGCCAAATTATTTCCAGTAAAATTGTATCAAATAACACTCTTCCTAATAGGAAGAGAAATTCCTATTTTAGTACACATTATACTATTTAAAATATATTATATGAGAATTATGGTACTTCATTATTGATTGAGTAGCAAATTTAAATGTGAAATTTTCATTTGCCAACTGGAGAAGATCTTATTGTGCCAAACAGTAAAATCACATGAAAAATAATAAAAATCATAGTTCTAAATATTTAAGGGTTAATTGAAAGGTTCTTGAAATGTGTCATTCCTTAACATTTGAAGTGTTTAGTTCCTTTGTATTGTATGTGATGTTATTTATAACTCACTGGATCTCTTCCTAATGGTTTTGCACAGAATTCTCTCTGCCAATAGAGAAAGTATAATGCGTCCTACTTGTGTTACAAACAATACAGTTTCTATGATTATGATGGTAGAGAAAAAGATACTGCCAGAGTCTGTGTTTCAGTTAAAAGTGTCATTTGAAGAGTCTAGAGCGATATTAAAAGTTCTGGATGTGAGGTTATATAAAATACAATTGGGATACGAAAACTTTTTAATGCATTCTTCTAAAAAATTATTGATAGATTTTTCTCTGCTTTTAAACATTTTTACATACAGATGCTTAGATTAAAAAGTCTTTATTGTCAAAATCTGGTCTCATATTTTATCTTTGTTTTCCAAGACTACAGTGATTAGTAAGTCTCAGGAGCTTTGTTGGCTGGCACATCAGGTCTTAGATAAGTTATTTAACTAGAAAGTATTATAATACAGATTAACACTTTTTAGAATGATAAAGGGCATATATTATATATGTCATTGTTTTCACATTAAAATCAGTATAAATTTGGGTCCATTGTCATAATTAGAAAACATATTGTTCAGGATTATTGGTTTAAAACAAGGACATAGCCATCTCTTGCCAAGGTGTATGTCATATGACAACGTTACTCTTTCTGACATGGGCAGCTGTGCAGAGATCTGTGAAGTTGGCCTCATGTTCAGTCATCTCTGAAACACTCGCATCTACTGGACATCTTGTGCCCTCCAGGCTCTGATCATTGAGAAGGGTCTGAAAGGCTCCCCCACATGTGCTCCTTATTGGCACATCCTCTCCACCTCTCAAGAGTCCGTCAAAACTCATTTCCCTTGGATTCTATTTCCACTGGGCTTTAGAGTCCACATATTTGGGAGAGCGCCAAGGCTTAGGCTTGGAAAGCCAGTCAGTTCAAATTCCATTTCTACTGGGTGGCTGTATGTCCTTAAGCAAACCCTCCCTCGGTTTCATCTTCCTCAAAGAGATTGATTCAGTACACCTTCATCGACTCAACAAATATATTTTGAGTTCTACACAAAGGTTCTCCAGAGCAACAGAAGGAAAAGGATGTATAGAAAGATAATAATTATTTTTTAAAGGACTTTGTTTTTAGAGGAGTTTTAGGTTCATGGAAAAACTGAGGTGTCAAAGCATTCCCATATGCCCCCTGCGCCCTCTGTTATCAACATCAGACACTACAGTGATAGTTCTCTTACAGCTGATGAACTAACATTGAGACATCAGTATCTCCCAGAGTGCACGGTCTATGTTAGGGTTCACTCTTGATGTTCTACATTTTGTGGGCTTGGATAAAATCATAATGACACGCATTTACTATTACAGTATTGTACAGACTAGCTTCATTTCCCTAAAAATCCCCTGTATTCCATGTCTTCATCTCTCCATATCCAACCCCTGACAACCACCCATGTTTTTACTGCCTCTGTAGTTTTAAATTTTCAGAATGTCATATAGTTGGAATCCTACCATATGTAGCCTTTGAGGTTAATGTGTTTCACTTAGTAACATGCATGTAAGTGTTCCCATGTTCTTTTTCATGCTTGATCGTTTATCCCTTTTTAGCTCTGAATAATATTCTGTCTGGATGTATCTCATTTTATCCTTTCACCTACTCTAGGCCATCTTGGTTGCTTGCAAGTTTGGGCAATTATGAATAAAGCTGCTATAAACATTCATATGTGAATTGTATGCGGACATAGTTTTCAACTCAGATAAATGCCAAGGAGTCCAACTCCTGGATCATGTGATAAAAATATATTTAGTTTTATAACAAAAATTGCCAAATTGTCTTCCAAAGCAGTTGTATCATTTTGTATTCCCACCGCCACCAGCAATGAATGACAGTTCTTGTTGCTTCGCCTTCTTGCCAGCATTTGGTATTGTCATTGTCCTGGATTTTGGCCTTTTCATCGGTATGTAGAGTGTGTTATCATATGCTTCTTTGTCACCTGTAGATCTTACTTGGTGGTGTTTGGCTTATTTTCAGGTTTTTGGCTTATTTTTTGGCTTATTTTCAGGTTTTTGGCTTATTTTTTTCATTTTTTATTGTTAAGAGTTCTTTCCGGGGGCACCTGAGTGGCTCAATCAGTTAAACATCTGCCTTCGGCTTAGGTCATGATCCCAAGGTCCTGGGATCAAGCCCACGTTGGGCTCCATTCTCAGTGGGGTGTCTGGTTCTCCCTTTCCTACTATGTGCTCTCTAGCTCTTAAATAAATAAATAAATAAATAAATAAATAAATAAATAAAATATTTTTAGAAAATAGTCATTTCTGTATTTTAGAGAACGGTCCTTTATCAGATAGATCTATCTTTTGCAAATATTTTCTCTTAGTCTGTGACTTTTCATTCTTTTGAGATTCATTTTTAGGAATTGGCTATGTGATTGTGGAAGCAGGCATATCTAACATCTGCAGGCAGGCCAGCAGGCTGGAAGCCAAGGGAAGAGTTGATAATACAGCTCAATCAGGACAGTCAACGGACAGAATTTTCTCTTTCTCGGTGAAGGTATATTTTTCCCTTCAGGCCATCAACTGGTTGGATGAGACTCATCCACATTATAGAAGATAAACTGCTTTATTCAAAGTCTACTGATGTAAATGTTAATTCTACCTAAAAAGTATGTCTACAACAGTATCCAAGCCAGTGTTTTACCAAATATCTAGTAGCCGTGGCCTAGATGTAAAATGAGCTATCACAAGTCCCTTCTTGGAGGTGCTCTTCCAAGCACCATCCCAATATACACAAATATCAAATCACTATGTGGTATATCAGAAGCTAACATAATGTTATATGCCAATTATACCTGAAAAGAAAAAAAAACAAATTTTACAGTTTGTGAATCTTATTTTGTAGCAAATAGAAAAGAAATCACAGTAAAAATAATAGATGTGTAAATTGAATGGTAAGTTATAATGCAACAAGTCTTATGGGAAAATAGATGAGGTTGAGGCAGATCAAGAATATAGAGTATGGAGGAGAGGGCTGAAATGTGGGAAAAGTCAGAAAGCAGAATAGGACTTAGCTTTGTGATATCCAAGGAAAGAGTGTCCCCAGCAAAGATTAATAACCTAAATGGATTAATTCATTTAAAACTCATCAGATAGAATATCTGCATAGATAGCAGATGATAACTAAATGTGATTTCTTTTTATATTCTCTTAATGATTTAAAATTAATAATACCTAGAATCATGGAGTGTGGCAAACTGGAAGAACCCTTTGAGATGATCTCTGTTAAGCACACCATCTACTCTATACATGAGCAAATGAGGTGAAAATGTCTTACTCAGCTTCAAAATCCTGTTTGCAATAGAGCCATATTTGTACTCTTGACTCCTGGGTTCCTGTTTTAACCATTCGAACATAGAACTTGTGGTGTCAGCTCTAGAACCAAGTAATGCATTTGCATTTTCACTGGGATACGAACAGATGTTTGTGCCCCTCCCCCAAATTCTTACATTGAAGACTTAATTTCCAGTGTGATGATATTTGGAGGTGGGGCCTTTGGAAGATAAATAGGTCATTAAAGGTAGAGCCCTCATAGGTAGGATTAGTGCTCTTATAAGAAAAAAACACGAGGTGATACCTCCTCCGCCATATGTGAGGTTATAGCAAGACGGTGTCCCTCCCCCAACTAGAAGGGGGGCCCTCCCCAGAAACCAAATCAACTGGTACTTTGATCTTGGCCTTCTTAGTCTTCAGAACAGAAATTTCCTGTGTTTCAGCCACGCAGTCTCTGGTGTTTCTGTTACAGCTGCCTGGACTAAGGCAGACCTTGATGTCTTTAGGCTCCTATGTCTTATGGCTATAAGGTGAATATAGAATTTCAAAGGCTAAGATAGATTGGAAGGGATGAAACCCTGGCCCAGGAAACCCTAGACCTCATACTGAGGTCTTTCTAATCCTCCCTGTATAATAGAGGACTAAAATAGAGACCAAAAGCCGGGACAAAAATGAAAGTTTAGATCTTCTTCCTTTTCCGAGTTGAACATACTTGGCCGACTCCATCAGTCCACAACGTGGGCGTGATGCCTCTTTGTAAATAAATATTAATGGAAGCAGGTTTTCTCCAACTTCGATTACAGCTGGGGGGAGCGTGTTAGGCTGCTCTTAGGCCTTTCTTCTTTCCCATCCCAAATTTAGTTTCCCTCAGCTGTAGGCCATGTGGGATGGGCGACCCCATGGGGGTACTAACTGTGTGGATAAATCCAAGGCAATGCCAGTGGGCCCCTTCCCGGATGGCGTTCTGTGTGTCACTGCTTGGCTGTAATACACTCTAAATAATACTTGTTGTTTGAGAAGCTGGATTGACGAATGCAAACAGCACTGTTCAGGTTTATGAACATCAATTAATATTCACCCATCTGTCTCTCTGTACTTCCTGCTTCTCCACTTATGCAAATAAGACTGTCAATTAGTCTGGAGGCTGACGGGACATTAAAGAGTCGTTTGTTGTGATGTGTTTGCAATACATAGACTTTTTGTTTTCTTTTCTTAGGACAGAACCTTATGAATCTGACTCTAAAGTATGGAAACATAAATAACCTTTAGTTATATCAGAGTTGGTCTTTGCATCTGCAGCGGAGACAAAATGTTCTGAGAATGGGTATGTTCGAGGTGAAACTTGGATAAGCCTCCTAGTCAAAGGAGAAAAGAAAAAGGATTGCTTTTAGGAGAGAAGCAGACATGAGATTAGGGGCTAAGCTTTAAAAGTCTGCATCTGTATCATTATTAAATTATCTAATTAATATTATTTAATAACGCATATTAACTAATTTAGAGCAAATAAGCTTGTTGACCTCTCACTTTGTAATTCCCACATCAGGTCTCTTGATATCTGCAACCTATTAGCTTTATAAGCGTGACATTATTATTATTCAATTAAAGTTCTAGGTGTCTTGGGAAGACACGAGATGAAAGGTGATAATTTGGTTTAAAATGCGGCCGTTTCCTTGTTATTGTCAAGTAGACAGCATGTCTGTTTAATTTTGTCAGTTAACATTTTAATACAATACATATTTCAAGGATACCACGTTATACTCTGGTAGAATTTGCCACAGTATCAGTAGCACCTACCTATTGCCTAATGAAATCATAGCCCACAAGTACGAGATGCGATAAACTCAACAGCATTTAAATGCTTCTCCCTCATATAGTATTTTCACTTTTTTTTCCCTCTTGATATTTAATTCACTTAATCCCTGGTATGTAAAGTATAAATAGATGCAATCTCCATAAAGTCCTTAGGGTTTGGCACACTCCTAGTTACCAAGTAGTGATTCTCAGATGGAGAAATTCTCAAGCTTATCAATCCTCCCAGAGCGGGGAATACAGGCCTCTATTTCCCAAACACGATTGATTCATTGTTGCTTTAACTGCTTCCAGAATGTGAAGTTGGTTTTTTTCTCATTCTCATCTCTGAATATCAATCTGTCCCTAAATTCTGTGTAAGACATTTTTTAGGTCCTGTGATGCGACTCCCAGATAAAATGGCTTTGCTGTCCCTTTTCACATACAAGCCAACCCGTTTATGACAGGACCTATTCTCTGTACCTGTGAGTGGCGCCGGGAAAGGGCCAAGGTGATCCCATCCTGTTTGCACTCCCAGTTGTCTCAAATCCAATCAGGATGACACGGCAATCGACGTGAGAATAGCCCGGCTGCCCTTAACATCTTATTTCCGGCAGTGCGTGTTAATCAAACTATATCCCCTCCCGATCGTATCCTGAGGAGCACATCCTCATAAGAGATAATGAGGGGAGGAAAGAGTTGCTTTGATGAGGACAAACACGGTTTAAGGAACAGGTATTTTTCTCCACCTGCATGAGATTAGGAAATATTCAGTTTGGAGTCAGATATTGATGGCTTAAGGAATTTTTCTATCAATGTCCAGCTTTGTGACTTTGCAGAGGGATTTTAACTCTCTGAGCCTCCCCTTCTTTTGGGTTCCGGAGATGTACACACACACACACACACACACACTCATCCCATTGGTTACATTGAGTTGTGGTGATGCAAATAAAAATGAACATGGAGGTGCTTTGTCAACTTTGAAGCACCGCAGCAAACTGAGTGCTCCCAAATATCTCCTTTCCACTAGCTGTGGCCCCTTGCTCTCTCATGAGCATGCTCGGACTACTCCCTCCCACTCATGCTTCTCCTTGCTCCTGTGTTAGTTTACTGGGGATGCCATAAGAAAGTACCACACACTGGCTGGCTTCACAACAGAAATAACTTAAACAATAGTTTTGGGGGCCAGAAATATGAAATTAAGGTGTCAGCAGGCTCTTTTTTTTTAAGATTTTATTTATTCATGAGAGACACAGAGAGAGAGGCAGAGACACAGGCAGAGGGAGAAGCAGGCTCCCTGTGGGGAGCCCGATGCAGGACTTGATCCTGGGATCCTGGGGTCACGCCCTGAACCAAAGGCAGATGCTCAACCACTGAGCCACCCAGGTAGCTAGTAAACGTCTAGAAGATTCAATTCTTTATGAGGGCTGTGAGAGTAAAATCTTTTCTAGGGCTTTCGGTTTGGCTTACAGACAGCTGTCTTCTCCCAGTGTCTCTTCACATTGCCTTCCCTCTGTGAGTCTGTTTCCAAATGTCCTCCTTTGATAAGTAGACCAGGCATATTGGATTAGTGACCGCAGTAGAGATCTCATTTTGACTTGTAAAGATCCTTTCTCCAGATAAGACCCTGTTCTTAACTGGGGTTAGGACACCAACATACCATTTTTTTAAAAAAGATTTTATTTATTTATTCATGAGAGACACAGAGAGAGAGGGAGAGACACAGGCAGAGGGAGAAGCAGGCTCCCTGCAGGGAGCCCAATGCAGGACTCAATCCCGGGACTCCAGGATCACACCGTGGGCCAAAGGCAGGTGCCAAATTGCTGAGCCACCCAAGGATCCCCAACATACCATTTTTAAAGGGATGCGATTCAACACCTAACAGCTCCTGAAGAGCTATATGGCTGCCTACCTTGTCCCAAGTCTTTACTTTTTGGGGGATCCCTCTCTGACCACCCCATTGAAAAATGCACCCTTGTTCCCAGGCACGCATGCATTCTCTCTCCCTCTTTCCTGCTTTGATGTGGTTGATCACGCCTACTACCACCAACATACTATTTATCTCAGTGATTTACTTTGTTTCTCGTCTGAATCCTTCCACTTGATCAAAAGCCCCACAGGGGTGGGGACCTTGGTTTGCTTTGTTCTCTCCTGTCTTCTAGTCACAAAAACAGTGCCTGGCACATAGTAGATGCTCAATAAATGATTCCTGAATGAAATGCAAAAGTGATGCTTCTGTGGCACCTGCCCTCAGGGTACCCAAGTTTTGAGCCACATTATCTTCCCTCTCAGTATCCAAGTAGGTGAGAGCAGCCCATCTACGTGGAAAAATTCCCTTAAACAGCCTATTACTAAAGCGCTCTCTAAGTCCCAGTCAAGCTTAAGCTTACTGTATTCCTCAGGTAAAGTTCTCAGTGGGAAAAGTCGAGGCAACAGGTTTCAGGCCATTATATGGTTTATTCTTTTTTTCTTTAGAACTAGCACAGAGTTTTAATGCTGGAAATATCTATTTAGGTAGCTTGAAGGGAGGAGAATAAAAATTAGGGGTCCAGACATTAAGTGGTGATGAAATGCCAGCAGGACGTTACTTGACTTCTGCGTATCCACTTGGGGAACTAGAGACTCAGTTCACTGCTGGTAAGCCTCGAACTCCATGCTGGATTCACTTAGCAATAGGACTCATTAAAATAATGAGTCTGTCCACCCAAAATTTGGCTTCAAGATCACTTCTGGTACTTAAGCCTTTTAGTGCCATGATTTTAGAAAGAAATAAAAAATGTGTTTTTTCCTTCTTTCTTTCTTTCTTTTTCTTTTCTTTTCTTTTCTTTTTTTTTTTCCAGCTCTTCTTTAGCAAATGAAGCTCATAAAGGTGCCAGTGACAAAATAAATCAGTTATCTGGTGCTCTCAGCTGAATATAGCTGCTGTTATTGTTGGCTGATGTGCCTCTGGGGAAAAGGCATTTCAAAAAGGACTAAATCCACACATAGTGTTGCTGTAATAAAGCAACATTTAGCAAAAAATCAACTTTAGGAACACTATATTAAGGCTGGAAGCTAATTTACAGGGAAGGCTGTGCAAAATCCATTATTTCAATGCCATCTATCTGTAGCGGACTCAAGTACTGCCAAGACTAGGTGTGAATTCAAACTATTGCCATTTTCTGGTGCAGGCTGCGTGGTGTGCCAGAAAGAGCTTGTGCTCATAAGTCTAACAAATGCAGCTCAGACACGTACTAACTGTAATTTTGGTCAAATCTCAGACCTCCTAAACTCATTTTTCCCATCTTTAAAATGGAGCTAATGGTTTTGTCTCGAGAGGTACATGCAAAGGTTAAGTTAAAATCTTGGAAAGCATGCACTGTTGGTTGTATTCCTGCTATCCTGGGGGTTGGTGATACCATTCTGTATTCATTTAGCCCAATCACGATGGCTCATTTCTCCATGTCAGCACATACATGTTCCAACTACTGATTTCTGCAGATTGGGTGACCACGAACACATCTGCTCAGTTCTCCAAGGCTCAGTTTTCTAATTTGCAAGCTGTGAGATCAAAGGCAATGATAACGATAGGAGCAAACGACTATGGAGCATGTGCCATGTATGAGGCACTATGCTAAGTGTCATCAGAATCCTGTGAAATGGGCCTGATTGTGATGCTATATTACAGATGCAGAACCTGGCTTCCAGACAGTATGTCACTTGCCCTCTGTAATACAGATAGAATGTGGTTTTAAAAAAATAAGGCAATTCTTATAATATCTGTAGAGATTTAGCAAGATTCTTTTTTTTGTTATTGTTATTATTAGTGGCTTTCTCATGACCCTCATCCTCATGTCGTCCATAATCTCCTTTATGACTGTGTGATCTTTGTGAGAACAAGGAGTGTATCACAGGAATATTATTTGTTATTGTTAACTAGAAAACTGCATAGACAATAAGTGCGTGAAAGAGAAATAAAAAAAAGTAAAGATAGGAAGTGATAGAAGGAGGAAGGAAGAAGACAGAAGAGAGAAAGGGAGCTTCAGCTGGGAAGCACCTGCATGAACTCTGAAATATGTTGACATAATTATGTTGACCCAGGCTCTCTTCATAGATATTCGAAACTTCCATTTACAGAAAAAAAAAAAATCTCACTTACAAGGAGAACTCTTATTTTTCCTGCAAATCCTTATTTATACTTCCTGTGTGTCTCTGTTTGAACACAGCAGTTGGGGTCAGCCTGCTGCTAAACTTCCTGAAGAGGAGGCTAAAAGATATGTATGTCTTACCTGAATGGCAAACTTTGTGCTCCCTTCACCCGTATCTCCCCTCTAGGTATTAACTTTCTTCCTTTTATTCCTCACACTGTCAGGTTTGGGATATGGAAAATGTTTGGAATTTGTAAAAAAAAAAAAAAGAAAAGAAAAGAAAAGAAAATCAGTGCGTATTTAATAAAAATGATATGGCAAAGTTTTCATTAGAAAAGGGTGTACGTACTGGGCAGCCCAGGTGGCTCAGCGGTTTAGCGCTGCCTTGGGCCCAGGGCGTGATTCGAGAGACCCAGGATGGAGTCCTTCATCGGGCTCCCTGCATGGAGCCTGCTTCTCCCTCTGCCTGTGTCTCTGCCTCTTTCTCTCTGTGTGTCTCATGAATAAATAAATAAAATCTTAAAAAAAAAAAAAAAAAAAAGAAAAAGAAAGAAAAGGGCATACTTGGGCCTGGCAGTCTAGAAGGATTTCCCTTTCTCTGCCACCTATCTATATAAGGATGCTGGAAACATTTTCCTTGGAAAGCTCACCTTTTGACTGTCAGTAGTAGATGTTTTGGGAACTCAGAAAGACATGAAGGTAAGGATATGGGCCTTCATAGTTTTTTTTTTTTTTAATTTTTATTTATTTATGATAGTCACAGAGAGAGAGAGACAGAGAGAGAGAGAGGCAGAGACACCGGCAGAGGGAGAAGGCAGGCTCCATGCACCGGAAACCTGATGTGGGATTCGATCCGGGGTCTCCAGGATCGTGCTCTGGGCCAAAGGCCGGCGCCAAACCGCTTCGCCACCCAGGGATCCCCCTTCATAGTTTTTATGGTAAGTATATCCACACGTTTTAATACAAAAATGGGTAGTCTTCAGCAAAATCACTGCTGACAAGATTCCATTTATTTATTTATTTATTTATTTAGATTCCTTTTAAATTACTTAAGAGGGAGTCATGCTTTTGTCTTAAAACCCAAGGCCATGAGGCATCATAAAATTTCAAACATCTAATTCTTCTACTTTCTCGCTTACAGAGGCTACCACTTTGACCTATCTAATAAGAGTATGGTCTCCTTCAGAAAATCTATTATTTTTCTTCTTTTTATTTTATTATTTATTTATTATTTATTTTTATTTTTATTTTTTTAAAATTTTTCTTCTTAAAGAAAGTAAAGAGCACAACTCTGTTGTTGTTGTTACCATTAAACTGTCTTTTCAGGGTACCCTGTATCCTATCCTCTTCATTCAGGCATGGTGAATATTAGAAACTAGTGAAAATTCATTTCAATTCAACAAATGATTTCTGATGATCTGTGTACGTGGCTATCTTTTGTGAATGGGCAAGCCCAAGAATTATAAGACGGATAGTAGTTTTCAAGAAGTGTACAGTTTTGGTGACTATATTCTATGTCAATAAAATTGGAAAGGAACCACTGTATGCTACCTAAAAATGCAGATTCTTGGCTTTTCTCCAAAGTTGGAAGTTCTAACAACACTGGCTGGTCTTTGAGTGGGGATGATACTGAGGTGACACACAGAAGCAGCTGCTAACTTTGATTTTGTCACACTGCCCCCTCAACATCTCCCTTACACCGTTGACTGGATGTCATTTGCCACTGATCATTATGGTTTCACTTTTGACACCTTTTATCAAGTCCACATCCTTTTCCGTGTCACCTGCCTATCTCAACATGAAGTTGAGGCTGCAGGGCCTTGTATGGGGTATATGGTTTACAAGAGTACATATGGGGTATATGAACTTATAAGTTCATAAGGACAGGGCTTTGGAGTAATCAGGGAAGCTTTTCAAAGAAAGTAAGGCTTCAATTGGTCCTGAAAGAAGGGTGGGGTTTGGTTGGAGGAGAGTCACGTACATTTTAAATATGTCCAGGAGCATCTACACGGGCTCAGTAGCAGGAAGGCACAGTTCCATGGAGAGGACTAAGAAGGTAAGACTGACGAATGTGGCAGGATTTGTAGAAAGTCCTGCCTGACTGGCCTAGAAGTTTTTATTATACCCTGGAGGTCACGGAGTAAATTAAGATGGCATTTTCAGATTATTTTGGTAACCACGGTGTGCCAGATGTCCTATAATAAGAGAAAATGAAGCAGCACACTGCTTAATATGCTCCTAGATGGTTCCATTTACAACAAGCTAGACACCCATGTGCTAAGAAAATAAAAAAAATAACATAAAATAAAGTGAATAGCAAATGTATAAAATATAATAATCAGTTGACATGTATACTGCAGCTCATAAGTATATAAACAGTTATCAAAAAGACAAAGAACAAAGGGACATGATAAAATATGAGCACTGACCTGTATTGTTCTGTGGAAAAGGGAGAAGGGGTTTGAATATAGTTGTATGGAGCCTGGAAACTCAGCCTTGGCTTACACATTTAGAATGTGAACTTGATATATCTGCATAAAACCAGACCCTTAAAGGGATGGGTGAGACTAAATGTCCCCATTGGCCAGAAGCTTGCCTGTCCACACCCTAGAGGGCGAGGGAACAAGGGAGGGAAGAGAGGTTGATTTTCCTATGAATGAGAGCCTGCTCTTGGTAAACTCCCAAGCTAAGGAACTGTTATAAAAAGTGGTCCCTGTTGTTATGACCTCTGTTGGAAACAAATGGAGAACCTACAGTCTGGGCCTTCAGAGAATCTCTGCAGATAAATGGCAATGCAAGGTATACTTACAATACCCAGGATGTAAATCCTAATAAGAGGAAATGTCTTCAGACCCATGAAGCAGCAGGCCCAGAGCTTTAAGAACTTTAGCAAACAGGAGATTTTGATTAGAGACCAAAAAAAAAAAAAAAAAAAAACAGTGTTTAAGACGATTAGCACATTCTAGAACCCAAACATAAAATGGTATGCAGAATCACAGCGATCTCCCCTTTTTTAAGCACTTCTTTGTTTTTGTAGGGGAGGGAGGTGCAGAGAATAAATGATTTGCCCACAGCAATGCTATTTTTTATAATGCAAGAGTAAAAAGGAGACTTTATATTTCTGATTCTAAGGCCACGGTGTTAGGGCAAACATATAAAGAGATGTGGGAATGAGAAAGAAAAGGAAGGGAAAGTGGAATCAATGTGATTTGGTGATTCTTTGGTTCTAGCAGAAAAAGAACTGTCAAGTATCACTAGCCCCAAAAAGCTGGGTAGAGGATTTAGGTTTCCAGCAGCTCTGTTTATGGAAGACAGGAAATGACATCAGAGAAAATTGCAATGTTGGCTTTCCTATCCATAGCATTCTTGGCTTTTATATATTTAACTGGCATTTACTAAGCAGCTATCACAGGCAAAGCATCAAGGTCAGGCAGTAGCACAGATATAGAGATGATGGAATGAGTCATGGTCTGTCATTTAAGAAATAGATGGCTTCGTGAAGGAAGTAATTAGATAGACAAAGAAGTGGTAACCAAAGAAGACAGAGAACGTACTTGCTGTGGAACAGGATGGGGATGGAGATGCGGATGGGGATGGGGATGGGGATGCAGCTAGCCAGACGTGTATCCCCCAGAGCCCTGGGCCCATCCTGAGCATGGACAGCTCTAACCCAGAGCAGCGGCAACACCGCCGCGCTTTCGAAGATGACACGTGAGATCTGAATTCCTTCTGTTGGACTGGCTTTTACCATTCCCCATCTGAAATCACAGGGGAGATGGCTCTGAGCACCCTTTATGAAAGGGTCCACATATCTAAAACACACAGAATGTCAACCCACCAGTTGACCTGAGGCTGTAAACGACCGACATTCTGTAAAACTAGCCATTGTTGCCACTTTGACATCTTTTTGGTGTGTTGTCTTTCTACTAGAGAGGTGAGGGACCCCTTCAGACATGTGTTGCTTAGTTGAAACCCGTAATAATGTTGTTGATTTTTAACTCTTGCCTAAAGGCGCTTTGATGAGGACACTAATAGCAGGACCAAGGGTGTAGAAAAATTACAACATGGTCCCTCTGGGCAGGTTAATTTGGGCATAATTACTGTCGAGGTGTCAGATTGGACACGTGGCCTCTTGTACACTTACCTGAGCACATGGATTCATTTATAGGAAGGAGATTTATCGTAGGAGAAAAGAAAAGTTCTTTGGGCAGGACGTGTTCTAGGGAAACAACAAGAACAATAACCAAAACCATTTGAAATTACAGGAGCCTATTTCTGCTAGAAACATAAAAAAGAAGTTCAAATCTAGAATAGTGGAGGAACAAGGTGTGTGTGTGTATAGGGAGAGAGAGAGAAAGAGAGAGAGAGAGAGAGAGGTGGGGTGGGAAGGAGAGAGCTTATTAGCTTATTTTATATATCATATATATTATATATATGTTCTATATCACATATATATACACATACAGATGCATCCATATACTAGATACATATTTTTTTCCTAAGTAGTGAGGATTGAAATTGCCAAACTGAATTTAGAAGGAACCCTCTTCTCCTAACCCAAATTTCAGAACTCGGTAGGTGGAGGTGTCAGGGCAGCGGGGAGGGACTGGTCGACTTTTATCTCCATTTAGGTCTCCCTCCAATTTATAAAATATTTGGTCAGGGTCTACAATTCTCCTGACAAAGAAGGAGCTTCAGAGAAGCCTTTTGAAAGAGAATGCCCGGCTGTTAGGGTTTGGAAAATAAGAAGCCAGAGGTGAGGTTGACAGGTTGTATAGGGGGAAACAGACAGAACTGACAGTTTATTTTTAAGCATTTCAAACTTTGGCAGATCAATTTTCTGAAAGGGTTTCCTTCTGATTGTTCTTTTGAAAGTAAGAACTGCCGGGGCTACAACAGAAAGCTGACACCCATTCAGTCCAGCACTTAGAAAAAGCTAAGAGGGAAAAGAAAGACTTTCAATTCTTGTCCTTTCTATTTATTGCGGTGTTCAAAGCGGTGAATAGTGGAGTTGGCGCTGAAAAGCATTTTCCATTATGTCTACTGCAAAGTCTCAATGAGTCTCAATGAGTAGGGAGAGTCAGGAAATAAAACTTTTTTCCAACTGGGGGAGTTTGGAGATGTATCCTCACTGCTGCAGACCAAGCTGGGGTGTCTGATAGGGGCCTACAGCTACATGATGAGAAAAAAATAAAATTAGATGGTTCAGGTTACTGCCGTAATGCTACCACTGCATCTTGTCTTACTTTTCAGCACCAAGTGTGCATTTGCTGGCTATCTCTTATCTTTCAAAAATAAGACTTGGAAGGTATTGCCAGCGATTTGCCTGAATGAATCTACTTTTCCATGAGATTCAACTTAGTATTTGACTCGACCACTTAGAATTATTCCCCGTCACCATGTATATTTTATGATAGATTTTTTTTTAAGATCTATATTCACGCCTCTCTACTAGATGGTAAGCCAACAAAAGGGCCCTGGGTATTCTGTGTGGGGTGACCAGTGAGGTGCCTGGCAAGTCATTATACACCTGATACACATTTAATGAATCGAGACCTTTGTCCTTCTTTTTTGTACTTCTTTTGTATATTCAAGCGGAGCGCTCTGTGTGGAGTATGATGCTAAAATGGGCATGGGGCTTTTCACAACTGAAGAAAGGATGGAGTTCTAACCCTCACCTATATTAAGCAGAGACTATGCTAGCTCTGAGGTTGTAGAGATAAATGACACAGTCCATGCCCTGCAGGATTCTAGTAGATAAAAAAGGATGCAAAAATAGATGATGCTGCAAGCGTATGGCTACAGAGCAACGTAAAGCACTAAACGTCAAAGAGAGAACCTTCCATGTCCAAGCAACACTAGAAAAACCCACCATTAAGATGGAAACGCATGGGAGAGATGATTTCCTTTGTCCTGGACGTCAACACGGAGAGGACAGCAGAGTGTGGAAGCATCTGTGGGTCCTGATAAATGACTCCCCGATGAAAGCTCTGTTTAATTTGCATCACATGAGCATTAGCAGTATCATGTTTCTCAACATGACCCTTGGAAAGGGATAACTTTATTACACTATGGTTTGCAAACAGTCTCTACAGCTCTTGGGGAAGGAGCTATGCATCTGTGGAGGGACCAAGCAGGAGCCCAAACTAACGAAGTGCTACTGCTGGGTGGGAGCAGGTCCCATACTTGGTTGCACGCTGGAATCCCATGGAGCAAGTTCCCGTCTGGATGGCAGGCCAATTCAGTCAGCCTCTGGGGGTTGAGCCCAGGTTTCATTAATGCTCTAGATGATTCCAGTGCATAGCCAAGTCTGAGACCAGTGGGTTGGTGTCATGCTTCTCAAGCCCTAATGGGCTAAAAATCACCTGGGAGGAATCTGAGATGCAGGCTCTTGAGTCTGGGATGGGGCTCGGGATTGTGCATTTCTAGCAGGTGCCCAGAGATGCCTGGTGATTGCGGGGTAGGAGGGGCTACAGTCACTCAGAAATTAGAGGACTGCTGATTTGCCAGCCTTCTAGTCTCTGCCCAAAGTGCCGATGGTAAGATGATTGAGTGGTCCTCTAGCTTCTATGTAATAGGTTATGTTTCCTTTTCTTTCCCAAATATCTGATCCAGAGAACAGGGGATTTGGAGGATTTGGCATGAGTTGCTGAGAGGATCAGGCCATGGCCTAGTAAGAATATTAAGATTTGAGATACATTTTTTTTTTCGGAGGGCGGATCTCAGTAGAGTCGGAGGTCACGCCTTTCCTATAGAAATGGGTGATTTAAATTATTGTGACATGTTGAGCGTGTACAGTCTCTTGCAAAAAAGTCTAAGTTAACTGTTTTTGGAATTTTGCCTGACGGCTAAAATAGTGTCCTACAACCGCCTTCATGACCTGGGGTGTAGAGTTACAAAGAAGTAACAGTCATGGTCTCTGGTCTCGGGCTGTTAGAGTTCAGATCCCGCCTCAGCAGCTTTCTGAACGAGAGTCCCCATCCTCTCTCGTGTTCTCCAGAGTGGAGATAAAAGTTAAGACCCACCGCATGCCGTTGCTGGGAGGCCTGCCTGAGGTGGCGTGGACAGGTGCAGAGAGCAGAGTACAGTGGTCCCCCCTTGGGGGTAATATCTTGTAGCCTCATGGCCCCCGGAGAAACCCGGCTTGCAAGTCCAAGCCTTTCACATCACAGGTGGCCATACTGAGAGTTAGAAGATGTGGTCATTTTTGGGCCACTGGGGTGGCTTGGCCACTCCATACTGGACCTTAGGGGATACTATAAAGCTTTTGTGTTTCAGCAAGTGAAAAGTGAGTGAGGAGAGGGTTTTCAGCACAGTGGTAGCTTGAGCAAACGCACGGGTCATGCACAATAATCCTTCCGACGGAAGCACTAGAGGTTAGGTGCCATGGCTTTTCTGGGATCTACATGATAGGATATTGTTTCATCCCATATGAACATTTTCAGCATTTCAGATCATTTTGGGGGACATTGTTACCTTATGATGTACACTCTGTATACTTATGTTTCAGCTTAGTCACACATCTGGCTAAACGTCAAATACAACAGTAAATTAGTTTAGTCTGATTTAAACCCAAAATCAACCCAGGAAAAATCTGAACCAGTCACTCAAAAACAGGTAATTTGCATTAAAAAAAATATCCTTCAGACAATTACGTTGGCATCCTAAGGACAAAGCCATGGGCGATGCAGACAGACGCTGCTGTTTTCATCAGCAAATGTTCATCAGAACATTTGTTGAATGTTCCTACCTTGAGCTCAATGTTACATTCAGAAGGGGAGGTAGCCTTGCCTAAGAACAGGAAACAGTGGATAAATCAAACGTCTGATCAGTTTTATTTTGCTTTACGTTGCACCATTTTAAAGTGGTGAGCTCCATAGCATTTCTGTGGGGTCTTCATTTTACATTGTCCTGTCGAAGACAGGACTTGGAAGGCAGCACGTATGGAGGACGCCCTTTGGGAACAATGTGAGTCCCGCCCGTGGGTCAGGGTAGCCACCGTCGGTGTAGCTCTCTGGCCCATTGCGTTCTGGTTTCTCACATTTACGTATTTCTTTTTTCCTGTCAATGATTCTCTAGGCAGAAGAAGTTGCAGACCTGATGTTAGTTTCATTAAGATTCACTTTGAATTCCTTGCTTGTCTAAGCAGAACCTATTTTTCATATTTGTTCTCTTTTTCTTTTTTTTTTTTTGTACCAAAAAAATCAAATTTTTGGAAATCAGTTCTCCAAAGAAGATGACTGTAATTCCAAACATAAATAAATTTGGTCCCATAGCACACTGCCACCCACAAACCCAATTTTCTGAACTTTCTAGGAGATTATATATAATATAATATAATAATTTAATATAATAATATAATAATATAATATAACATAATGTAATATAATAATTATATATAATATCATTATAATATATTATATATAATATATGTATTATATATATGTTGCAGGAAAAAATTATATAAGAATATATATACATAATTTTTTTTTCCTGCAGCATTTGTCCCTTTCATTGCTTTGTAAGAATACCACATACTTTTAATGAAATAACATTTTCTATTCAATATATGCTCAGACACTGAAAAGTGCACTGAAAGTGCATGGCATTCTGACATCAGAGAAAACAATATTTGCTCTGGGAGCATCCTGTGTCCTTTTTGGTTTTTACTCCTCCCAAGGTTTGTGTGATGATATTTCACTGTAGCTAAACACTATCTGCCTTCATAAGTCATAAGCTCATCCTCTCCAATTTCTTGAATTTCAAATAGTAACTGACACTTGGCTCTAAAACTGAAGAGAATGTCAATAGTAGCTAACATTTATTGAGAGCTTACTATGTGCCAGGCACAGGCTCTCTCTGTCTGCCCATTATTAGATTTTATTCCCCATAATATCCTAGGAATTAACTACTTAGAAACTTGCATCCAGAGGAAGCCACATAGTGAGCCACACAGCCTGGAAGGAGGGAATAAGGATTCCAACTCTGCATTTTAACTTCACTTCAAATAAAATCACCTGATACTGATAATGTCTTAAGTCTATATAGTTACAAGCTATAAGATTAATAAACCAGATAAAATTATGACACAGTGAAATGATAATTTTGGTTGTTATAATGGCAACCGCACTAATAAAAAACAATAATAATTATTGGATACACACGTCTTGTGTCTGTGGCCATGTGTCCAAAGATGAAGGGCCAATGACCCATACGTCCTCCCAATGGAGTCTATTGAAAGGCAGATTTCCATGGTTATGCTTGGAGTAGCCCGTCCTGCGTCCCAAAAGCTCACATGTGATGAAAGTGGAGATAGCGTCTCTGATGTTGCCCCTCCGCAAAGAGAGTGCACACCCCATACTCCGGAGTGGAAGAGAGTGACAGCTGTAAACCTGAGCAAGTCTGCCTCCTGCAGCGGGAGCTAGAGGGCAGGGCAGGGAGTCAGGAATGGAAAAAACCTAAAATGTCCAGCTCCCAGAGGGTGATAACAAATTAAACCTTTGGGATCAATCTCTCAATCAAAGACTTGTTGAGAAAGAGAACCAAAGAGACCTACTCTTTCCCAGAGAAAAGACAGCAAGGAACATAATCATATCACATGGGCTTTTCTGTCAAAAGACCCACGTCAGGGTGCAGGTAAGATTCCAACTCTTGATTTAGGATCAGGTCATGATCTCAGGACCGTGAGATGGAGCGCCGGGCATGGAGCTTGCTTGGGATTCTCTCTCGTTCTGTGCCTCTCCTACCCCCTCTCTGAATGAAAGGCAACAAAACCTCGAAAGACACACACACACACACACACACACACGCGAAAAAAAGAAAAGAAAAAAGAAAAGAAAGAAAAGAAAAAAGAAAAGAAAAAAAAGAAAAGAAAAAAAGAAAAGAAAAGGAAGAAAAGAAAAGAAAAAAGAAAAAAAGAAAAGAAGAGAAGAGAAGAAAAGAAAGAAAAGAAAAGAAAAGAAAAGAAGAAAAGAAAAGAAAAGAAAAGAAAAGAAAAGAAAAGAAAAGAAAAGAAAAGAAAAGAAAGGAAAAGAAAGGAAAAAAAAAAAAAAAAAAAAACGTGGGAACTAGTTGGAAGCTCCTGGTAGTTTGGGAGTGAAGTTCTCAACTCACCAAATTCGGGATACGTAAGTCACTCCTACTAGATAGGTAAGCCAATCTAGGGTTTTCTGACCTAGAGAATATTATTATTCTGTGAATCAAAAAGATAGTCTTGGTTTAAGCACAAACTGCTCTCTTGGTCTCCTGCTTTCAAGCACTTAAAAAATAGCTCCATGCTGACACCTGTCTATATTTTAAATTCAGCAGTCCCATGTCTTCAGTCACCACTTCCACTCCTCCGACTTTCCTTCTCCTTCCCAATCTTCTGTGTTCGGTTTCCACCACGATTCTAGCCACACAGCCTGGAAGTCTTAGGAGTAGAGTTGATTCCTGCCATTCATGTCCTACTCCCTACATGACATGAGGTTCTCCCTGGATCTCTGAATTGTATGCTCCTTCCCTTCCCCTAGTCTCTTGATAACCATCATGTAATTGGTCTTCTTACCTGCCCCCTCCCCCGCTTCTACTCTAACCCAATCAGCATTGGTCCGAGGCCAATATATGATCCATAGATTAGATTCAATTTCCAAACGAAGAATTCAAATGCTCTGAAAAATTGAACGCACTGGGCAGTTCGCCAGAGTTTGTCCGTCTCCATCATTCCCTGTTATTTTACATGTGATCTGTTTCATTCATTTTACTACCTGTCTGGTTCCTGTAGAAGTTATACATTTTGTAAGTCCATTTGACAGATTGTGGCAAATAGAGCATAGCAGTGGAGAGGTGGAGATTTGTGCCAGTGGAGTTTGGTTGGTGTTTCAGGCTACAGTGCATTCCAGCTCTGTGCCCTTTGGCACAAGCCTGAGCTTCGTTATCCAGGATATATGATCCACAGGAATTCCAAGTTAGTGGAGTTGTGGGAGAATTAAGTAAGAAACTGCATATAAGGGGCACCTGGGTGGCTCAGCCGGTTAAGCATTAGGCTCTTGATTTCTGTTCAAGTCATGATCTCAGGTCATGAGCCCCAGTCCTGCATCAGACTCCATGCTGGGCATGGAGCCTGCTAAGATTCAATCTCTCCCCCTGCCTCTGCCTCCCCCCAACCCCTATACTCATAATCTCTCTTCCTGCTCTCCCCAAAAAGGAAAAAGAAAATGCACATAAAAAAGGTTAGCACAATGCATAGTCCATATTAGATACTGTAGGAACTTTAATCATGGTCCTCGTCATTCAAACACAAACCCAATCATGCCATTCCTGTCTCAAAACCCTTTCTTATCAAATCAAATGCTTAAACACCTTATTCCAGGCTGTTCATGATCTAAGTCCTAACTACCTTTGTAACTTTTCCTTACTCACTACCTTCTTTTCTGTACCTGTCCCCAAGCCAAACTGAAGTGAATTATATATAATGAGTCTCTTTGATCAAAATGATCCAGCTGCTAAAATGTCCTTTTCTTTCACTGCTTCATCTTATTACTACCTATTCTCTGAGACAGAGTTCACATGCCATCTTGATTTAGTTAGCTTTCTGGTTGCCAATGATCGAAATTAATTCATATTCCCAAAGGCGAAAAGGGAAATTACCGAATTGACACAGTGAAGCTGGCCTAAGGAAAGAACTGGAGCCAAGTTCTAAATAGTTGTTGAGATTTTTTTTTTTTCTAACATTGCTTTTCACTTCTGCTTCATTCCTTTTTTTTTTTTTTTTTAATATGCTCTTTCTCTGCAATTGCGTCCAATTAAAAGAATATGCTATGCACAGACAGCTCCCAGGTTTATAGGAACACGAAACTTGCCTGCTTCACACCGGAGATGGACTCCACTGTCTTTTAGCCACAATTCCAAAATCTCTGTCATCTCCATTTGAAGTGGCTTAGGTCAGTCAAGTGGGGGAGGTGAGCTGGACAGGATCTTTTTTTAATAAATTTATTTTTTATTGGTGTTCAATTTGCCAACATACAGAATAACACCCAGTGCTTATCCCGTCAAGTGCCCCCCTCAGTGCCCGTCACCCAGTCACCCCCACCCCCCGCCCTCCTCCCCTTCCACCACCCCTAGTTCGTTTCCCAGATTAGGAGTCTTTATGTTCTGTCTCCCTCCCTGATATTTCCCTCACTTTTTCTCCTTTCCCCTTTATTCCCTTTCACCATTTTTTATATGTCCCAAATGAATTAGACCATATAATGTTTGTCATTCTCCAATTGACTTATTTCACTCAGCATAATACCCTCCAGTTCCATCCACGTCGAAGCAAATGGTGGGTATTTGTCATTTCTAATGGCTGAGGAATATTCCATTGTATACATAGACCACATCTTCTTTATCCATTCATCTTTTGATGGACACCGAGGCTCCTTCCATAGTTTGGCTATTGTGGACATTGCTTCTAGAAACATCGGGGTGCAGGTGTCCCGGCGTTTCACTGCATCTGTACCTTTGGGGTAAATCCCCAGCAGTGCAAAATACCATGGACTTTCTTTAGAGAGTTGGAACAAATTATTTTAAGATTTGTTTGGAATCAGAAAAGACCCCGAATAGCCAGGGGAATATTAAAAAAGAAAACCATATCTGGGGGCATCACAATGCCAGATTTCAGGTTGTGCTACAAAGCTGTGGTCATCAAGACAGTGTGGTACTGGCACAAAAACAGACACATAGATCAATGGAACAGAATAGAGAACCCAGAAGTGGAACCTCAACTTTATGGTCAACTAATATTCGATGAAGGAGGAAAGACTATCCACTGGAAGAAAGACGGTCTCTTCAGTAAATGGTGCTGGGAAAATTGGACATCCACATGCAGAAGAATGAAACTAGACCACTCTCTTGCACCAGACACAAAGATAAACTCAAAATGGATGAAAGATCTTAATGTGAGACAAGATTCCCTCAAAACCCTAGTGGACAGGATCTTCCTACATTACCAGGGCTCGAAAGAACTCACCTAAAGAGAAAGGGCAGGAGAGCACAGGAAGGGCAGGTGGCTGGCTGGTGGTCTGGATATACCAAGATTGCCCACGGGCACTTATAAATTACTCACTGTGTGCCAAGCACTGTTTTAAATGCTCTAAATATGCTACCTCATTTCTCCACTAGAGGTTATTACAAACTCCATTTTATGGGTGAAAGCGCTGAGTTATTAAGCATTTGCATAACTTGCAAGAGGTCACACCATTAAGAAACGGTAGAGCCAGGAGTCAAGCAGACCCACCCCTTGCCCCCACACATACACTTCAGCCTGTGGCTGTTACATCTGTCCCTGCCAATGAAACTTTCCCCAACTTTCTCTAACCTCCCCTATTCCTTTTTTTGTTTGTTTGTTTTTGCATATGCCACTTACCTCATATGAGAGTCATTATTTGTGCATGTATCTTAGTTACCTTAACTATAAGCATCCTAAGGTCAGGGGCCTCATCTTATCCATCACTGTGTCTTTCACAGTGCCCAGCACGGGTTCTGGTGATTGGCATATTCTTCATAAACAGTTTTTGAGCTCTTGACCAGATCCATGAGATTCTAATCGGTGTCATTGGTATTTATTCTTAAGAGATAACATGCCAGGGATCCCCGGGTGGCTCAGCGGTTTAGCGCCTGCCTGTGGCCCAAGGCGTGATCCTGGAGTCCTGGATTGAGTCCCAGATCAGGCTCCCTGAATGGAGCCTGCTTCTCCCTCTGCCTGGGTCTCTCATGAATAAATAAATAAAACCAAAAAAAAAAAAAAAAAAAAAAAAAAGAGAGAGAGAGAGAGAGAGAGAGAGAGAGCAAGAGAGATATAACATCCCACTATGAAAAAAAAAATCCCACTATGAGCATGTATCTAATAGGTAAAATGAGACTATTGAGGTCCAGAACTACAACTCTCTGATTCTAAAACTGTGTTCCAAAAAAATAAATAAAATAAATAAAATAAAATAAAATAAAATAAAATAAAATAAAATAAAATAAAATAAATAAAAAATAAATAAAACTGTGTTCTTCAGTACTACAGCATCCTAGCAACTACTAACTTTATGTTTTTACACGCAAGACTGTTTGTTAGAGGTAAAAATTTGAGACAGTATTTCTGAGTGATTGAACATCCTCATTACTAGGATATTAAATTACATTTTACTGAAATCAGAATTTGAGAATTCCAGCAAAGCCTGAAAACCTTCACCTTAGAAAATATCTTTGAGAATAATTCTTGGCATTTGCTCTTTCACAGGCCTAGTCTGAAATGTTCCGCCAAAGTTCCACATTTTTAAACCACTCTTCTATAAACCAGTAGTTTTCAACATGTCAAAACAGGCACTTGAAGAGTCTTCAGTTTAAATTATTAAAAATTACCGTATGTTTTGATTAATGAACTGTATTTTAGAGAAGTGAGGCAGAACTGAAAGCGGATGGCCAAAAGACTGGGTCCTGCCATGTGGAGCTGGAACCTTTCTCTTTCTCAAGGCTTTTGAAGCTGCTCAGCACGGGGGCACTAGTACGTCAAAGTGGACAGAAGATCATGGTCAGATCCATCCTACAGAATGTGAACAATGTGTTGTTTCACGTTCACCCCGTCTAATCCAGTATTTTCCAAACCAGTGGTCTTTTACACTGTTACCTGCACAGAAAATATGATCTTACTTGTATGTTTATTTATTCAACAATAACTCCTTCAGCAAGAAAAATGCACAATCCGCATCCTCCCTTCCTCACTTGAGCTCTCAGAAGCAGTCAACACTGCAAGCCTTTCTCTTTTTCTTATTCTTTCTCTTACCTTCCTTCTATGACCCATCTGTCTCTGGCTCCTTATGCTACCTGTCCGACCCCTCCTATCTGTCTATGTACCTGCTCATCTCACCCTACCTCACCGTTCGCTGGTGAAGTTGCTCAAAGCTCCATCTCAAGCCTCTACGTTTTTTTTGTGTCATTTATTTTCTCCTCATCAACTGGACTCCTGTACATAGATAACTCATGAGTATATATTTCTGGCAGTGACTTCTCTTTGTGCTGTAGACTTCTGTGTTGAACTGTCTACTCATCATCCGTTTAGATGGTTCAGTGGCAATTCGGGTTTAATATTTTCCAAGGGCTAACCCATGATTTCCCTTTCCAGGAAACTTAGAACTCCGAATTTGAATTAAAAAAGAATGGTATTGGGATCCCTGGGTGGCGCAGCGGTTTGGCACCTGCCTTTGGCCCAGGGCGCGATCCTGGAGACCCGGGATCGAATCCCACATCAGGCTCCCGGTGCATGGAGCCTGCTTCTCCCTCCGCCTGTGTCTCTGCCTCTGTCTCTCTCTCTCTGTGACTATCATAAATAAATAAAAATTAAAATAAAAAAGAATGGTATTACCATCCATCCATTTGTGCAAGCATAAAACAAGGCATTGTGACAACTCCCCCTCTGCGTCCCCTAATATTGAATCCATCAGCAGATCCTTGATTTGACCCACCAGATATCCCTGTTCTGTCCATAGGTTTTCATTTCTCATATCCCTCACCATCTGATCATACAACTTCTTGATTAAAACCCTTCAATTATTTTCTCTATTTTCTTACAGCAAAACATAAAGTTACCATAGTTGTTAAGACTGTGCTTTGTCTTCCTTTGCTTTCAATTTCAATTTATATTTCACTTTAATTTTTTAAGTAAGCATTTTACTAAATCATAACATGTTACAGAAAAGTGCCCACATCATAAGTGTATAGCTTGGTGAATTTTCAAGCCATACCCGTGGAACCAGTCTCCAGGATTAAAAAATAAAGCATCCCCTGTATCCAGAAGTGTCCTGTCTGCTCTCTTTGGTCACAACACTGCAAAGGTGACTACTGTCTTGATCTTTACTTCTGCACATTAGTTTTGTTAATTTTACAACTTTATATAAATGGAAATGAATGGTGTGTAGTTTATAAATACTGGCTTCTTTTGTTCAAAACTAAGTTGCCCTCACTACACTGAAATATCCCTTTTGTCATATATAAATTGACTGTGTATACATGGCCTTATTTGTATACCAACTCCTCTGTTCCATCCATCTATTTTGCACCAGCAACATACATTGCTGTTTTTATTAACATGCCAGTTATTCTGCTGCTGTATAAAATTTGTTGGATGAATATACCACATTGTTTAAATCCTGTTATTGATAGAAATTGGGGTTATTTGTGGTTTTTTAATTATTACAAATAATGTCGCTTGAGCATTCTTATTAGCGTATTCTGGTGAATATACCAAATATAAATGAATATGTATATATGAATATAAATCTAGACAGAGGGCATGTATATGTTCTGGTTTAGTACATATTTCTGATATTTTCCAAAAAATTCTTATAGCAATTTATGTTCCTACCAACACTGATTATTGCATCCCAACCCTTGTCATTATCTGTTCTCATTCTAACAATGGCCATGCAGTAATAGCAAATTGGGTTTTATTATTTTTTATTTTTTTGCAAATTGGGTTTTAATTTGTATTTCCCTTGTAACTAAAGAAGTTCAGTGCCTTTCACTTGTTTTTTGGCCATTTGGAGGTTGTCTTTATTTGGTGCTTGTCAAGGCATTTTGCTCATTTTTTTTTCCTATTGCACCATGGGTAATTTCAAGCAGATTTGAGGCTGTTGCTTTCTTTTTCCTCCACATATTCTGGCTACGAATCCTTTGTTGAAAATACATATAGCAAATATCCTTTCCCAATCTGTACTTTTCCACTTCATTTTCTTAGTAGTGTATTTTGATAAATAACACTTTAAAAAATATTTTATTTATTCATGAGAGAGAGAGAGAGAGAGAGGCAGAGACACAGGCAGAGGGAGAAGCAGGCTCCATGCAGGGAGCCCGATGTGGGACTTGATCCCAGGATCCCGGGATCAGGCCCTGAGCCGAAGGCAGGCACTCAACAGATGAGCCACCCAGGAGTCCCAATAACACTTATTTTTTAATGTGTTCAAATTATCAATTTTTTTATGGTTAGTGTTTTCTGCCTATTTAATAAATCTTTTTTTAAAATCAATCTTTAAAAAAAATTAAAAAAAAATAAAATAAATCTTTAGCCAAAACTAAAAGTCAGTTTATTTCTAAAATCTTTATTGTTTTACTTTTCACAATTAGATCTCAGCTACATTTGGGATGATTTTTTTTTCCCCCTGTACAGCCTGCAATATGGTTTAAGAAACTTTTCCTCCATATGAATGTACAATTGACTTGGAATCATTAATAAAAAGACCATGTCTTTCCCTGTAACACTGAAATAATCTTTTTGTTATGAATCAAGTGATGGTTTTTATGTGAGTCTGTTCTGAACTCACTGACCCATTGGTTAAATGGTCTGTTCTTCCACCAATATCACCTTGTATTTATTCCTACAGCTTTATAATCAGTTTTTATGTAGGGTAATATGGTTCTTACAGTTTGTTCTTCTTTGAATTGCCTTGCTATTTGCATTTCCATGGCATTTTAGTATCAGCTTGCCAATCTCAACATAAATGAACTGAACTTTTATTTGGGATTTTATTGATTCGGTAAAACCACTTAAAAAGAACTAGTATCCTACAATATTGACTTTTCCAATACATAAAATAATCCGTCCATCCATTTAGGTTTACTTTAATTCATCTCAATCATGATTTTTAGTTTTCAGTGTAGAGGTTTTTCACATCTTCTATTAGATTTATTTGTGGGTGTTAGTTTTTTAATACAATTTTTAAAATTGGAATGGTGGGTTTGCTGCAATCCAGCTCCTTTCTTGATCTTAATTTTTCTCTCATTCTGGCCACATATACTGGCTTTTTCCCTGAAGTTTCCTTCTTCCACAAGCCCTTTGTCTTTTACCTTCCTCTTCTTGCAGTGCTCTCCTCTTGCACTCCTCTCATCACACAACTGATCTCTGCTCATACTTTCGTACTTTCTATCTCAGAGAAATTTCACATTCTCAGGAATATCTTCTTCTTAGATACAATCTCCCTGTCTAATCTACCATAGTAGTACCTAGCCATTTGAGCCATTTTTTTTTTTATATCACTTATCACTTGAAAGCTCTTTGGCTTTTTAAGGTTTTATTTATTCATGAGAGACACACAGAGAGAGAGGCAGAGATAGAGGCAGAGGGAGAAGCAGGCTCCATGCAGGGAGCCCGATGTTGGACTTGGTCCCGAGTCTCTAGGACCACTCCCTGGGCTGAAAATGGTGCTAAACTGCTGAGCCACTGGGCTGCCCCTCTGTTTGGCTTTGTAATTATCTGATTTATGCCTATGTGAGCTCTATAAGGGCAGGATCATGTCTGTTTCTTTTCACCCTATTATCTGCAAGGCCTAACAAAGCACCTGGCCCTTGGCGGGATACAAATACAGAGTTTTAAATGAATGAAAGAATTCGGGTTCTTCCCATTTCAGAAACTGTTCTCCTCACTTTTTTTTAAGAGCACAAATATCATCACAGTCTACATTAATAATACCCAACCTCTTGATCTCTGATTTTGTATTTTTCCCCTTTTCTCTTCCAACCTTTTTAATTATTATACTATACTAAATAATAATGATTTTAACTGATATTTGTAATAGGAATTTAACACTAAAGCTTTTAAAAAATACACTAAATTTTTAAATAAATGAAGACATATATGTATATCATGCCTCCCTTCCTCTCTCTCTCTCTTTTCTCTCTCTCTCTCTCCAATAAGAAGCCCAGAGAATCCCTGAGTTTTTGGCTGGTGATTGAAATTTTAATTGTCATTTAATAGAATTCAATAAACTTATGTAGAAAAATAACTCCATCGTCATCAACTAGTCTAGCTCTCCATCTGTTGTGGGAATCTTCTCCACAGAGTACCTGATATAAAATCATCAGGAGTCAGCTTGAACATTTGAAATGGCAGGGATTATTTGTTTGGTCTCATCCAAAGTATGTGACATTGATACTGATAAAAATTTGCAGGAAACCTAGCATCAGCAGCAGTGAGACTGGGATAATGAGGCAAGTATAGCAAAAAAGCCTTACTTCAGTATTCCTTGTTGGGGATTTTGAGTGTGATAATTAATCACATCCCTTTCCCATCTGGATCCTGAAACAAGCGAGAAACAGAAAGAGTCATCAGGTACAGATCAAAATATCGACTTTATTGCCCATTAAAGCTAGATTGGAAACAATTGTTTTGTATATAATGAAAAAATGAGGCTTATTACTACTTCCTCTGATGTTTAGACACACCTGAAGTGAAAACATGACTATCAAAAATGTTGATTTCTCTAGTAGGAGGGACAGAGTGAAAACATGTGTATATGACTTTTAAATCATTGGCTCCAGCCAAACGAGTGATGGATGTTAGATCCTTACTGATTCATCAATCAAATAAATCAGTCCTCTTCCCAAAGAGAGGAGTTTAAGGCAACACTGCACCCATGTGCAGTGTTGACACTCTTCTTACCTGGAGAATGAAATGTTTGTCACCTCAAGGAAGTTGAAGTATAGATGAATAGCATTCTACTTAATCTATTTTTTGGCATTATCTATGACATAACTATCAACATATATTCAAAGCTATTATAAACCACTGATATCACAGAACGGTGAAAAATATTTACAAGTCATATATATGATAAGTGATTGATACTCAGAACATATAAGTATTCCTACAGTTCTGACTGCCTGGGTGGCTCAGTCAGTTAAGTGTCTGCTTTTGGCTCAGGTCATGATCCCAGTGTCTGGGATCCAGCCCCACGGCAGGCCCTCTGCTTAGTAGGGAGTCTGCTTGTCTCTGCTCCTCCTCTCTGCTCATGCACTCTCTCTCTCTCTCTCTGACTCATGCCTCTCTCTCTCTCAAATAAATAAATGAAATCCTAAAAAAAAATAAAAAAAAGAATTCCTACAATTCAACAATACAACAAACAACCTGATTAAGAAATAATAGGCAAAAAAAAAAGAAATAATAGGCAAAGTTTCTGAAAAGACATTTATCCAAACAAGATATAGAAATGACCAAAGCAAGCATCCAAAAAGATACTTAACACCAGTAGTTATTAGGGAAATGTAAATCAAAACCACAATGAGATACAAATTAGTATCTGAAAAGCAGAAAATAATAAATAATGATGAAAATGTAAAGAAATTGGAATTCTTGTACATTGTGGATAGGAATCCAAAATGGCACAGCTATTTTGGAAATGGAAATGGAAAACATTATGACAATTCCTCAAAAAATTAAACCTAGAATTAGCATATGGTCCAGCAGAGCTCAGAGCTGAGCCCGGAGTGACTACAATATCCAGAAACAGCCTTAGGTTATAGGGGTTCCATTTTACCACTTCTCGAGAATTTTCTCAGCACCATATTGCATAGGATTGCATTATGTTCATTTAAATGTTCTTTCTCTTCCTTTGAGGCGTGCTGGACTTCAGCTTTGAGAATTGTTATGGAATATAGTTGACCCATGTGATTTTTGTCGAAAACTGTAAATGTAATTAATCCTTCTCAACATCACATCAGAATTCTACAAGTAAAACTAACTATAATGCACTCTAGCTCCTTTAAGTATCAGCATAACCATTTTTAAGTGATACGTTGGTGTTTGTAGACTTTTCCTTTAGGCAGTGTGTGTAACTTTAGGGTTGGAGGGTGACAATAAGCAAATAGAGTAAGGGAAGATTGGGCAGAGGGCAACATGGTTTAAACCATTCTCAGGGGATCCCTGGATGGCTCAGCAGTTGAGCATCTGCCTTTGGCCCAGGCTGTGGTCCTGGAGACCCAGGATCGAGTCCCACATCAGGCTCCCTGCATGGAGCTTGCTTCTCTCTCTGCCTATGTCTCTGCCTCTCTCTCTCTCTGTGTCTCTCATGAATAAATAAATAAAATCTTAAAAAAAATAAACCATTCTCAACAGCTATAGAACATGAGAGGAACTGAACAACTAAATCCCTATCACCTGTTTCTAGATCAAACAGGGCATTTTCCTGATAAAATGTTTCTTATACCTTCCTTTCTTTCTCCTTCCTTGCTACCCGCCTCTGATGTTCAGTAGAGTCAATAAGAAGGGAACCTTTTCCTTGTAGACACCATTTGCTATCTATCTACCCCCCTCCCAAAAGAAAGAACATCAGAACTTGGAAAAGGTAATGCCAACATGCCTTTCAAAATTTGGACCCGTGAAACAGGACACTGTATGGAGCCTTAGAAGAATCCAGCCAATATTACTTTTGTTCATATCCTGTTTGAGCTTGTTAACTGGTTATTTATCCAGGCTTAGTTTACTCAAAGTGAAAATAGTCTCAGTTAATTTTGCATAAAACAATAAGCATTCTGTTTGTTTTGTTTTTGTTTTTTCTTTTTGTTGTTTTGTTGTCATCACACTGTTCTCTTTCTCCTGTTGAAATCATCTAATGTCTCTGAGTTTAAAATCCGGATTCTCGAGCATAATGAGTATCCTCCTAGATGACATAGGTCAGGTACATAGACCATGAACCCTGAGTATCAGCAGACAGTTTGCTTTGTCTTTGTTTTTCCTTGGTAATGTTTACCATCTTTTTACCCTGCTAAAATGATATTATCATGAGTTCATACCAAAGTGCTAAAGGCACCTCTGATAGAACAATTCTGTATGTCAACACATTCCATCATTTTCTTCTCCATGCCCCAAAACTATTCCTAAAAATTTAGTTCTCTGTGCAAATATTTAAAATGAGATTCTCTTCATAAGCGTACTCATTTCAGGGGATCCCTGGGTGGCTCAGCAGTTTAGCACCTACCTTTGGCCCAGGGTGTGATCCTGGAGACCCGGGATCGAGTCCTGCATCAGGCTTCCTGCAGGGGGCCTGCTTCTCCCTCTCTCTGTATCTCTGTCTCTGTCTCTCTCTCTCTCTCTGTGTGTGTGTCTCTCATGAATAAATAAATAAAATCTTAAAAAAAAAGAGAAGTCTACTAATTTCAGTAGAGCACAGAACTAAGAAAGGTTCAGTAAAAGAGAAAGTGCTTGAAAACATGGGATAATTATCAATTTATCAGAACTTTGGAATAAATACAGTTCAAAAATGAAAGAGACTGTGGTCTGCAATATTTCCTTTGAAACTACAAGTTAAGATCATGTTGGCCAAATGATGTAGGAAAGATACTACAGGGATAGGATTTGTCTCTTCAGGGCCACAGATTTGATAGAACACAGAGCATTGCTCCAGTGAATTATTGTATATCTCTGCAGCTCTTTAGCATTTTTACATACTCTGTATCATTATCTCATTCAGTCCTTAAAACAACCCAATGAAACAGGCTTCTCTTATAGGTAAGGAAACCAAGATTGAGGAGATACGGGTCTTAGAAGAAGTTTGGATCTATTCCTATGTATTTTGACTTTTTGTCTAATAAAGTTTTTTTTTGTTGTTGTTTGTTTGTTTTCCCCCACTCCACAGCTACTTCCAATGTTCTCCAGTATTAATAGTGACCTCTGGCTTTATTAATAAGACTTCTGTGAACTCCAGGCATATATATTTGTCTGTATCTAATTTCCTAATTTGGTTTATGAAGAATTCTACTCCATAAATCAAATAAGTTGCTTCATTGGCATTCTGGCCAATTAGATGGACTACGTCCCAACATTTCAGGCCAAATATTAAAAGAAAAACAAAGAAACCCCAATTTCCTGAATGCAAATCATTTTTCCAAAAGTCACGTGGCTGCTTTTATCCTCCGTCACCACAAAAAGCAATGTGCAGTTTGAGGAAGCCCATGGCTATGAAACCAGAGATGTCCAAAAGAAGCACTTAATTCATTCTTACCCTAATTGTCTCTTTGTCGGTCACTAGCATTTAAACAAGCAAAACCTTACCCTTTCATTTGTTCAACTTAAAAACAAGGACAGCATCTTGATTTCCCTTCCTCTGAATCCCTAAATCGTCTTTGTTTGGCAAGCAAAAGGTTGTTGTAACTTAAATATGTCTCCACCTTCTCTACCCTAGTTCATGTCACCACCATCTCTCGGGCGGACACTTCTGGAAGCTTCTAACACCTTCCTGTTTCCACACACCCCTTCTAGCCCCACTCATTTTTCACAAGATAGTCAAAAGGATCCTGAGGGAAGTGCCTGGCTCTCCAAATTACTCTCCTAGCAGTTTCTACCTTATTTATTAATCTCAAGCCATTCTGTATCTGGTATTTTTCTAACTTGCCAAGTTTGACAATTCCTCCTCCATTTGGTTGAAATACTTATTTTCTATAGTTTTACATGACTTGCTCTTTTGATTCCTTTGGGAGTCAGTACAAATGCATCTTTTCAGAAGAAGCCTTTCTTGCTACTCCAACTTGCATGATGTCTCTCAATGATTCTTTAGCGCAGTACCCTGTTTATTTTTTATAAATGTTTAGTACGGTGGGAAAAAAGTTCCAGTCGTGTGTTGTGTACTTCCTAGTTTTCTGTTTCTTCTACCATACTGTACGTTTCAGGAGGCCGGTGACCATATATGTCTTTTAATTGTCACTGGGTGTTATACTATATGTTGGCAAATTGAATTTAAATAAAATATTTTTAAAAATAAAAATTAAAAATAAAATGGGGAGAAAAAGTCCTCACTGTCTATGTACCTAGTTCAGTATTTGTCCTGTAATGTATATACTCACTAATTGTTTGATGAATGAATAGATGAATGAAATTAGTAAAGTGAATGAGTGAGTGAACAAACATGAATAGTAACTATTCAAAGCATCATTATATTGAAAAGAGAGCTGATTGCTATAAACCCAACTTCCAATCTGACTTCTCTTTATTACTTTCTTTCATTAGAAATGATTAAATGACTCATCGTCTTTACTCTTATATTATGCTTTGTTCCCATGAACCCTTATTACTTAATTAAATTATATCTGAAGTGCAAGCTATGCACATAGTTTGTCAATGTTTTTTTTTTTTTTTTTCTTGTTGAGTTGCTTTTTATCAAAACTAGCATGAATAGTTTTGGACATTTGATTTCCCCCTTTAGCTTCCATGTTGAATTGAACCAAAGTTTCATTATTCTCCAAATGGGGGAGATATGATTTCTCTGCACTCCACAAATGGTCATAGGCTGTCTTAATACTTGTGTTTCCTTGTCTCTTGGGCTCATGCAAATGTACCTTTATATAAACAGTGGATTTGGCCTGAATATTCTGGTTTAAAACAGTAAATTATATTAATAGAAATGAATATTACCAAAAAAATCAATTACCTCTATGCCTAGACTGAATGTACACCATCAACACTAATACTTAATGCACAAGAAAATCAGCTGATAAAAACTGCTTCAAAATAAATACAATATTAGAAAAAGGGTGCAAAGACAAAGGAGAAGGGGATATTTTATATCCTAAACATTTTATGTCTTAAGTACACCTCACACCTAACACCTAATCCTAGCAATAGTCTTCCTGAGAAGGAATCATCTTATCCTTTATGAAGGTAAAATATGTTACATTTCAACGACATATATGTTTAGAAGTCATAAGTTAGTATAATACCTTATCAGAGATTTAATCTAAAATTAGTCCAGTTTTATAGTCCCAGGAATTTTCTACTTTTTCAAGCTTCCCTTGAAGGTAAAATTCATGTTTAGAGATTAATACCCCTCCTACTCTTATGTTGGCCTCGTCTGATTGAGTCTGAGAAAGTGGGAGTTACCCTTCAAACATTCAATGGCAAAGAGTTTGGAGAGAAACTTAACTACACTTTCTTTCCCAAACAAGTAATATACTTTTTTTGAAATTTCCATTGTCCCTTTATTTTGTCTTTGTTTCTCCAAACATTACAAATTTGCTATCATCTCCCTTTCCTATTTGATGATCTGTTTTCCTGGATCGATACTTTTCAGAGTAGACGTTGTCTAACAGAACACTGGAAGGGTTGTTGATTTGACCCTTTTTGTCATTGCACTCTGTGGCATTATGTTGAATCTAAGTTAAATGAGATTATAGTATGCCATTATCACTCTTTTTTCAATTATTTCACATACACATCAGCAGGTTGTATTTTCTGATGGTCAATTGCAAATGCTCACGACTCACAAAATGTGTGCTTTGGAGAAAGTTAACCCAGAATTCCTAGAGGAAATATATTATTTCATAAGATATAAGGTTTGGATGTTGCTCATCAGAGGAAATTAAGCCAGGGCTCTTGTGGTACCAGGAACTGACCATGATGCAGCCATGTCCTATCCTGGTCAGCCATGTGCAAAAACCAACCGGTTGTTCATGCCAGCCTATTTATGGTCCCCAGTCTATATAATACTGTGGGCAGCGTGAGCTCTCAATAAATAGTGCAGAGGATCTGCTTGACACTTTTTGACAAATCTCCCTGTGAGTTAGAAACAAACTCCATGTAGAGCTGAGGGATAATTAAAATGTGGCTAAAGGGTCCTATGCCAACAACAACCACTTTGTTTTTGTTTTTTTTTTTAACATGAGCAACTTATTTTTAGCTTCATTTTAGAGGTAATTTTATGCAGAAGGGAAATTGGGTTGGATTCTCAGAGATGCTTTTGTCCTTATCGGAATACCTTTGTTCCACATCTTACACAGGACCCTGTTGATTTAATGCAAAATTATGCAGGAAGAAGTAAAAAGGGAACATTCTCCAGCCATGTGCCTGGTTTTCTTTAAACTATGTCAATACTGCTTATGAGAAATACTGTCATCGCCTTCTTTAGAACTTATTAAGAGAAGCAGGAGGTGGATATAAACTAATCAAATGTATAGACTATTTTTAAATGTCTAACAATGCCAAGCACAGGCACTCATTGTCCTGCTTAAAATTCTAGACTTAATTAGTGTAGCAATCTCGTTCTTAAATGGGAGACCCTGGAACATAGTTGGAAAATACTGCACTTGGGAGTTAGCTGGAGCAAGGTCCCTTCCTGACTTAGCAGAATGACCTGGTATAAGGCCTTAGAATTGGTGGAAATAATAAAAATCTCTTAATTTGTAAGCTGAAGTTAATTATCCCTACATCATAAGGTCCAGATATGATTACATAAATAAAATACGCAGAACAGTTTCCATTACGGTAACAGCAGCCAGTATGTATTAATTAACATAATCATGCAACTATATGCAACAATGCAACTGTATAACTAGAAATAATTTGGCTTCTCAAATTTTGTTTTACTTAAAAATTTTTTACTGAGGTATAGTTGACATATAGCATTATATGTGTTTCGATGTATGATATGATGGTTTAATATTTTTATATATTGTGAAATGATTGTTATAATAATTTTTTTTTGAAAAGCAAACCTTTCCCCATTTCCTTCACTCAGCAAAAGATTTCTTCACATGTAACTTTGAATATAATCTCAAGCCTCTTTTCCCTTTAATTATCATACATTCTAAATGAAGAGACTGAGTTAATGAGGTTTTGTTTCATGTAAGCCATCATAAGTAAAAGGAATTTTAATCACATGGACAGAGCTACATAAATTTAACATTGTACTTAATCATGAAATTACATCATTTAAATATTACCCCTGTTAAAGACCCTTTCTTGGCTATAGTGCTTCATGAGGCCTAATTGGTTCACTCCAAATATGGCTGACAATATTTAAGAGGAATAAAAGAACAGCTGTTGCCCAATAATTGTTGGGAACTCTTCCGTATATGAGAATATTGTCCCACAGAATATGAGTTACTGTATTCCTGCAGAACATTGCAGATAAGGTCATTTTGTGTTTTAGTCTATTAAGTCTTCCAGTTTGGTACAAATATAAACAGAGCTGAATAAAATTATAATTGCACAAATAAAAGTGCATAGAACAAGCCCACTTCATAAAACCAGGTATTTTCCCAGAGGTCAGTCATAGCAGCACGCTCCATGGGATAAAAATGTTTAACATGAACACACAAAGATGACAAAGTCATCTCAAAACCTGAGCTGGTAAGTTTTCATAAAGGTGAGACAATATAATTACCGTTGATGTATGAAAAGAAAAGTTATTTTGCCTCACTGTGCATTTAAAATATTTTGATCATTTTCTCACAGTTTCCACCAATTCTAGCAGTAAACCAAGGTTCTCTGAGGGTTGCCTTCTGGCCACCATATATCAGAAACAGCTATTCTTTCATAACGAAAGAAAAAAATGTTTGGTATTGGAAAGTGTCACTTCTACTCCTAATACAGGAGGGAAAGTAAAAGAAGACCTGGCTTATGCTCACATGTTCATTACACTTTACAAGACAGGTTTGTTCACTACAGGACTTAGACACTAAACCAAAGTACCATGTAGGAGAGAAGGGTGTTTTGTTTTTAGAATATAAAATAGCAATATCTGAACCTAGAATAAATTCAACGGTGGTATGAACTCCATAAAAATTGCAATCATCTCTATCTCATGGTTGATAGGCTGTCAGCAAACTATGCATGGAAGACGGTGTGTGGATTTTTAGAACCAAGTTTTTGGAATGTCCACTGAGAACAGATGGGGTGGGGGGATTTATAAAACTCTAGTCTTACATTAAGAATTAAATTAGTTTGATGTTTGTTAAACTGTGACTTCTTTTCCCATTTTCCAGCGATTTACTTTTTTTCCAAAATGGACTTTCTAAATTTTTAGGTGTTTGTCTCATTTACGTCACAATTTTGAGAGAGAGAAGAAAGGAAAGAAGAAGAAGAGAGGGGGAAGAGAATCCACAGCCTATAAGGGAAATGGCTGGCACTTAGGAGAAGACAATTAATGGGGGAAGGAGTCCCAGTGAAGGGGAAAATACGAACTGAATTAAATTTATTGAGTGCTAATAATTTTTATAATAATAGCAGTTACCAGTTATTAAATGTTGGCCGTATGCCAGCTACTCTATTAAGTGCCGTGTCTGGCTTTTGTCAAGTAGTCCTCATAAAAACCCTGTGAAGTGATAGTATGTTTATATGCATTTTACAAATAAGAAAAAAAATTGATGCTTCAATATAGCAAATAACTTGCTCAAGGCCATAGAGCTAATAAATGGCAGAGCTGGGAATTGAGCCAAGATGGATTTGGCTTCAAAATGTATCTTGTAACCAGTAGGATGTACTGCAATGGGCTAAGCGTTTTGAATGCGTCATCCCATTGACTTCTTGCAACATGTTGAACATACACGGTGAAGCTCCTTATTTTGCTATTAGACAAAAATATTGAAGTTCAGAGAGGCTCATGAACGTACCTAAGTTGAACCAGCAGGGAAAGGGTTTGGACCACGTCTGTGTCGCTCTCTACCAAGGAACACAGTTGTTTGGAAGAGTAAGTAAATGGATAAGAAGGTTTAAGACTTCAAAGAAACCGAAGGCATCACTGCTTGCCTTCCTGGAAATTCCAGGAGGATTCATAGTGGGGGTGATGACTCTCTGAAAGCATTCAGACTTGAAAGTGAGTCAGGTTTGGCTCTTCTGGTCTTGCCAGCCTTATACGATATTCTTTACTTCATTTGATTGGTTTCGATCACCCTTTCTGTGAGTTGTTTTGAATCCAGAATCGCTTTTACCTGAGTAAGAAGAAAATAGAAGCCAGAAAACTGATTAGAAAAGAAATGAAAGCAATTCCGTGAGTGCCTGTTGGTCATGAATCCAGCCCCCCGCCCCCACCCCGCCAAGATTGATGACTTACAGGCTGAAGCTCACCTCCCACCTGCAGGGTCACAATATCCTCCTCGGTACAACCAAGTCCTCTCTGATGTGCTCTCTTCCATCTGGCCTCCACTTTGCAGCCAGAGGTCTTTTCAAAATGCAAGACTCATCCTGCCAGCTCATACTTTGGAAACCTTTCAGTGGCTTCCCGCTGCTCCAAAATGAAGACAAAGCAAGGCTCCCATCTACCTCTGCAGCTTGCTCTCATGCCATGCTGTCTCACACACTCTCTGAGCTACACCCTCATTGTCCTCCCAACCCCCCAACCCTGCCGCTGCCATGTCTGGTACTTGCCTTGGCTTTTTTTTAATATTCAAATCATCATGTTATATACTTTATTTTACTTATTTTCAACTTACATTCAATTTGCCAACATATAGTATAATACCCAGTGCTCTTCTCATCACGTGCCCTCCTCAGTGGCCGTCCCCCAGTGACCCCGTCCCCCACCCACCTCTCTTTCCACAACCCTTTGTTTCTCAGAGTTAAAGGTCTCTCATGGGCTGTCTTCCTCTCTAATTTTTCCCCACTCAGTTCCCCTTGCTCCCTTTCACTAGTTCTTATATTCCACATATGAATGAAACCATATGATATGTGTCTTTCTCTGATTGACTTATTTCATTCAGCATAATACCCTCCAGTTCCATCCACGTCGATGTAAATGGTGGGCCTTGGCTTTTACTTGGGCTCTGTCCTCTTGCTGGAATGCTATGCCATCACCTAGTTTTGTGGCTCATTACTCCCACCTCACCCTTCTGACTTAAGGTTGTTTCCCCAAGGAAGCCTTCTCTGATCACCTTGATTGGCATAAATATCCTCCTAAGCACAACAGTACTTCCCCTTTGGAGCAATTGCTATAGTGGACTTTTTCTGGATAGGTGTTTATCTCCCCTCCTAGACATACTGTAGGCTCCTGGAAGGCAGCACGCTCCTGTGAGTTCGCTCACTATCACATGTCTAACCCTAGTGTCACGCTGGGCAGGTAACAGCTCCTATCCTGTGATGCAGATGATCTCCAAGGTCAACTCACAGAGAACCCTTTCTGGATTCATGCCCTTGATTAGTCCCCTCCCACGTGGAATCAGAGCTGGCTGTATGACTCACTTTTATCACCAGAACATGTGTGAAATAATATTGTGCCAGTGCTCTGACTAATCTTGAAGGTGACCTTGTGGTTTCCACCTTTGTGCTTTGGGGAACACAGAGATGTCGTATGAGAAGTCCAGAAACCCCTCTAGAGCGAGTGAGTGACTCTTGAAGTGATCCAGATGGAAGGAAGATGCCCCTGAGACTATATGCAGAAGAGAGGCCATTTCTCCCAGGGTCCCAGTCAAGCCTCCAGTTGACTTTGGCTTTACCCATCGTCTGATGACATCTATATAAGATGCTCCAAGAGAGACTTGTGAAAAAATTGCCCTTCTGTGCCCAAGCAACCCACAGAACTGTGAGACACAATAGCAAGGTTATTTTTTAAGCTGCTTAATGTTGCCATTACACACCAATTAATAACTAAAAAAGAGTCACATTCTCAAAAGAACAGTAGAATTCATAGATTGATCTAGTTTCCTCGTGATTGGAGTCTTGCTACGCAGGATGTAGGAAGAAGTATCAAGGTCAGACCTTTAACTATCTTTTTCTCCTTGGGACTCTCCATGCTTATCAACTGCAAAATTCTATTTATGTGGTAGATATGAAAACATGTGTAACTTTTGTCTCAGTAGCCTGAACATACTTAGAGTCATTTTAATGTGTAACATCACTTTTATGGTTTTGATGCGAAAATCGCCGATGGCAGGTCCTCGCTCGCCCTCAAAATACAGGTCCTCTCTCCAGTATTTCTGGGAGTCTCCAGAAGGTCTTTCACACGTACCCATAGGAGGTCCTCTGGACTCCTCTCCCATCATGCTCCTTTGTAGTACTGAGCGTGTACAAAGAGTGTCGGGCTCTCTGCTGCGGCTTCACTTTCTGGTCTCCGCAGAGAATGTTATTCTAGGATTCCTTCTCCCCATGATCCCAGTTATGCCAAGCACATGAGACCCCCAAACAAGCATGGTATTGCTCGCTGTCCTCATTACGTAGGATTCATGACATGCTCTATGCATAAATTAGAAATTGTGCTCCCTCTATCGTAGAGACTGAAGGCAAATAGCAGCCACTGGTTTGCAGTGATTTCAGTTCCTTGATCAGGGTCCAGTACCTTCTTCTGAATGATCTTCTGCGGGTCATCACATACCTCTTTGAGCTCTTGGTTTCTCCTCTGACCATCCTTCCTTTTCTGTAAAAAGTAGCTCGTGTCTGTAACTGAATAGCTTCCATGGATCACTTACTGACCATAGTAATTTGGTGCCTTAGGTCTCTTTTCATTTTGTACTGGTTTCTGTCACTTGGGGCATAAAATGATGTAATTCCCTTAAGACCTCAGTGAGCATTCTGTATATTTGATTGTAATTCTATTAGACAAAATAGACTATACTTTGCTTACCAGGTAAGGTTGCCATGGTTGAGATGCCCTTAATATTTTTATTTTATTTTATTTTGTCCTTAATGTTTTTAGAACTTTATTATTTAACAGATGTTGCCTAAGAGCTACACTACTATTATTTATTATTTCTTAATAGATCATATTATTCTTCTGCCCTGGATTTCATCTTTGACCTAAAGCCATTTCTTACTTTGAGTGTGTTTTTCTCGGAAAGCCTGGGGCTGGGAAGTTTTTCGTTGTTATTGTTGTTATTTTCCATTTTGTGAAACTCATTAGTTTCTTTCATTGTTATGGAAATTCTTTCCAATAGCTAAACCTTTCTTGCTTTAGTTTATCTGCATCTTGTCATTCAAGGTCCATCCTGAGTTCAAATGTTGCATTGTTGTCTCTCTTTGTCCATCGCTAGAATTACAATCTCTGATACCCTGCTGAGTATGTCCTTCGCTAAGTGCCTTTCCCCTATTGACTCAGGCAACTGGAGGAGTGACCAAGTCACCAGATTTCAGGTGCTCATATGGTCTGTGTGTAGGCTTAGCTGGGAGGTCTTTAATCACAAGTGAAACTCTATAGATAGAGGGGTTTTTCTATCGAGAAGAAGGGAGGTACACGGTCACTTTTGTCTTGTTTTGTCTTTATGGATAAGATACTTAGTCTCCCTGAACCTTAGTTTATTCTCTTTGGAATCATATAGTGAACGTATATGGTTTTTATTAGATTTGCTTAGATGTGACATGCAAATTTCCTTCCTCACATAGTAAATGTTGGGTTAAATTGTCTTCATCACGGACATTTTATTTGTTGTGTGCATGCATGTGTGTTTGCTTGGAAGTCAACTAGATCCATCTCCGTGGCATTGTTAAGATGGATACGTTATTTTACTCATCTCAACCTCATTATTTATCGCTAAAGCAAAATTTTCAGAAAAATTGAATCATACTGTACATGCATTGTTTAAGCTTTTTATTTAATAATATTTCATGTGCATTTTCTAATTTCCTGCAGAATTATTTTTAATGACTACATGGAACACCATAATTATTTAACCAGTCTCCTGTTGTTGGCTATTATATCATTTCTAATTTGTCGCTATCTTGTAATTATGCTGGGATGGAGTACTTATACATTATTTCCTCGAGATATATTCTTAGAAAGGGAATTACTGGTTCAATGGATTTGCTTATTTTAAGACATGTTAACATATATTTCCAAGTTGCCTTCCAGAGAGACAACCAATTTTACTCCTCCACAACACTGCATTTATCAAGGATTTTTTCTTCTTAAAAAGCTTTGTCAGTTTGAGAGGGCAAAAGCAGTATATCCTGATTTTAATTTAATAGCTACAATTTTTAAGACTCATGGTTATTACTTATGGTGATGTTTTCGTGCCTTAAGCCAACACTTGAACAATAATAATTACCTCGAATGTACCCTTTGACAACATTTTCACATTTATTATTTCACATAATATCCCCAGCAGCCTTGGAAGATAAATAGTGGAACCAATAATCGTTAAAGTATGTCACAAAGCATAACAATTAGTTCTACAAGTATTCACATGCAGGCCTCCTAGTTTCAAAATTAGAGTGAATTGTTTTCAGCAAGACCTGCTATTCTCAGAGTTGATAAAAAAGAAGGAATTTGTTCACCAGGACTAATCCTTCCTGGATAAAGAGGGAAAGGTGTTATTCCATCCTAGCCTGTGACTAGTTGAGCCAACTGCTGACTACGCAGTTTATTTCATGTCAGGCTAAGGTTTTTTGAATAGGCTTCCATAATTTCAATTATAGAGCATCACAAGTACTATGGTATACATGCTATGCTCTATTTAAATCTAGCCATTGGGGGATCCCTGGGTGGCGCAGCGGTTTGGCGCCTGCCTTTGGCCCAGGACGCGATCCTGGAGACCCAGGATCAAATAGGATCGAATCCCACGTCGGGCTCCCAGTGCATGGAGCCTGCTTCTCCCTCTGCCTTTGTCTCTGCCTCTCTCTCTCTCACTGTGTGCCTATCATAAATAAATAAAAAAAATAAATCTAGCCATTGTTTTTGCCAAGCCTTCTATCTGTTTCTTTATGTTATATGTGGTTTTTATTATGATAGTGACACTTGCAAAAGGTCCTTAAATACTTGCAAAAAAGTAATTAACTTACAGAAATGCACAAAGTAAAAATAAATCATCCCCCCTCCTTTGGCCCTGTCTCCAGTGTAAGCCACCATTAGCAATATGATGTTAATCCTTTGGTATTTTTGAACCATATTTTTTTTTTTTTTTTTTGCACATTTGGGCCTACCCTCTCCTGTATTCTATTATTCCATGTTGCTTCAGAATATTCCATTGGAGGACTATAAGAATTTAAATCTGATCCATTATTGATGAGCATTTGTTTTCCCCATAGTTATTGCCAACATTAAAGTAAACATCTTTATACACAAATATATTTCTAGATTACATTTCTAAAAATGGATCATTGAGCAATCTAAACTGCAAACACTAAGTCGAAGGTGATTTATATTTATGATTTTGATAGACATTACCATGCTGCTTTTCAAAGATTTCTAGCATATCCATCAATAGCATATTACAGTGTCTATCCCCATACTCTTACCAGTGCTAAATATATCCATTAGTTTTATTTTTGCTCATCTCAATAGTGAAAAAAAAATCCCACTGTTTTAATTTGTTTTTTATTAACATGAGGTTGATCCTCTTTTTATATATTTAGGGTTATTTGGATTTTATTTCTAGAAAACTGCCTTTTTATACCCCATTGCCTGGATTTCTATTCAGTTTTTAGGCTTTTCTTCCTGATTTGGGAGTTTTCTTGGTATACATCTAAAATAGCTACTTTGTCTGATCATGTGTTACACATATTTCCCAATTACTATTGTCTTTATTTTTTTTCTATTGATATAAATTTTACTATTGAGAAGTTTTTTAGCATTTTTATGTAGACTTATTTATCTTTGTTTCATAAATGCTTTTTTATATTTTTCTGTCATGTTTATAAAGGCAATCCCTATTCCAATATTTTAACATTCTTTTTAAAAAATTCATGTCCAAAATAAAATAAAAATTCATGTGCTAGTCCAGTAATAAATCTTATTTTCATCTTTCAGTGTTAAGTCTTGACTTAATTAGAATTTATTAAGTAAAATACTAAAGATATGTCCATTCAGTATGTTTTATGTACATGTGTGTGTGGTGCTTCCTCAAACTAATAGATGGTTGTCCCAGCACTATTCAGTAGATAATCTTTGGCTTAAAATGACATCTTTATCATGTAAATTTAAATTAATTTAAAAGTATCTTGGCCTTTTTTTTTTAAAGATTTTATTTATTTATTTATGAGAAACATTGAGACATAGGCAAAGGGTGAAACAGGTTCCCTGCAAAAAGCCCAATGTGGAACTCTATCCCGAACCCCAGGATCATGCCCTGAGCCAAAGGCAGAGGCTCAACCACTGAGCCACCCACACGCCCAATGTCTTGGCCTTTTTAAATGTTCATTTATCAGGTAGTTTATTCCTGTGCTAGGACTCTTCTGTTTTAACTGCTATCATATTCTGAGATACCTTAAATCTGATGGAACTAATTCTATCTGATTTCTTTTTTGTATATAATTCTTCCATATAAATATGAGAAGTAATTTTTTCAAGTGAGGGGGAAAATGGTACTTTGATGAAGATTTCCACAACTAAATCTTCGGACAATAGGGAAAGAGAGCAGATACTATTTCCTCTGGCCATGTGCCCATTGGTTGTTGAAACAGATAAATAGTTTAGATTTTTAGCAAGTTGCTTTATGGAATTGTTTACAGTTTTATTCATTAGGAGCTATTTCACTCATCAGAGGGAATTTCTATGTAATGAAATAGGCTAATTCAGTTTACTGAAGCTGTATGAAGGGAGTTTATAAAAACAACAACAAGAACAACAACAAATTTTCATTCAGTAGTTTAAGATTTTCGTTCAGATGAAAAGCTACACAGCTGCTTATGGCCTGCTGGCTCTTGAATTCTCAAAGAAACTGAAAAGGCAAAGGAAAAAACTTATAGAGAGAATTCGCAAGTCAAAGCATGTAATGCCTTCCACTTCATCTCATCATTATGAGTTGAATTAACTTGAATTAACTAAATGAGTGGATACTGGGAAGCCTCATTTCAAAAAGAAAAAAAAAATTAGAACCACAAATGCAAGTAAGAATGGCAAACATAGTAAAAATATGGCTACCTTTCCAAACATAGAATATTTCTAATTTACAAATAATTTAAGCTCTGAAAGTTCAAACTGAATGTGTGGTTTAAACCTTGAACATATCGATTCACTATGTAACAGCATGTTAGAAACAGGGTTTCCAGGAAGTATCCCAGATAGAATACAGATGCAAAATTCCAAAGCCAAATTTCCATGTGCAGATTTTCATAGGAAATTCAGGGAAAATTGTCCATTTCCGGCCTCTTGGTGGCTTCTAACCAGACAAATTATGAGGGGAAAAGTTTGAAAATGAGACTTCTTTGAGGAGAGCTGTTTGTTGTAGGATTTTGATTATCACTTTGAGAGGAGAGTAAGTGTTGCTCTTTTCCACTGTAAACCTAGTAAAGAGAGTTTAAAGAGGATCTCCTACATAGTACAAAATGGGCTTCCTGCATTTGGGGGCTAATGCCTGACTACACCTGGGGAAGCAAAGACCAAGTCTGGGGTAGAGTTTGGCTCAGGAAATCTTAATAGCAAAAAAAACAAAAACAAAAACAAACAAACAAAAAAAAAACAAACTATAGATTTGGAAGTGGGGCCAAGAGATGCTCCCCATTGAGTTAAGTGTTCATTCCCAGAGTTTATAGGCACAGGTTTATAGAAGGCCATAACCTAAGAGGTTGTCTTGGCCCTGGTCCAATAGGCCTATCTGAATCCTGAGACTTGGACCAAAGGAGGCTGGAGGTCTGTTGCTGTAGGGCAAAGTGCAGAGGCAAGAAACACAAGGTAGTTGAATTGAGTTATATCTCATCAGGCTAAGACAACTGCAAAAGGTGGAGAGTCAACAGTTAAACCCAAGAAGCCAATGAAAACCTCTGCATCATCACCCCAATGTTTATAGCAGCAATGTCCACAATAGCCAAACTTTGGAAGGGGCCTCAGTGTCCATTGAAAGATGATGGATAAAGAAGATGTGGTCTATGTATACAATGGAATATTCCTCAGCCATTAGAAATGACAAATACCCACCATTTGCTTCAACATGGATGGAACTGGAGGGTATTATGCTGAGTGAAGTAAGTCAATCGGAGAAGGACAAACATTATATGGTCTCATTCATTTGGGGAATATAAATAATAGTGAAAGGGAAGGGAGAAGAAATGGGTAGGAAATATCAGAAAGGGAGACAGAACATGAAGACTCCTAACTCTGGGAAACGAAACAGGGGTGGTGCAAGGGGAGGAGGGCGGGGGGTGGGGGTGACTGGGTGACGGGCACTGAGGGGGGTACTTGATGGGATGAGCACTGGGTGTTATTCTGTATGTTGGCAAATTGAACACCAATAAAAAATAAATTTATTATTTAAAAAAAAAAGAAAACCTCTGCATAAGAGATAACATTAGATTAGCCTGGCTGATGCAGGGTGTCTAGCTTTAGCCACCTGCCTCACAAGACAGCCATGAGCACCAGCTAAATAAGAACTGACCTATCTCCTTATCAGCTTTCCTTTCTTCATCCTCCTAGTACCCAGATGTGACATACCAGTTAAATCACAGTTTGAAAGGGGAGGGAGAAGTAAGACTACCCAGGAGAAAAAGAGTATACTTTCCTTCCCCAACTGCAGAACTCAAGCCAAAACCTGGCCCAGACTGTGGAAGAAAAAACCAGCAACTTCTGCTAACTCAAATGTGAAGTTTTGATTAATATTTCAGGCTGAAAATGCTAACACTGTTACTTAAAGTGATCCTAGGACTGCTGTTATATAAGAGGGAGTCAGAAAAAAGTCACGGACCTTGTCATGCTTTTGTCCATGGAAAGGAGACATTTACTTCCTGTAAATAAAACATAAAATGACAGTGGGAAATGTTTTCCTAACAGTACATTTGAGTCAGTTCAACAAACAAGTAGCAAATAATAAAAGAGAATGGAATTATAACTTATATTAATACTAGCCCCAGATAGTATCTTAACCCATATTGTAGATGAAATGTCCTAGAGTGCTGACATTCCAGGCCCATTTCTGCCTAATTTCAAATCTCAAGTCTTGAACCTTTCCTCTACTCAAGTAAGAATCACACAGATTCAGTCATTTTAATGACTGAGGTAGGAACCCTGTCTTCTTGCATTCTGACCACTCGGAAAGCAGACGCTTGATGCGTCCTGTACTGAGGGACACAGTGTGCATGAGCCTGTGTGCATGGGAACTCAGACTAGACGATCCTGATCCTCTTCCCATTAGTCCTCTTCTCCTGAATAGCCTCAACCGTACCCCCCACTGCAGATGCTTCAGTGACTCTCTCAAAAGGATTTTAATATGGAACATTTGCATTTCTTCAAACTCACAAAGGTATATTCCTTCATATAGCCATTCTCCCAACCATCCGTTCACGTATCCATGTATTAATCATTCACTTAATCTTTATATAGGGTATTTTACAACCCTATAAAAGTTGGAAAAGTGGTTGGAGAGTAAAAGTTAAAACAAGCAGGAAAAGAAGTGATTGCAAGTGCTAAATGGAAGCTTTTGAGTAGACCTGTGGCCAAAAATACCAAAAAGTTGTTTGTTGCCCATCTTCATCAGCTAAGTGGACGGATAGATGAGGAAGATTAATAGTGATAAATTCTTTGGCGAGGGTTACTGGAGGGCTGTGCATGTCTCCCTTTCTCCACAAGAGGCCAGGGTTTACTGCCAGACGGGCTCTGAAAAGTGATTTGAGAGGTAGTGAGCTAGAGAACGTATGGAACCCCAGAATGTTGCAAAGCATATCCCCTGCAATAGCCTGAGTATGCGTGTCCCCCAAAAGTCAGATTTTTAAATTTTAACCACCACTGTCTACTAAGAGGTGGGACTTTAAGGAGATGATTAGATCATGAAGATGGAACCCTCATAAATGGGATCCATGTCTATAGGATTTTATTTATTTATTCATGAGAGACACAGAAAGAGAGGCAGAGACATAGGCAGAGGGAGAAGCAGGCTCCCTGCGGGGAGCCCGATGCGGGGCTTGATCCCAGGACCCTGGGATCATGCCCTGAGCCAAAGGCAGATGCTCAACCACTGAGCCACCCAGGCACCCCTTTATGCATGCCCTTATAAAGGGGACTTTCAGAGAGCACTCTTGCTCTTTCTTTCGCCTCATGAGGTCCTGGAGAGAAAATGAACCAGGCAGCAGACTCTAACCAGACATTGCATCTACCACCACCTTGAGCTTAGACTTCCTGGCCTCCAGAATTGTGAACAACAAATGTTTGCTATTTAAAATTCCCTGGTACTTTGTCATAGCAGCCTGAACTAAGGCATTCACACATCACAGAAGTGCCCACAAAATTTCTCATGAGAGAAAAAGCCAACATGTTGAAGCCTACTTTTCTGAGGTCCTTAAAGCTAGACTACAACTGTACCCATGAAATAAGGTCATTTTACCTGCCTTCCCCCCTAATTCTCACTCCCTGCTAAGCTCCACACTTGAATGAACAGAATGAGAAATGAGAAGGTTTGACAAAATAGTGATTTGGGAAAAGAGTGGACGCGGACATGCTCATTTATCCCCTTCCATCTTTGAGGTCTAGGTCTTGTCAAGGATTATGATAGGAAGTAGAGAAACTTAAGAATGAATAAAAGATGGAAGTTTTGGTATTAGATTATATAAAGCTCTTTAATATCTGAGAATAGGTATGGGAAATAAAAGAAAACTCTTGGGATTTAATAGTATTAGTTTAGCATTTTTAGCAAATTGGGTATATACATATTTTTAAGGAATTCAATATCTATAAAGACAGAAGGTGTAGAAGTCATTAAAGTCAATTCATTTGTTCAATCAATATTTATTGACCATGTGCTATATGCTAGGCATTTGTCCATGTACTGGGAATGTAGCCACGAACACTGTGTTAGGTGCTTTAATACAGGTTTAAGAAAGGGTGCTTGGAAACTGAAAAAGCAGTTAGTTCTATCCTGGAGCTTGTGGGAGGGCTTCACTGAGGTAACGTCTGTATGTATCTTGACAGAAGTAGAAGTTTGCCAAGGTAGGAGCTCCCAGGCATCAGAAACAACGTGTGCAAAGGAAGAAAGCACAAAGGTTGAAACGTGCTGGGAGTCCATGTGGTATCTTGGGTGAAGCATAGATTCTGGGTCAAACAGAACTAAGTTTACATCTAGGTGATGTCTTAGTAGCAGAGTAACAGCTGACAATTACCATTTGTACACTGTTGGCTGCAAAGCAGAGCTGCGTGTGTACAGAGATCCATGCAAACATGTAAATAATCCTACATGATTTTATTGAACAAACGGACAATGCCTATCACACTCTAGGCTCTGTATCCCACATACATTATCTTATTTAACCTTCAAATAATCCTATGTGGTTGACCTTGTGATCCACACAAGTTACACGCCAGCAGTCTCTGACCCCAGAACCCACAGCCTTACCCACTGTGGAACATGGCTCTTTTATTTGAATCATTCTTTATTAAAGGAATTTCCACCCCATTCCCAGAAGCTTATATTAATCTCTGGGAAGCTGGGTGTGGGCCCCGCCACCAATGGAACAACCAATGCCCCCTTCTGAGTCTCAACTATTATCCCTGACCTGGGTCTCATTATGCTATGTCATGGTTTTCCACTGAAGGTGAGTTATTATTTTCCCATCTAGTACATTTCCAAAAGTTCCAGAGACTGTCCCTGTTACTAACCCTAAGGCCTGTCCCCTCAGCATATCTGCTCAGTTTATCTTCCATGTGTTTCCTTGGCTGTAATTCAAATAGGTCCTTTGGTGTCCTGTCCGCATGCTTGGTTGTATCTAAACCATTATCTCCATTACCGTCATTATATTGGGTAGAAATTGAGATCATCTTTTATGGTTGATTATGGTTCATCTTTTATTGATTATCAATGTAAACATTAACCACTTAAAGGACAAGTTAATAGTTTATTTACTACTCATAGAAGGAATTATGGACTGTGGGGGACTTATTCTTTCCAGTGGTCAATTACATGACCATTTCTTTCTCTTTTTTTTAAAGATTTTATTTATTTATTCATGAGATACACACATACAGAGAGAGAGAGAGAGAGAGAGAGAGAGGCAGAGACACAGGCAGAGGGAGAAGCAGGCTCCATGCAGGGAACCTGATGTGGGACTCGATCCCGGGTCTCCAGGATCACGCCCTGGGCTGAAGGTGGTGCTAAACCGCTGAGCCACCCAGGCTGCCCTTACATGACCATTTCAATCAGAAGGCCCACTCCAAAATCGGCTGTACAATGCCCTGGTTCCCTCCAGTTATATGACACTTGCTGAACAGGGTGCTTGAAAATGCAGATGCATTTTCTGACTCTGTCAGTATGGTTTCCTGGTGGCCATATGAAGGTTGTATAAACTCAATCTAGGGATTTGACAGGTTATTTCTTTGGACAGCAGAGCCAGGACATGCATGCTGTTCACCTAAGTACTGTCAGTTTAGGCATCAAATGTACACAGTCTCTGCCAAGGTTGACATCTCACTCTTCCGTCCTCTCTCAAGAAGGGAAGCTCCCTAGCCAAGCCTACCCAAAATAGCTCCTTTAGTTGAACTTGGTACTTGTTAACTCCGTTGAGGCAGGTGCAATTGCTAAATCCTTAGTCACAATTTTTCCTCCTATCGCCAAATTAATAAAATAGAATTAAAAGCCTATTGACCACATGGGCAGAGATGAAGAATTATAGTCTTTTATCTTCTCAAAGTTTTGATAGTTGTTTAAACATTCAGTAAAGGTGATTGTCTTATCCACAATCACCGGGTTCTAAAGACTATTTTTCTGGTAAACACCACTTTGTCCAGTAGACATGTTCCAAAGTTGCCTTGTACACATTAATTTCATATAAATAGCATCATGTTGTAAACATTGCCGAGGGATTTAATTATACCAGGATATTATCATTATTGTTTTTAACATCACCATCATTTCTGCAACACCTGTTTCTGAGTAAGCATTTCACATTTATTCTGACTCCATTCTTACCACGATTTGACTAAGTAGTAATTATCACCATTTTCCTTATGAGAAAACCAAGGGCCAAATATATTAATTTTATCTTCCAAGGCCATAAACCTAGAAAGTCATAGGATTCTTATAAAGCTTGCTAATGCCAGGGAGTAAATACTTCCCTTTTCATCACAATGATTTTTCAATATTGAAATGAAAAAAAGATGAAATTATTTGGAAAATGAATAATCCTATGGAATGAGAAATATTACTAAAATGTAAATAACATGCTCTTTTTATTTAAAAAAAATGTAGCATTTGTGGGCAGTGGAAGGAGTATGAGAATAAGGGTGGGCAGAGATTTTTAATTTGGATGCTATTTTGGGAAGCTATTCTAGAATTCATCCGGTTTAGTTCTCTTACATCAGTTCCAAGTTTCTGGTTGAGAGAGATTAAATCACTTGCCTAATTCCAGGTATTATTTAGGGGTGAACTGCAGGGCCAGATCCAAGCATTTGGACTCATGATGCAAAGCTGAGTAGCCAAAATGCCTTGATTTTGAACCCCCTATTGGTTTGGGCTTGATAACCACTCAAATAATTTCACAAACTTAGTCTTGCTAAAAAGTGAAAGATTAATATTGTAGATAAAGTTTACATTTTGTTTTGCCAGTTAATTTTAAATGAAATTTAGGGAAGTACTAAAAGGGTAATACACTTTTATTATAGGTACATTTTCTTACACCATAAAATGAAAAGCCAGGAATGTCTACAAATAAAAATTTTACTTTTGGAGGGTTTTTTTTTTTCTAAGGGATTATATTCAGTTTGCATAAAAATTGAAATATTCGCTCTACTACTTAAAAAAAAGGATTGTCCTGTGGATTTATACCAACATCTGATCCGTTAATCTTAATTTTTCAAATATCACAGGAAGACAAGGCCAAATATTCATAGAAACCATTTGTGACTCCCAATGGTTGCTGGTTAGGGAATCCCAGGTGGCTCAGAGCACAGACAAGTCTGGAGGGGGTCCATGGTCAGCTATGATGCAGATGGGAGTCCTTCATTACACCTGGAGAATCCAGCAGCAGACGATAAAGATGTAATGTCTTATAACCCAGAATAAGACCTTTGCTCCTACAAAATCAGTGGTGCCATTTCTTTCCCAGCTTCACCATTTTGAACTTCATTTTTTAGGTTTTATTGTTATCAAAGATTTCCCTTTACCTTCACCTTTAAAAGGTAAATAGACGTTGGAGTCATATTAAAACACCAATGAAGATTATTACAGTTTTGATACATTATTCCTCCTCCTTAAGGAGGACAGTTTATCAGCTTTGGCAATTTAGAGCAACGTTACCTAACCACACTTCTCTGCCTCTCCATCCTTCCCCACCCTCCATCACTCTCAGATCAATGGTTCAAGAGCAAGACTTACTGCACAGCAGATGTGTATTAAGGAAAACAATGGTCTCTAGGAACCATGAGAGGACACTAAGATCAACACAATTTGTTTAGCAGTATCATCTCCAGCACAATAGCCATCAATTCCCAGGGCATTTATATAAATTATTTTGGAATTCATCAGAAGTCTGAGCTTTAGGAATTTTCTAGTGAATTCAAAACAGGCAGAAGATGAATACATTTGATCTTACCCTCAATCACAATTTCTCACCTTGAAGGACAAGGTGATTGGTTTGACATGGACCCAAGCTATCACACAACACAACAGACTATCTCAGAGATTCCAGACATGCTTTCTGCGCCCCAGAAGTGATTCATTCTCCAGTCACTCACTCTCCCTGTCACTGATGAATGTTTCTCACAACCCTCAGGTGCATATGGAGATAGGAGAATGGCTGACAACCATAAAGTGGGATCCTGTTGCTCCTTTCTGGTACATTTTACCTCCTAGTCTCAAGCAAAATGGTGGATTTGGGTATCTGGTGAGAACAAACAAGAACATGAAAGAGATTTGGCCACAATCTATGAAAAGTGTTAAAATTATATCCCTTCTTGCAATTACTTACAATAGTTAGTGATTAAATCAAAGGCAACGTATAGGAAGAGATTATATCCAGGGGCGTAGAATTGCATGACCAAATCTGGAATCATTCTTATATAGATCAGGGAGGTAAAAATGGAGTTGTATGTCCTTTCCTTCTTTTCCTTTCCACTTGATTCTAGTAATTTAAAATGTGCTTATAGAGAATTTTGTTAGAAACCACGTCTCCAGTTTTTTTGTTTGTTTGTTTGTTTCCAATGCATTGCATTTGCCATTAGCGGAAATGAGACCGTATTCCAACACAGAACCTGAAAGATTATTTTACCCAGTTTATTAAATGAAGCAGTGTCCAGCAACAATGGGAAGATCACAGGTAGAAGCTGCCTGAGTAGACGTGGTCCTATATTCTGTTATTGTTAATGATCTGCAAGGATTGCCATGGTCATCCTCGTCTTCCCACTTGTTCTAAAGGCATCTTTCTAAGCCATGAACATTCTCTTAGGGAAGGGATTGAACAATCCCTTAGGGAAGGGATTGAACAGTAATATCTTAACTCAGGGCATTTTTTTTCAACTCTCCATGGTTTTACAGTATCTGATTCAGTGAATTGGGTATATGTCATTCCTGAAGCCTGGCATTATTCTACACAAAATGGATTTGTTTGGATATGACAGGGTTTTCAATTATTGTCTCTATGGCATTTCAAATATGTGGGGATTCACATAAGATATTTGGTCATGGTGAAACAAACTAACTCCCTCATATTACTAGGGTTTTTTTGTCTACCATTTTGATCTTTCCTGCTTTACACATACAAAAGCACAATTTGGCTTTATAAGTACTTATAAAAACATATTTAACCTAAACTTGGATATCTCCATTAAGCTTTGATGTGAAATGCACATATTTATTTAAATAATCTATACAGAATATGGTAAGCAGGAATTCCAGGATTAGAACAACACTATTATTAGGGTGTTGGGTGGCTCAGTCAGTTAAGCATTTGCCTTTGGCCCACGGCAAGGCAAGTCTCATGATCACCTGCCTTGGGCTCCCTGCTCAGCCCCTCTGCCCCGCCCCCTGCTCACTTTGCTTTCTCTTAAATAAATAAAATATTTAAAAAAGAAAGAAAAGCACTATTATTCATAATAATTGTCTAAGCCATTTATTATATTAATATTCACCTTCTCTTAGGCCTTATGCTTTTATTTGTTTAATTATTTGTTTATTTATTTTAGTTGATTATCCCAGAGATCCTATGAGAGAGATACTATTATTTTCCCTAATTTACAGGTGAAAATTTTAAGTTTAATGAAGTGTAGAATAATATGAAAACAATAGAATTGGGGTTCAAATACAGAGAGTCTGATTGAAAAATTCTGTGCACTTATTTACAGCATTGAACTACTTCATACAGTGGTTTTCTGTATAGTGGGGTATCCAATCAGAAAGATGTGCAGTACCTGTTCAATGCCTCCTTACTACTTTAAAAGTACAAGAAATAGTGCTTATTCTCCCAAATAAGCAGGGATCTCTACCTCATATATTATAAATTTATAATGTTCTTTACCAAAGCTTATTATTTACCAGCTGATTATATTTATGTATATGGTATAACATTGAATTGCTGCTTCTGTTTGCTAGATGTATGGCCGAATTCTCATTTAAGTCCTATGTGAAATAGACTCAAAGGAAGCTACCTTTGCATAAATGAGATAATTTATGCGCATCAGCTAATGCGCTGCCCAGTACAACAGTGTCAACAGACAATAATTCCTTTCCTTCAGGCATCATCACTGTTCTCTGTCTTGAATAGCAAGTTCCTAGAAATAGCCACCAGGCATTTTCTAAAAAATGTATTTCAAAAAGTATTTGTTGTTTTCTGATTTTAAAAGCAGTGCATGTATTTTGTGGAATATTGGGAAATTACAGGATGTATTATAAAGGACAAATAAAAATAACTTGAGTACTGTGAAAAAACAGATGGCACACTCAACCCAAATGATTTAGTCAAGGTTTAGAGATATTAAGAAGTTTCCAGGAAGCCCAATATTAGGGAGCCTTTACTACCTTAAGACTGCAAGGAGAAGGGGGTGGGGAATGTTTCATGGGACTGAAGTTATATGTAGTGGGTTGCTTGATAGAAGCCTTGGCCTTTATTAAATGAACACAGCCAAGCCACATGGCTTTATAAGGATAGAGGGAATTAATCCCCTGATGTCATCTTCCTACCATCTCTGAAAGTTTTTCCAGGAAATGAAGCCAGAAAGCAAGAGAACCAAGTTAAGGAAACTTCAAAGTCAGCCTCCCAGGATTTAGAGTAGGATGGAGAAGATGAAGAGTGGATTGAGGGAAGCTAGAAGAGAATCAGCACCTGGAATCATTTGATGTTTCTAATTGGTAGCACAGCATTCCATTTAAGTACCCTTAATAACTTTAGTTGGCTTTGCTGAGGATTAGGCCCAGAATTTATTTATGCTATCATCATGTTCCACATCATAAAGCATTTCTATAATTCAGTATTTGTAGGAGACAGTTCTTTTTGACCTTTATTCATTTAGTCTGAAAAGCTCTCAACCATCTTCATGAGCAAATCCCCAACTGCTTCAATTGTCTCAGTTGTACTTTTGTATTATTTTTCCTATTTTTGTAGAGCTTTATTTTCTAATGACTAATACATGTGTGAATCTTGGATTAAATGAGATTTTTTTGGTTATAAATATTAGAAATGAAATCCAAATGAGTTTAAACAAATGTGATTTTATTGGTATCCATATCTTTATACAAGTAGGGTTCGGAATAGGGTATAGCTGAATTTAGAGTCTTGACACTAATATTATAATTCTTCTTTCTCTTAGGTGATGTTTATAAGCATAGACAGAGTTACCGAATTCTCTCTTTTATCTATTTGTTAATTCTTCTATCTCTGTATCTATATTTGCAACTGTACATATATATATATATATATATATATATAGAGAGAGAGAGAGAGAGAGAGAGAGAGAGAAATATATGCTATATCTGTAACTATGCCTATATTTTTATAGATACTGTAAAACATCTATACCATTTTGTTCTGTATTGGCTTTATTCTCAAGTGAGCTTTCTTCACATACAAAAGTTGCAAAGGTGGCCATTGACAGTTACAGGTGACAGACTAAAATTTCAGCCACCCAACAAAAGAGAAGCCTTCCACTTTTTCTAGCAAAAGCCTCTATGATGATTCTTATAGCCTGCCTTGGGCCATTTCATTGTCGCTGAATAAATCACTACAGACAGAGAGAGGTAATACTTTTACAGGTGAGGCATAGGTCAAAGCTGTTGATGTTTTGCTTTTGTACATCCATCTGGAATTTCATGGCACTTTTTGTGAGGTACATTCCTAAGAACCAGGTTTAAGTGACATGACTCCATCCCTAGAAGGATCTCTGGGATGACTGATAGTATCAATATGGGGAGAAATGGATAACTTACTTGGAACCAACCCAGCCAATATCCTAGGTGAAAAAGGAAGAGGTAAGAATCATTTACTAAAAGACAGGCAATAATTTGTATGGTAGCTTAGGTACTAGGAAAGATTTAACAAGATATCATAGAAAATTAAAAACATATAAGCAAATCATCTTTGAAATAAAATTTTCTCTAAAACTTCTTAAAAATAAGAGGAGAAGTAAATAAAGCACATTAACCATGGTGGCTGGAAAGCAAATGACCTTCCCCAGCCATAATTTGTGTATCTATAAAATCTACTTTAAATGAATCTTAACCATTAACCAATCATGAAAGTAATAAAAGATTCTAGAAATATGACTCAAATAATATTAAAGCTCTGACACAGTAGTAGAGCAATGAATGTGTAAATGAAAATACAATCCAATCCAACAAATTAAACCAACAAAATAAAACCATGGCCTTGCTTGTTTTGTAAATGCTTTCAATTACGTGTGTAATACATTGCTTCCTAAACTCTTAAATTTTGTATTTGAATTCTCTTGTGTCGTCTCTCTATAAAGAAGGTCTCTAGAAAAACTAAGTGCATATGCAAGACACTATAGTCTCTAAGCTTGATGAGTTGTGTTAATCCAAAAGATAAATCTGTCTGCTTTGGGTAGCACTGAACCAAGACCGCTGAATTATTAAAACTTGGGGCATAATGTGACGTGTTCAGCCGAATGCTGAGATGTCCCCCAATTCTGCCTCTTTGTGTACTCTCCTCTGGGTCCCCTCCCTTTCAGTGAGGGTGGGACTGGGCTATGATGGGTTATCTTCCATGTGACAGGAAACATTACATGGCAAAGGTGAAGGTATTTTTAGATTTCTTAAGGCCCCTAATCAGTTGTTTTTGAGTTATTTAAACAGAGCATATGCTAGCCAGACCTAACTTACTGAGGTGAAGTCATCTAAAAGATGGTCTAGAGGAGAGGACAAGAGGCCGCTGCAGATGTGCTCTTGTTAACACCGAATTGGCAAACGGTCATGTTGTGAAGAGGGCAATATGGCCGAAATCACAGGCAGACACTAGGAGCTGAGGGTCTCCCTCCTACAACCGTTAGAAACAATGAGTTTCCACCATTCTGGAACCACCAACACCAACAAACAATGTGTCCACCAACAAACAATGAGTTCAAAAGAGGACCCTGAACCTTAAATGAGACTGGAGCCCTAGCCAACACCTGACTGTTGCCTTCTTAGATCCCGAGCAAAGGATTGAGGTAAGATGTGCCTGGATTTGTCACCTGTGGAAACTGAGATAATGCACGTGTGTTGTTCTGAGCCACCAAAGTTGTAGTAATTTGTTACATAGCAACAGAAATTTCATAAACACGGCTTATCCACATTTTGAAAATAGAAAGTTGCTTACCATTTCCATATGTAACTTCTCCCATTCTGAAAGAGTCTGTGTTAAGATAAGCAGTGTAGTCACATAGGAGCTGTCTGTACATCAAAAAGAAAATCATCCTCTTTGTGAGCTTTCTCTTACAAAATAAAAATTCTCCTTCTGACTTTGTTTTGCATTTCTTAAGCCAGATTTTTTTTTTTTAATAATCCTGAGAGTCAATGCATTAAAAATCATGTTTCCCGATTAAAGTACATTCTTGAGTTAGGAACTTTGAGAGATGGTGCCTCAGGATTTCCATCCTTAGTATTAGACCCTTCAGCATCTTTACCAGTGGAAAAGGAGAAGCATTGTCCCTACGTGCTACAGCTAGGAGCTATAGTGCAGTTCATTCCTCAGCCTCAGGGCTTAACGGGGGGCTGAGAACATAAGGAAAGTTAGAAAATAAAGGACTTTGGATTTTCTTTCCTTTGAAACTCGTTTCCATTAATGATATTACTAGCTAAGTAATTATGGATGGGGAGTTTTAAAAGGAGATATGTGCAACATACATGCATCCACGACAAGGTCAAGTTATAGGTTATCCCAGAGACATCCAGAATTTCATTAGAGAAGCCCAGCTTGACATTGTGTCATGTCCAGTGTCCACTAATGTAAGGTGATGTCTTTGGGTGCAGGAGTGGTGAAAAGGCAGATGAGTGCTTTATCTAATAATAACTCAAAGATCGATTTGAGCTTGGCCAAGTACTGCTGAAAGGCAGAGGAGAAAAGAATCCACAACTTTGTGAGTAAGCTCCAACTTCTGGGATTGAATATTTGATATAGAAATTAATACATATCACTTTATTTTATTTATACAATTATGTATAAATGTGCATATATATGTATATATAAGTGTATATATTTATATATACATTTCATGTATATAAATGTATATATACATTTCATTTGTTCAATACATTTATTGAACACTTACTATATGTCAGCCACTGTTTGAAACAAAAATGATATAATGATAAAAGTAACTCCTTGTATATAAAGCAATTAGGAAGGTAGAGTGTGTATTTACAATATATTTCTACTATACTACAAGTTTGAAGGCCTATATTTTTTGCTTTTCTTTTTTGGAATTACCTATGGCTCCTGAATAGAGGTCCAAATGCACAGTGGCTAATTAATAAGTGGGTATTAAATGAATAAATGAATGAATGGATTCCCAGTTCACTCACTACTTAGAGCAGAAACCACAAAATCTAAGTAAAATTATCCCACTTCCCTGCCTTAACATATGCCTTCAAACATAAACAGTAAATAAAAGTTGACATATGAACCTCATAGCTGGAGGTGAAAAAGAAAACGATATAAAACAGCTCATGTTTTTGAAGGATAAAGTGGAGTTCCATTTATCCCAAGTTCTCAATTGCTTCTGAGAGTAGCAGTGGTGGCTTTGATCTTTGTATAACAAACATTTCTGATACTTATAAGTCCCAGTTACTATGTTAGGAACTATAGACCCTGAAATCAATATAAGTTCCTGTCCTCCAGGATAAACAAGAACAACTCAGCATAGTACACACTAATATAAAACATTTTGCAAGGTTATGTGATATTATATAAGAGGTCCTCCCAACCAAAGAGTTGTTGAACATGTGTGTGGACAAAGAGGATAGTCGAGGAGTCACCTAAGGGTTCCCTGAAGTAGTAATATCTAAATTGAATTCTGAAAAACAATTAGGAGTTAGTTGAAGTAGAAGAGGGAAGGGCATTCTAGGCAGAGAGTGACTTGTAAAAACATGGGAGATTATGGAAACAGTGAAGAGAATAAACTTTGAAAGAAGCAAAACTCAAGGCAGGAAGGCCTGCTAGAAGTCTCTACACGATAATGGAAAATTATAAGGGCCTGAACCAAAGTAATACACAATAGGATGGATCAAAGGAGTTTAATTCGACAATAATTAAGGAAACAAAATAGATAGGATCTGGTGGATGTAAATATGGTATGTAAACCCAACAGTGGAGAAAGGGACCATTTCCAGGTAGCTTTACTAGTTACATGATGAGTAAATGGTAGGGCCATGAATCTAACCCAGGCCTCTCTGAGCCCCAACCTTTTAATCTTGCCTTCTATTTTATCACATCCTGTTTTTCTTTTTTTTTTTAAATAATAAAGCAGAACCCTTTGCAAGCCATGAGAACATTCAAAATTATATTATACTCCATCATACTGTTTCAAAAATAAAATCAGGAAATCCTTCATAATACCTCTGGGCAGCCATAAGACCATTCAAACCAGAGAAAGTTGAAAATGGGACTTATGTTATCCATGGAAAGGTAGATGAGTCAAGGATGAGCGCATGGGCAGGTAGGTTAAAAGATGGAGGTAGCTGGAAAGTTCCAGTTAAAGATTCAGGACAGAGAGAAAGACAGGAAGCTGAAAGTCCAAAATGAATCCAAAGAACAGAAGCTGTAACCCAAAGGAATCCATTTAGGATTCAGTCATTGAGAAATCCAAACCGGCAGGCAACACTGGGGAGAGCCAGCAGTAGAAAGAGAGAATTTCAGTTACTGGAAGTCAGAGGGTCAAGGGTAACAAGTTCAACTCTGAGAGAAATGAAATACTTGCCAAGGTCCTAATCACGACTGAAGAAGAAAGAAGCCATTCAGGGAGAACTAGAATCTCATAGTCTAAGGAAAGCTGGTAGCGAGGTTGATTCGCTGTTATTTTATAAATAAATTGCTGACAAAAAGACTCTTGTATTTGCCCCCTGAGAACATGGGGTCTTAGGATCTGAGTAAGGATCAGACACCCAGAGACTCAGTGCCTCTGCTGTACAAGTTACAGAGTTATAAGGACATGAGGCCAGGAAGGTCGTTGCAGATATTCCCTGCACCCCCCCCCCATCGCCTTTTTATTTTTTCCCCTGTAATTTAAAATGACACAAAGTTAAGCCAGAATCATTGGAATTACATCTGCCAAGTGCTTACATACATGCAAATTCTGTTTGTCCCTTTCTAGTTAATATATTTTCTCACCTCTGGGATTTTCTTACAGCTCCCTGGCAGTGCAATGCAGCTAAATTTCTGTGTAGCCTTTGAACTCTGAAAGGCTTCAGCTGAAGAGCCAATTTTACACTTACTTGCAAGATGACTACAAGCAGCTACTTAAAAATCCCAAATTTTACATTACTCACCTATCCCATGGGTGTTAATAACATACGCACCTTACAATGTCGTGAGTTTGAAATTGCACAATTCCTGGGAATGTCTAGCAAAATGTAAGGCACTAACAAAAATGGCAGCTATCCTATGAGCTGATAGGTAACTAAGTGGTAGTCAAATCTGCAATTGTCCCATAAATCAATACAAAAGTTTTTTCTTATGATAAGAAATCCTTGCACCTGGGATTTCAATACAAATGTGAAAATGAACAAATTAAGAACTATACATTTTGTTTTAGTCAACATAGTTAAAGTTGGTTACTTAGACGTATTCTTGTTAGAACTTCATTTTTAATGAGTTGTATTATTGGTTTTTCTTTCCTATTGAAAATGCTTTTCATTTAAGCAGGTATGTTTTATAACTTGTTTTACCACTGGAATTGCCTCAAAATTCCCTACAAGGTAATAAATTTGCATTTTGCATGTATTTGGAGGTCGCTTTGCACCCTAACTCTTCAGGTATCCAAACCCAACTAACCACGCTATTGAGGGTGCACCAAAGTTGTCTTCATCTACCAGGAGATGCAATCATCAATGTTTAATAAAGTCTTCAATCTGCTGAGATTGGATCACTTTGTCATGCCTAGTAAAATTTTATGACCAAGAAGTATGTCGGATAATAGGGCCAAATGGCAATAGAAGTGTATTTCCCATTTTATGACAACCAGTTAGAAGAGTTACCTGGCAACTGGAATGCAGCAGGTATCCCAGGGTTGACTCAACTCCAAAGTCAGTTCTTCATCCTCAAAGATGGTGAGGCATAGCGGTTAAAAGCATGGACTATGGAGTCACACAGCTCTGGTCTTGAGATGGTCTCTGCCACTACTAGGACTGCTCTGAGTTGTAAACTGTCTGAACTACCATTTTCCAGTCTTCAATGAGGAAAACAGCAAATTCTGTAGCTTGCTGGGTCGTTCGGGTGGGTGAGAAGAGCAAGCATCAGCACCGAGAAAGCTGTCGGGAAAGGTTGGTTGTGGCCGTTGGTTGCTATTGTTGAGTGCGCCCAGGAAACACGGAGCTCTTTAATTCTGCTTTAGAATTTGCCTTTAATTAGATCTCAGTTTGAAAGTCTAACCAGATTGTAGCACACAATCCAGTTGGGATGCTGTAAGTGTGAAACAAATGCAAAGTATAAAACTAGCTAATTGCTTTTTGTGTTTGGAAATGGAGGTTGTATTATTTCTTGTGGCCATTGTAACAAATCACCACAAATTTCATGGCTTAAAACAACAGAAATGTGTTATCCTACAGTTGTGGAGGCCAGAAGTCTAAGTTTCCCGGGGCTGAAATCGAAGTGTTGGTCAGGCTGAGCTGCTTTGGAGCCTCTAGGGGGAATCATTCTTTGTTTCTTCCAGCTTCTGGTGGCTGCCAGCCATCCTCGGCTTGTGGCCACGTCCCTCCGGTCTCTGCCTCTGTGGTCACACTGCCTTCTCCTCTTCTCCAATCACTCTCTGCCTCCCTCTTACAAGAACATTGATTTTGGGTAAAGCCCACCCAGATCATTCAGGGTTATCTCCCTGTCTCAAAATCTCTAATCACATCTGCAGGGCGTGCCCCCTCCCCCTTATATGGTGACACTCAGGTTTTGAGGATTAGAACACGGATATCATCTGAGGCCCACTAATCAGTCTACAGCAGTAGCCATGGATGTTTTCCTCGTGTAACCAGAAGCGGAACAGGAAAATTATTTCTGAATATTGTATTTGTTAGGATTAGATTAAACTGAAAATGATAAGAGCCTCAAGATGACAGTGGCTTAAACACAAAAGTTTTATTTTTATTCCATTAAAATAACACTAAAAAGTAAATTTAACCCAAAATACATACACACACAGGTGAATTATTGTCTGTCTTTCTACTCCACCTCCTTGGCATGCATGCTCATAGACCAATGTGGTAGCTGAAACTTCCTTTAACCCATCAACTCAAGGCTTCAAATGGCCTACTTGGAAAGGAAGAAAGAAGAAAGTAAGGCACTTCCTGAGGTACCCCGACCAAAGGACTGCTTTTACTGGTTTCCTTTATATGCAAAGGAGATTTCCGGGGCAGGGGTACAATGTCCAATTTCCGACACCAAAACAGATTAAGAGAATGCCTGTTGCTTAGACACCTCACCAATGCCAAGTTAACCAGATAACTTCTAATTTGAACATCATTGAGAGAAGATTTATATTCTCTCTCAGGAGCTGTTTACGTTAGAGACAGTCATTTAAAAAAATGAAACAAAAAACACATATATTATGAAATGTGTAAACTGTGAATTTTAAGATACTAAAATAGTACTCATTACTGTATCCCCACCTATATTTAAAAATTGACATTTAGCCATAATTGTTTCACCACTTTATCCATCTATTTATCTTTTTATCTGATCTATTTAATATTTTCAGCCAGTGAAAGGTTAAAAGTAAGCTGCTGATCAAGTCATGATAGTTTACCCATAAGTATTTCAACAAGTTTCTGCTAAAAACTAAGAATATTCTTTTGTATCTCCTCGATACCACCACACCTAAGAAAATGAACAATAATTTCCTAATATTGGCAAACATAATGTTTAAATTTTCTCTTTTCTCTAAAAAAAATCCTATATTGCATTCTTAGGTTCATGCATTCAATTTGCTGGTTTTTTAAAGTCTTTTTTAATATACAACAATTCCTCATCTCTCCTGATACTGACTCCAGTAGGCTAGTTGTTCTGTAAAATGTCTTATATTCCAGCATAGCATTGCCAGATTGTTCTCTTATGGGGCATATTAACTATTTTTTCCTTCTATTTTAAAAAGATTTATTTATTTGACAGAGAGAGAGAGAGAGCACAAGCAGGGGCAGCAGCAGAGGGGGAGGGAGAAGCAGGCTCCCCACTGAACAGGGAGCCCGATGCAGGGCTCGATCCCAGGACCCTGAGATCATGACCTGAGCCGAAGGCAGGCAGACGCCTAACTGACTGAGCCATCCGGGCACCTCTCTATCTTCTTTATATTGTAAACTGTAAATTAGGTCTAAAGCTTTGATTTTTGCCTTTGGCAGAAAAGACTAGAAGAACCACACCGTGTGCTTGGTTTTGCCTCGTATCGTGAGGCATATATTGTCAGGTTGTTTCAGTATGAATAATTCTGTGTCTGACAACTGTGGAAACTATGGTTGTCAGGTCACTCCTTTGAGCTTTGGGTTTTCTATTGCCTGTTAGCAAGGAACCAGATTCTTTGGCCCTGTGAAGCCAATACGACTCATGATTTCAGCATCCATCTCTTCCTGAAACAACGAATTCATCAGGGACTTCAAAATGATATCTCCCCTCATACTCATTGCACATATCAGCTGGTATGCTTCTGAAAAAGTACTTTGCCTTTACAACTTGAGGATAAACAAGTAATCTTAAAGAGAGAGAGACAGAGAGAGAGAGAGAGAGACAGAGAGAGAGAGAGAAGGTTTAATTATTTTTCTTTTATTACTAATTTTTATTAAAAAAAAATTGGTATAGCAATCATTTCCACTGATGGCCAATGTGTGTACGTGTACTGCCTGCCTTGTTTGATTTTAATTGCCACCATATTTTTATGTGTGCCATGCCTTAAGATCAAACATCATTTGTCTTTGTCATGCTCAAATTATGCCAAATTTGGCCCATCGGTGCCCCTGAGAGCCAGCTCCTTTGTCTTCTTGATATGCCCCCACCCGGTTTTGAGCCCTCTTCACTTTCCAGAACAGAAAGGAGCCCCAGGTTCACCCTCTAATTTCCTTGCTTGGAGTCAGCCAAGATATGGACCCCAGGTCTTCTGAGATGCTACTGTCCTTAGACTCGTCCCGGACACAGTGCTAACAAATTTATAGATCTTTTCTCTGACCCTAAAACCTGTTTCCTAAAAATATTTAAATATTTACTTGTTTGTTTTCTTCTGTGAGGTCCAAAAATTAATTCCAGTTGCACAGCCAATATTAACAATTATTATTATTAACGATAAGCCTTGTGAGGGAAGCTATTTGAAGTTGTTTGTCTTAAGTTGTTGAAGTTCTCATTTGGTCCCGCTGAACGCATCCTACAGAGATCTATGTTTTTATTACTTGACTGATGCTTCTCTTTCAAATGGCTGTATTAGAAACTTAGATATATAGTTAGAATGAATTATTCAGTTTGTTTCCAAGTTTAAATTCTGAACCTTTTGCATTTCATTTTCCTTTTTGGGTTCATTAAAGCACTTAAATAGTTCAAAGAGGAATACTCAGAAAAACTTTGCTTCTGGTTTTCCCTTCCATTTCAGTTTCCACCATCTCAAATCCTACAACTAATAAGCATGGGTTTCTTTGCTTATGTCTCCTGCGATATTTCTTAACATGTTTTTATTTCCATTTCTTTATTAGATAAAAAGAAACTTGCTAGATACCTTGATATTTATCCCATCTTCTTTATCTTGGAGAGCGCTCCAAAATGGGGTAACTGCTTTGATTTGTTTGCTTATGTATGGGTTTATTTTTTAGGGTGCCATAATGTTCCATTGTTGTTATGCCTCATATTGTTGGGCATTTGGATAGTTTCAGGTATTTTTCTACTACAGTTACTGTGACAGTGACTAACCTTGTGCATATAGCATATATTTCTGGAGATGTATTTTCAGGAACGACTCCTAGAAGTGAAATTACTGGCTTAAATGACAAAATTATTTTTATTAGATATCAAAAAAACTTTTAAACATTGGACTTGTACATTTTGCACTTTCACCAGAAATACATGAGAATGTGAGAATGAATGTTTCTCTTTTTTCTAACCTCTCCAGTAAAGAATATTGCCCAACTTAAGTTTTTGCCAAAGTGATGTTTACAGCACATAGTGTTTTAGTACTTCTTTTGTTTACATATTATTTTTTTATGGGTTAAGCACCTTTTGATACCATTTGCTTAAGACCATTTGCTGTTTTAAAAAAAAATTGTGGATTATATTTTCTTTTTTTTTCTAGAGATGTGTTTTGGATTATTGTTTGAAATATTCTGTGTAAGTGTTACATTTTTTTTTCTTTTCAAAGAACATGTAAAGTGTATATTGGGTAGTCATTGCCAACCCATATTTAAATATAATTTAATCTACATTAAATTATTTTAATTTATTTTATTTTTATTAATTTAATTGACATTAAATTATTTTTAAATATCATTTTTACCTATTTATTTTATTTATTTGGGGTTTTTTTCTTCAATGTCCCATTTGGTAGAGTACGCTGTCTCTTGGTTTCCTGTTAAGCCATGATTTAAGACAATTTTGCCTTTTCTTCCATTTTTTTCTTCCTGTAGTCAGCAATGATTTCAATCTTCCTTGTCTTTATCCATTTTTATTCACAGTATTTGAGTTCCTGAAGTGTGCTTTTTTTCACATCTGCAATTGCTTGCTTGATTCATGGTGGTTGCTTTTATCAATTTTGTTTTCTAAATCATGGGTCACATTACCTTGCTTCTCTGCAGTGAAAATTGACAAAGCTTTTCATTTTGTTTTTTGGCTCACCTACCATGTTTCCAAAGCATGGAAGAGTGCTCTCTCTCTCTTTTTACTACAGTCACCAGATTTTTTTTTTTTTTTTAGCATCTGAGAAATTATTTCTCCTCTTCATTCCTCCATAATTTTTGTCACCTCAAGAGACCTGTCCCCCCTCCAGTGTTGCCCCCCAGCTCAGTGAGTTGCTGCCATGCGTGAGATAATGCTAGTACTCCTCATGATTTTCTCTCAGCTCTTATGACCTAACCCAGACTCAGATTATCACCTTGAAAGTGGGAAGGTCTGTCAGGACTGGAAGGGATGCTCTTTGCTTAGCTTTGGGTGTGCAGTGAGTGTGTCCTCAGCCAAGGACCCAGGGGAGAGAAGTCAGCTGAATGGAAACTTACTCTGGGACTGGGACCCCTCAGAAACGTAAGATATCCTGCTAACCCCACGGAGACATGGAATATTCACAAAAAGTCTGACTTATTTCTCTTTATCCTCATGGTACATTTACTCTTCCTTCTTGCCGTTCTATTAGGAATCACAATAGATAAGTGTCTTCCTCTTCTAGGATAAGCTTGTCTCCTTCTGGAATTTAGTTTACTTAGGCTCTTTATACCCTCAGCTTACATGATGAAATTTTAATTTTAGAAGGTATAATTGATGTTTTAGCTTATTTTTTTTTTTTCTTTTTAGAGAGAGGAAGAGAGAGAGAGAGAAAGAGAAAGAAAGTGCAGGGGCGTGGGAGGGGCAAAGGGAGAGAGCTAATCTTAAGCAGGCTCTTAGCCCAGCTTGGAGCCCAATGTGGGGCTTGATCTCACAACGCTGAGATCAAGACCTAAGCTGAAATCAGGAGCCACCCAGTCACCCTGCTTATTGTTGCTTGTTTGTTTTTTTCCTGGTTATTAGTGTAGAAGAAACAGTCTCATTCAACTTCTTATACTATTTGAAAACTCAGAATTTGTTTTAAATAATTAAATTTGCCCCCTAAAATAAAACAGAAATAGTCTAGAAGTACTGAAGTGATGATCTCTTGTTTTGGTTGTGCTACTGGCCCAAGATTTTGGCCAATCTGCCTGAGTAGCAAGTGTCCTTATTCTATCGTTAATTCACGTGAGAACTCCTGGATCTACTTCATTGGTTATAAAAGAGGGACTTCCTGGACCCAGTAAACCATTCGTGAGTTTAAAACTCAATATGATGATAATGAACCTAACAAGTGAAATTGACTTCTCTAATGAACCAAGTGTTAGATGGTATATGTGATGGAGCACGTGTCATGATCTCTCGTAGCAGTAATCATTTGTTTGGTGCTTCCTAATTTAAAAGTGCTCTCAGGTACGTTCTTTCATTTCCTTTTCACAATATTCCTACCAGGTACTAAATATCATTCCCATATAACAGGTGGAGGAATTGATGTTTGCCACCTCACCGAGATAGTAGTTAGTTATCCCTTTTAAGCAGCTGATTTTAAAGAACCCATATTTTGTTCCTATTTCAGGCTCATCTCACACCTTAGCTTTCCAAAATAAGCAAAGCAGAAAATACAGACCAAAAAAAAAAAAAAAACCAACAAACAAAAAAACAAAATCTACCAACAGTAGAGGAAATAACAAAAAATAAGCAAGCAGATTAAAATGTATAACATTTCTGCTTTACTTATCACAGGAGATATTTTCTTGAGAGTATTGAAAGGATCAGTATTACATGAGATACTTAAAAATTAATCCCTATGAAAATCTTATCACTTGCGTACAACCGAGACCTAGAGGAGGAGTTTACCAGCTAGCCTCTTTTGAGCATTTATTGTAATTGTCTTTGTAGTACAAGTAGTAGCCAGTTCTAGGCTTAGAGGAAAACTCTCCCTTATCTGACACCCAACAGTCTTTGCTTCTAAGAAGATTACATTTTACCATATAGTATGTACTTGGAACATGAAAATAATGTGTTGCTTGCTTATTCTTTGGAAAATTGTCAAAATATTTGCTGATACTCATGGCCATCAGCCAGAAAATAAGATATTGATGACAGATAGAAAGAGCTCTGTGTTGTAAACAAAGAAGGATTCTGTTGAATGCCAGTTAAAGAGAGGCAAGACCAGTTAGATGTGATGCATGAGAACATACAAGATTTCACTCCACCATCCTCAATGGCCGGCACTATGACCAAAAAAAGAAGTAAAAAAAAAAAAAAATAATAATAATAATAATAATAATAATAATAAATCATCCTCATGTGCTGCTAAATTGAGGTATCCCTGCAGTTAGCATCTACTGAGTGCCAGCTTTAGACCGGGCATATTAAAAGCCCCATCTCATTTCACCCTAGCATTTATTCCATAGATGAGAAAAACTGAGAGTCAAAGTAGATTTCTGAAAAATAAATAAATCAAAAACTTGTACAATGTTATGTAGCTAATGCATGACAATTCTGGGATTTTTAAACTCAGACCTCTTTGATGGAAGTCCCTCTGGGTTTCCCCCTAGATTAAGCAATCTCAGACGTGAACAATTTTAAAGAAAGCCTTCTATCTCTCTTTTACCAAGGGTGGTTTTCCTTACGGTCCTTGAGTTTGCTTTAATCCTTGTCCTTGCTTTCGACTTAATTGCTTTTTAGATATAGGATTAACTCTCTTCAAGGAAAAGCAATTTAAACAGACCACTATTTGTTTATATTCAGACTCATACGTCTAGTAGAAGCAAGGAATAATAGAGGTCACCTTTTCAAATGCTTTTGTTATACAGATGCAGAAAATAAGATTTTCCAAGATCACAGTTAGGAAAGAAGTAGGCATGAACCCAGGTCTCCCATATCCCAAACCTGCATTTGGAAAATCATACAGTGATCTGTTACCTCAGTCGCTCCACTAATTATTTCTCATAACAGTTCTGCAAGACAACAAACTTTGGGTTTTCTTTCTTGACAAAGAAAACGATAGATTAATATCAGTTACCTATGAACACACCCTTCAAGGAATTCACAGGTGATAGTCTGTGATTCGAGCATGAGAGTGGGTTTGAAAGAACGTAGTGTTTACCTGGTTGCTTGACCTGACCCAACTTACTTCTCCCATTTGACCATAGATAAATATGATCAGATTGTCCCATGACACATACAGACCATCTGCACTCGGCCTGTCCTCGTCCTTCCCTATCATATTGCCCCTCTTCAGGACAACCATCACAGTCTGTAATTATCAGGTGGTTCTGCTTTGCTTTGCTTTGCTTTGTGTTTTTGCATATTGGCCATCTCTCCTCTTAGAGTGTAAGGTCCAGGAGGACAGGCACCCTGGCTGGTGGGCTCAGTGTTATCACAGTCTGGAAGCAGAAGCCAGCATGCAGCAGGCCCTTCTGAAGAGTAGTTGAATAAACTAAATATATTTTTTTAAAAAATGAATGAATGCTTCAATGAAAGACATTTGTATACCATGCTCTAATAATTATGCTGAGTAGCATATACTCAACCAATAGGATTATAATGCAGTGCTTTCTGTGAGTGCTTCTAGGGACAACAAGCCGTCACAGTTTTTATAACTTATAAAGTTAGGGAATGCTTTTCTTTTCATGGTCCCTTTTGCTGCTTGTAATTATTAACCTTGGGCATCCCGTTCCAATCCCAATTCTGTTAAATCGGTAAAATGATAAATAATAGACTTTTAAGAAAAATACGGACTTGAGAGTCATAATCATTCCTTGTAACAAAAGCAAATAGTAGTGAAGAGTATTTTAAAAGTGTGGATTTTCTTTTCCCTTCTACTGAGCAATATAATTGCCCTCTTTTGAAGTAGCCAACGTTAACAGAATGGAGAATAACCTTCCAAAGCCTTATTATATTTCAAAAGTGTCATTACACCAAATCCCGCCAATACTCCCACTTTACCCTTGAAACATATTGATCTGACAGTGAAAGGTGATGTAAATTAGTCCTTTGTCCAGGGAAGAGCCTCCCTCCAACGCGTTGGTCTTTTCCTTTAATGTTTTTAATACCTTTTCACCAGATTCCTTTGGGTCCTAAAGTAAACATTAAATTTACTGTATTAACCAAAATGGGGAAATAAACATTCTGGACTTGTATTCTCTTTAGTCTTGTTCCACTTGGGCCCCCCAAATTGTATCTCCACCTATACACAGAGTCAGAGAGGAGCAGCAGCCTGGAGCCCACAGCATAGACTCTGTGTCCTGGGCTGTCCTGCAGCTGTGCCTTCTGCAGGGCAAACATTTCCAGAAGCCACAAGATAAACCCAGGATTTTTAATTAATTAATTAATCAATCAATCAATTAATTAATTAATTAAAATAAAATAAACCCAAGATTTTGCTCACCTAAATGGAGGACTTTAAAAACCCATTCTCAGAGAAATATACTCCTGTAGTCTAGATTAATATTTACTTTGGATTATTTTTATTTCTATTTTTAGAAATGATGATAGATGAGTAAATGATGATAGATGGCTGGTGAGTAAAAAAAAAAAAAAAAAATGCAGAATTTTAGAATAAAAGAAATTGAGTGCTCAGAGAACTCCACACTCCTTTATTTTAAATAAGGAACAAGAAAACCAGTGAGACAAAGTAACTGGTTCTCAGACTCATTATCAGTGGCCAACCAATATCCAAATCCATGGGTCCAAATGGTTTGCTCTTTTTCCTCCCCAAGCACCTGTGGTATAAAAGTGGCTGCTAAGGACTTCACAAGGATGGATTCCCTTTATGAACTTTCACAACCGCATGGAAGCTAAAACAAAGGAAACCAAAAAGTCAGGTGCCAATCCGTAAAGAAGCAAGTGAGGAAGAAAATCAAACCATATATATATATGGTATATATATATATTTTTTTTTTCTTAATAAGTAGATATACTATTGGAGGCCTGTCTTTTTTTTTTTTTTTTTTTTTTGGAGGCCTGTCTTAAGAGGGAAATAATATGAGAGAGGACCTCAGGGATCACAGTTGTATTGTTCTGATGACAAAGGCAGACTAATGGCATTCCTGCAAAGGAGAGAGTGTTGCTGACAAGGAACATGTTATGCTACCCAAGCCAGATCCTCCTGCCCCTTATTAGTTTCTTGCCTGGAGGAAGTAACTACTGAATGAAAAGATAAGCAGTGTGTTCTGAGTTAAGTAGTCTGATTTTATTTTTTCTTGATATACGTCTCTTCCCAAACTCCATAGTGCCATCGTCAAGCGGAAGGTTTGTGGCATTGTCCTTCTCTACTTAAAAGGATATCATTTAGGAAGACTAAGAATTCTAGAATCAAAACTGAAATGGACCTTCACTGGCATCCAGTTCAAACGCCTCATTTATAAAAGAATCCCTGAAAAGTAATAGAACAACCGAGAAAAAAAAAGAAATGAAAATAATGTGTGAGCTAACTGGGCTGATGGTTTTCAACGTGGATAAATTAAGCTGCTATGCCCTTAGTTCCTGTACGAAGGGAAATTATTGCCGGAATTTGAAAGGATAGCATAAAGCATCGCCCCATTTTTTTTGTACAATGTGTTCAGTGGTGGCATAAGCTTGCTGACTCACTTAATATATATTAATTAAGTTGATCCTAGGACAGGATAAATAGGAACACACTTCGTAGGATGTTTGTATAAGATGGGAAGAGTTTAAATGCCTTGTGATATTTATGGCCTTTCTTTCCTCCCAAAGCAAGACATGCCTGCATTCTTCTATTTCAGAGCTTTGTGAGGCCAACGGCCTAACACAATAAAATCATTCACACTGTAGAGCAGAATGTGCCACGGAGAGGAAACATTTGAACCCGTTCATTTCACATTTGTTTTTAGATTTCTTTTTTTTTTTTTTAATTATGTCTCTTTTTGTCGATCTGCAGCTTTTGAACATAGGCTGATAAACTATAGATATTTATAAAATGATGTTTGTGAGAAACTGAGCTGGGAGGGAACCTGAAAATATTTCTCCTGTGTTTTTAGCACTTTCTTTTTTTTTTTTTTTTTTTCTTAATTTACTTATGAGTTTGGGATTAAATAACAATCAGTTTCAAAAGATTAAATAACCAGGCAGGTGCACCCACATGGACCTATGTACATATATGAAATGCAAACACACATGTGTGCACCCCTACACTATCGGTTGCTATGAGAGTTAAATCTGTGTGTCAACTCACGATGCTACTTGCACTCACGCGTTTGGTCAGCTTGCACTCACGCGTTTGGTCAGACACCAGTCTAGATATTGCTGTGCAGGGTTTTTTTTTTTTTTTTTTTTTAAATGAGATTAACATTTAAGTCAGTAGACTTTTGGAATGCAGCAGATTTTCCTCCATAATGTGGGTTGTCTTCATCCAATCAGTTGAAGGCCATAAGAGAAAATTCTGAGGTCCCCCACAGAGGAAGGAATCCTGTCTCCAGACTGCCTTCAGACTCAAGAATATAACATCAACTCCTGCAAGAATTTTCAGCCTGCTGTCCTACAGTGCAGATTATAGACTTGCTAGCCTCCACAGTTGTGGGAGCCAATTCCTTTAAACAAATCTCTCCCACCCTTCTCCTTCTCCCTCTCTCTCCCTCTCTCTCTTTCTTTCTTTCTCTCTCTCTCTCTCTAAATATGTGTGTGTGTAAGTGCGTGAGTCCTCTGACACAGTTTCCAACTTATTTAACCAAATACCGAGACTTCACCAGATAAGGTGACTTTAAAATGCAGGAGTAAAGTTACCTCCTCCTACATATGCTGCCCATTAAACCTGGGGTCCAGTCCACCGGGTTCCACCAATGCTTCCAGTGCAAACATCTGCTCAAATCCTTGCTTAGCTGAATGTGCACACCCTCACCCAATCTATCCTCCAGGGCAGAATATTGTCCTGTGCTAAAAAAGGGAAAAAAAAAAAAAAAAAAGAAAGAAAAGAAAAGAAATCACAATGAGGGGCACCTGGGTGGCTCAGTTGGTTAAGCTTCTGATTCTTAATTTCAACTTGGGTCATAATCTCAGTCTTGAGATCGAGCCCTGTGTAGAGTTCCACACCTGGTGGGAAGTCTTCTTGACATTCTCTCCCTTTCCCTCTCCCTCTGCCCCTCCCCCCCTCATTTGGATGCTCATGCGCTCTCTCTCTCAAATAAATAAATAAATAAATAAATAAATAAATAAATAAATTCTTTAAAAGAAAAAAAGAGAAAAGGAAATCACAATGATTTTAGGTCTGGTATCCTGAGAGAGAGAGATATCTATATTGCAATATAGCATAGCTTGGCCTGGCTTTTCTGTTACCTCTGTGCTTTCCACAGGGTATATTTCATCCAGAAATGGTACGTTGGCACCGCTGGGGTCCTGCCAGAGTTTTGACAATGACAAATTTCTTATTACACTATTGTCTATGTATATATATGCTCGCCCCTCATAATCTGTTTATGTCTATTTGAGAGCATGTTTGAAAATACCCAGCTCTCTTGATTCTTGAAACATATGGAGCCCTACCTCGCAAGGCCTCATGCTTACCTGGGGGGAATAGAGCAGGGCCAGTGTCCAGGGTCCTGTGCTCAGGGATCCTGTCCCGATAACCCATCCTGCCCCCTGCTGACCCTCCCACCATATATATCTGTTATGCTATGCTCTGACTTTTGCTGAGCCATCCTATGAGCTTCCACTTATTAGTAGCATTGTGCTAATATAATAAAATAAAGATGCATCTGAAATAATTGTTATCCCAGCACACTCCCTAAATAGTTGACAGGGTGGTTCAGTCTAGTTCGGAATAATGATGATGACTCAGAAGAAGAAATCAATCACAGAAGTGAAGCAAAACAGAGAATGGAGAGAAGAAAGAGATTTTTAAAACAGAAGAGGAGGGGAAAAAAGGCTTTGCAACCTCCTCAGAGGCTTTGCCCCCATATACGAATATCCAGCTTCTCTTCTCTCCTCTCCAGCTTGGCTTTGGCACAGCTGCCTGAGTCCACTGCCGACCACAAAGCAGGGGTGGGGAAGCTCTGGGAACTTGGCAACACCCCCCCAACCCAAGACACAGCTTTCTGTCCTCAGTAGTGACAGCGAGGCTCCATGTTTTCCTTGATAGAAAATTGAAGCTCGTACGAATCAAGTCAAACATTCATGCCTCATCAAACAAACCCACAGTTTGTGAAAATGTAAATGATCATATATTCATTTGGTAAATTAAACATGACTCCTTCAGGCCCATGACTTGAAAGCATTGTGACTTAAACTGAAATGAACAAAACTGGTTGCGGAGGAGAAAGAGAAAAGAAGTGAGCAACGAGATACCAAATAAAAACCACTGGGAATGAGTTGGACGTGGATCTTGAAAGGACGATATAGAATGAAGGGTTCTGGTGCATCTGATCAAGTAGCCCTTTGTTCCTTGAGCATTTTGAAGATCTGTGCTTTCCTAGCACATATCCTGGAAAAATGTGTAAGGCTATGCTTGAAGGAGGTGGCGAGGGTTCATCAAAGTTTTCCTTTCCTCTGACTTCTTCCTAGCCCCGAGTGGGTTATGATAGTTCTGTTTGCCTTGGATAATGCTACTTAAACACCAGCTTCTTGGAATTTTCTCTCACCTCCCCATTGAGAAGGCTACTTTCCCTTTTCACTACCAGTTTTAATTGAGCTCAGTGTCTACAGTGTCAGTTGCCTTCCTAGGGTCTGCATGCCATCACATCACATGACATCCTGCACGCTTGTCCCCTGCACTAGCACTCCCTCCCTCCCTCCCTCGCTCGCTCACTCACACCTTTCTCCAGCCAACAATCCTCCTGCCTCCTGGGGGAATGTGCCTCTGTCCCACAATGTCAGCCAAGCAGCTTGGGGGTATTTACCCAAATCCAAGCTCTAAGTGTTGGTCACCATGTCCCATCCCTTTAACCACAATTGCTTGTTCAGGGATAGGCACAGAAGCCAATTAAAGCCAGTAAATCTTTAGTTTCTCTTGCCTTCATGGATGTATCTTGCAAGAAGTTGCTGTGGCCAAGTTCAAAAAGGACGTTGCCTGTGTTTTCCTCTAGGATTTTGATGGAATCTTGTCTCACATTTGGATCCTTCATCCATTTTGAGTTTATCTTTGTTTCTGGTGTAAGAGAATGGTCCAGTTTAAAGAAGCTGTGGTCTATGTTTACAATGGAATATTCCTCAGCCATTAGAAACGACAAATAACCACCATTTGCTTCAACGTGGATGGAACTGGAGGGTATTCTGCTGAGTGAAGTAAGTCAGTCGGAGAAGGACAAACATTATATGGTCTCATTCATTTGGGGAATATAAAAAATGATGAAAGGGAATAAAAGGGAAAGGAGAAAAAATGAGTGGGAAATATCAGAAAGGGAGACAGCACATGAGAGAGTCCTCACTCTGGGAAACAAACAAGGGGTGGTGGAAAGGGAGGTGGACGTGGGGTGGGGGTGACTGGGTGTCAGGCACTGAGGGGGGCACTTGACGGGATGAGCACTGGGTGTTATGCTATATGTTGGCAAATTAAACACCAATAAAAAAAGAAATTTACATCATCGGAAATACAAAATAAATTAATGTAAAAAAAAAAAGCCAGTAAATCTTTGCCCTTGTTTGATGACTACCAAACAATACCCTTTGTTTCACAAATGATCTTCTAGAGGTAAGAATGATAGCATTGAAGAGAGAGGATCCTGCTCCTTAGTATCATTGGGTCGATGCTAGCAGAAATCAACTCTACATTGTTTGGCATTTGGAAGAGTCAGTAATTTTCCCTTTTTTACCCCCTGTCCTTTTTGGGTTTCTATTTTAATGATCAGTAAAATAAAATCTCCTAACTGAAAGGATTTCTATAACTAGATAATACATATTTATTCTGTGTGTATTTCTGTCTCCTCCTGCCCTTCTTCATGAGCTCTTTGAGAGCAAGAAACCTATTACCTGTCTGCTTAGCCTCATACGTTCACAAAGCAGAACACCTGGCCCATAATTAGTATTTATAAGTACTTTGTTGAATTTCAGTTAATCTCCATCAGGGCTTCATGTTAGTTTTAACGCTATGTGTATTTTCTTTAAAGGGAAAGAATATAGAATCGGAAATGTACGCCTTTAACTTAGATAGTATCTAGTCATCTGGACTCTTTGCTGTCTCTGAAGTTTAAAAGCTTTTTATGAACTTCTAGTTGTCCCCAGATAATTAAGATATAAGGCACACAAAGTGCTCCTTGCCCCACTCCATCCTTCTTTGCCGTGGGTATTTGATGTGACTGTGTGTGGGCAAGATTTTAAATAAACTAAGTTATGGATGGAAGAGATTTTTAATTTCATCTCCATTGGTATTATCAATATTTAGTTATTAGATTTCATAGACTAGTATCATCAGTAAGGTGTAATGTTGAGAGGCAGGGCACCTGGTGGCTCAGTCGGTTAAGCATCTGCCTTCAGCTCCGGTTATGATCCCAGGGTCCTGAGACGGAGCCCCACATCACGTCAGGCCCTCTGCTCAGCAGGGAGTCTGCTTCTCCCTCTTCCTCTGCCTCTTCCCTAGCTTGTGTGTACACGCACACGCTCTCTCTCATTCCCTCTCTCTCAAATAAATAAAATCTTAGAAAAAAGGGGGTGGGGGGTAATGTTGAGAAGACTTCAGTTTGGATCATTTACAAAACCACACTGAAAATACAACAGACTTCCTGTTCCAGAAAATTATTTCGTCTTTCAAATTGGTACAGAATGTTCAGAGATTTAATGGACATTTGGAATAAAAGGACCCACTCTTAATAAGTGGGCTAACTGCTCTTTTTCCTTCCCTCCCATCTTCTTTTCTCCTTCCTTCTCTCCTTCTCTTCCCCCTTGCCTCCCCACCCCCCAGAGGCTTTGTACCTCATATACAAATATCTGGCTTCATGCATATCTATCTTTATTGTAAGACCCATGCCCAATTTTCAGATTTTACTCTTTATTTCTGATATCTCTTTCTAATTGATCATTTCCCACCTGTTACTTACTTTAAAAGAATGATTCCTACCCAATAGGAGGTTCTCTGTGTGAAACTACACAGAGAAAATTTTAGGAACATTGTTCTAGCACAATGGGAGGGGTGCTAAGTGGAAAAAGCATTGTCTGTTCCAGACACTGAGATAAGGGTTTCCATTAGGAGTTATTTCATCAAATTGTCAAATGGATTTGAGAATTAAACTGAATTACCTCTAATTATTTATTGAGCACTTACACTAAGCATTTTATCTGCATTAACTCATTTCCTTCTCATGGAAACTTTTGAAGTAGTTTCTTTTATTATCTCCATTTTGAAGAGGGAGGAACCAAGAATGTGGAAAGCTATATATCTTGCCCAGGGCCACAGCTAGTAAATGGAAGACCTGAAATTCAAAGCTAGGTAACTGGACAAAGGACTGTGCTTGACTTCACCTTACTAATTTATGGCAGAGGCAGCCTTCAATCCCAGATTGGTCTAAGTTGAAGTCCATATACTCTCCATAATCCTCTATGAAACCCACAGCAACTCTGAATTCTCTTTCTGGCTTTGCCATGACTAGAAACTGGTTAATGTTGAAGGATTTCAAGAAACTCTCCATCAACAAAGATTCTGTTGTTGTTGTTGTTGTTGGAATCTATGCCCATCAGTATAATCTATTTAAAAAAAAGTTTAGGCTTGAGCATTTAGTCACAGAAATGCCGTTTGTAAGATTCCATTAACCACAGTTATGTTTGCCTTGGAAATAGCATTTGGGATGGGGGCCAGTAGAATGGAGCTGGAAACAAAGTTCTTGTATCGTTCTTTCATACTTTGAGGAAATGTTCTTGGTTGCTTCAGTACCTCATTACAACCATGTCTATAGCAAGAGTTTCTTCATTCTTTCATCCATATGTTCATTCATTCCCTCCCAAACCTACAGTACTGTACCCTGCAGGGCTTTACATCCTGGGAGAACGCAGGGGAAAAAATGACAAAGTCCCTGCCCTCGTGCAGCATCTTTTCCAGTGCATGCCTGCATCGAAAAGGTCTAGAGATTTTTATTATATCCTTCAGAGGTGATGAAATATTGGTGAACTAATTGTTGTACCTCAGCTTATTGTACATGCATTAAAATGTGGTGTGACTGTGGACCGAAGAACACAGAACTTCCTTTAGGCTCTGGCTGGTGCATGAGGTACAATAATAGAAGAAATTCCATCCAAATCATCCAGAATATGGTCTCAACTAATGAAGGTATTCTTTCTCTGGGAACTACTTAAGAAATTTCATTAAAGTCCTTTTCCTTTCTACCTTTTCCATTTTATTACCAATGAGCATAACATGTTTTCAGTATCATCACTATTCATGAGCTGATTTTACTATCAAGCATAGGCATTTCTTAATACCAACTTCATCCTATTACTCCTCTTCCTTCATATGTTAGCTTTTGTAGTAGAGTAACCCTATATGGCTAGCAGGTAGCACAATGTCTGGTGTATAGTATTTGCTCAAAGAATAGAAGATTGAATGAAACTGAATTGGAGTAGCTATAGGTGGTCCCACTGAGTCTACAGACCACTTCAGGGAGGAAAGTGGGATTGAGATTTTTTAAGGAAAGATAAACCACCCTGAGTACTCCAACTGTTGAAATGACTACTGCAGCTGGCTTACTGCTTGCTGTCTTTTTTTTTTTTTTTTTAAGCTTTCCTCCCGTGAAAGTGCATTGCTGCTGAAAGGAACTTGATTGTCAGCCAGAGACAGTGAAAGCCTTTTGTCGATCTCCTACCCTCAATATTCCTTGCAGGCTCAATGCAAACTTTGTGCCAAGGACCCCCTTCAACTTTCACTTGGTGCAAACAATTCAGAAGGTGAAGGGTTAGTCAGTACACAAGCAGGTGGCTTGTCTCACTCTGCAGTGCCGACCACAGGGACCTCTCATTGTGAAGGCTTTGTGGGATGGACATTCCGTCTATGGCAGCAATGTTCTTCCTAAATTCTGACTCCCAAGTAAAGCTTTGTGAGTCACCATTTTTCTTTTCTTGTAAAGGTTCTGCTTTGTCTCTAATGTATCTACTCCAACTCAAAGAATGGAGAAAGGCAGCTTTTCTGGCTTGGATGGATTGACTGTATAATGTAATCATTAAATGTCTTGAAACTGGGTCTGAATTTGAAGGTGTTAGAAAATTCACAGGAGGCCATTCTTTGTGTGATTTTGAAATTATTTTCAATTACAGATTAGAGCACGGCAGTGTCTGTAATATCATTTAATGAGCCATAATGCTTCCTTTTGTCATTTTTCCCCTCTGATTGAGATGGGCACCCTTGAGTGGCCTGACAGATTCCTGAGTGCTGACAATCACTGCTCCAGCAGATGAGAAGGAGTACAATGATGCTGCAAATGAGTGCCAATGAAAGTGATAGATCTTTAAAGTAAATTGCATAAGGCTTCCAAATTGGCTGTAATTGGTATGTATTCATCAAATTTTGAATTTGGACACAATAGTAACAGAAAGTTAGTACTAAAACGCCAAATAAGAGAACACTTATACAAGTCAGTGATTGTGCCTATGTATATGGAGAGAGGAAGGTCACAAAACATGTATTCAATGGCTGGTGTTCCAGATCCAGAGACAATTAATATGAAGAGTATAAACCATTTATAGTTTGCACCTGTGTGCATGTGCGCTTTAATCTGCATGCTTTCGTCTGTTTATCTAGGCTGTTTTCATTTCTCTACCTATACATTTCTAAAAAAAATACTAATAAACTATAACTACTCTTAGGAAGGGATATTGTACTAGGATGTACAAACAAAAACATAGGAGTAAGTTTACCTCTCATTTCTTACTCTTTGAAGCCAGATAAAGGTGAATATATTAAATATAGCAATGGTTTAGTTAGGTTGACATCCCATGGGAGTTTTTAGGTTTTTGAAGTGATGGAGAATTCTGTATCTCAACATTTTTGTGTGTTGTTGAAATTGATGTGTATGAAAGAAAACAAATTTAACCCAGAGAACCTATTTCATTTTTACTCAGTTTATCCATAGAAGCTGAGCATGATGGGTGAACCAAAGACTTGGAGAGGAAGTGGGCAGAGAAGAAAGATGGTAGAGGGGAAAGGGGAAGATGGGAAACTTTACGGACAATGGAAGGGGAAGAAAAAATGATCAATGGTTGCAGTAGCAAGAATACGTGTTACAAGCAAAATGTAGGTGATGTTAGGAGATAGGTTTTAGACATGTTATAGACAGCCTTGAGGGTCATTGAAGAGTCTACTATTATTTAGTGGGTGTATCAGGTTGTAATATATATTTATATGAGTAACAGAAAACCCAGAATTATAATGGTTGAAATATTATAGAGGTCTTTTTCTTCTGCACATAAACATAGACAGTGCATGGCCAGTAATGAGGATTCTATCATCATTAAGGACCCAACTTCATCATCCTGAGCTTTTTATCTTCTCTGTCCTTTACATATTATTTCCTAGATGTTGTACAACCACTTTTGTTTGCACTCTTTTAGCCAAAACATGTATATCCAAAAAAAGGAAGGGCAGGGGTAATTTTTGTTCTATTTAGCCACACAGATAGGTAAAAATTATGAGTTATGTTGCTGTAGAAGAAAAGGAAAATAGATTCTATGAGGAAATATGATTTCTGAAAAAATAAAATAGAAAATATTATACTGCACAGTGTTAAATCTTTGGCTATAAATAATGGATTTCATCAAAGAGAGGGATGCATCAGGAAGGGAGACCAGTTAAGATTCTCTTGGGACAGTCCTTTGGTTAATTATTAATACTCAAGCTAGGACACTGAAAATAGAAGACTCTGTGGATTGACGTTTCACTGAAGAGATGGTGATAGCAAAATTTGGGGACTCTCTGCTTGCACGGTGTAAAAGAACTGAAATTTTAACTCTCATTTTTGTTTGCCAGGCCAGCTATGGTGATATACCCAAGAGAATGGCCATAAAAGAGGAAGTTTGATTTAGGTTGGTTGATCCGTGAAATGCCTCTGGGACATTCGCATTTGCTCAGTGTTCACACACCTGGGGTGCAAAGATTAAGGATGTGAATTCCCTGCTCTGAAGGAGATCCTCAATCTAGTAGCAGGCAACACTAAGCTGATTGTATGAGGGTTTTGTTGTTGTTGTTGTTTTGTTTTGTTTTAATAGAAACATATGCTTTCATCAGAAAATTATGATATTTCCATCTCCTAAGTATATATTTACGCATGGGGTAGACTTTCTTATTAAAGATATGTTTCCATAGTTCTCTAATTGTCTTTTAGAATCTTTTCAATTGTTTTCTGCTTCATCTCTATCAACATGCAATTTATTTTATTGTGCTTACCCCATTCTTTTTCATTTTTTTTCTGTAGTATTATCCAATTAATTTTGAACTTTGAGAACAGTTCCCTGCTATCCTCTAGCATCCAAAGCATCTTTTGAAATTTTTCAGGGTAATCATTCCCTACAAAGCTACAAGGCCTTTCCTTCTCCCTCTATGTCCCACATGTACTCTCTTTAAAAGCCTTGAAAATACTAGCATTTCTCCAACATAAATCTGAGTACAGATCTGCTTTTATTGATACTATTATTGGACACTGCAGAGAATATTTCAGTCTTGAAGACAGGGGATTTTCTTCTATTATTATTTCTTTCCCTTTGTCATTTCTTTCATTGTGAGACTCCATCAGATGTTCTTTGCAGCCCTTTAGATCTATACTTCTTCTGAATTAACAGCTCCCATATTTTCTATCACTTTTTTCTTTAGCTCTATAATCTGAAAGTTTTTCTTGATTTTTATCTTTCAGATTTCCAATTAAGTAATCAGGTTCAGAATTCCACTCAATTTTATTGATAATCATATCTTAGATTCACAGGATCTCTTACATTTTAAAATGATATCATTGCTTTTAATAAGTTGCTACAATACCCATATAGATAACTTTATTCTGGGCTAATAACATTTATTCATCTGGAGAGTTTTCTTTAGTGTTAATATTTTTTTCTCAAATTTCTGTTAATCCTTAGTTGATGATTTATGTCTTTAAAAGGAAGAGCGAGGCTGATTGATATAGATGGCGGGCATTGGTTTCTTCTGCAATTGTGCAGGCATTTTTCCCCAGGTAGCCTCTCAAATGAAAGGAGGTCATATACCAGTAGAATAAAAGTGAGAGATGTTGGTCTCAAGAGTGCCTAGTTAGGTACTGAGAGGATGGACTAATCAGAGATAGGGTAATTCCACACATCCTAGTTAGAGCATTCACCATGCATCAATCTCAATGCCACCTTTACATACTAATATGGCCATTAATATTCATCTCCATGCAGTTTAAAATTTGCAGATAAAATGAGTTGGCCAGCACAGAGAAAAAAAAATATGGCCAGAATACAGTTCTGCACTATTTATTTCAATTACAGGTCTGAGGTAAAAGTACCAATGTCACCAATACAAAGAGTTGCAAAGGGACATTTAAAGGAGAGCCTCATACAAGGTTTTGATGAATTCTGGAGGCAACAGTGTCTGCAAAAAGAGAATATGCCTGGGGAAAGGTGATAGAATGGACCTTTTTCTCTCTGCCATGGGAGTGTGAAATGAAATTAGCACTCAGGGAAAAGAGAATAAGGACAGATGAACAGTTCAGGCATGGAATACTAAGTACATGGGAAATAGGAAGCCATTCTCTCCCCATTTTACCTTCTCTTCCTCTCTTAGGGAATCTCATACTTATCACTGAAATAAATAGGGTGGAAGTACACTTTGGGAGTATTACGTAAGTCTGGCCATGTTGCCCAGTTTCCTGCCTCCAGGCAAAACTCTGGTTAAATAATTCTGGACAGATGGATGCCTATCCTTGGAGAGCAGGGACACAGTTAGGAGTGAGGATGGACACAGAAGCGGCGTGTCAGCTTGCTTCCATCTGGAACTAGTGAATACCTCATTTTGTACAAAGGCAGTAACCATGCTGTTCACATAACACTCTGCATGACTCCATGTGGGGGGTGGGCTTCAGGAGCATTATATTTCCCATATGGTCCAGGTAAATTGTATTTTAAGGCCATGAATTTGTCACCTGGTGTCATTTTTGAGGTAACTTACTTTTCCACAAGTGTGGACAACTGGTTAAAGTCACTTAACCTCCATTTTTGTTGCTGCAATACACATGACAGATGACCTTCCCATGCCCAATACACCCAAAACTTTATGCTGTTTCTGACACACTGTTCCCATTGAATGGATAGTGAATGACATCACACTTTATTCCTTCAAGTTTGGAACCACTTGAGAATTTACATAGAAATCAAATAGCAGCTTTACTACTATAGTAGTAGTATTAAAAATATTAATTTATATATATCATACATATATAAAGATATAATGAGAATAAACACATGGATTTTGTAAAAAAAAAAATTCTTAAAGCTTAGTCCTTGGACCACCTTATACAAGAAGGAGTCTGCTAATTAGATATGTATCTGGAAAGATTAAAAAATTAAATATTTGCTTCCTTACATTGGGCCTTAATAGCAGGACTAGAAAGGGATGAGTATTCAAGTATTTATATAAAAGATAAATGTAAGGCTTGGCTTGTCTGTTTACCACATTGAAACAAGATTTTTAAAAATGCATACAATGTCAGGGTGGGAAAGCCCATAAGGGAAAACCAAGAAATGTTGAATTTCACAAATTCTTTCTCCCATTGGTACCTTTCAGATAAATTACTGTATTCAATAGGGTAAAGCAAGTAAGTGAGAGATGGGCAGAAATCTCTTCCCAATACCCAAGATAGCATGTGTTACTGTAGATGCAAATGTAGAGTGCTAAAAGAAATTTTTAAAACATTTAAAGTATTAAAAATGTTTCCTCTACTTGCTACCTGTAACTCAACCTAAATCTCTCTCATATTAGAAAAGATAGGAGAACACAAGTCAGCAAGTACGACACGATTATAGGGATATCACTAAGTATTATCTAGAATAGCATTTTAACTATAATGAGTTACACATGAGCATTACAACTACCTGATAGCTGTTGGTGACAAACCCTCACTTGTCTAAGCCAAAAGAATGCTACCTAGGGATTATTTCATAATCATATTATAAAACACTAGGGGGAGATTTTCCAAAGAAAACAGTTAAGTCAGAAGAATATAAAATGTTTAAGATAGAAGAGCCAATAAGTCTCAAAGGTCTTCCTTTTCAATACTGCTCACTGAAGAATAATCATGCTACGGGAGTTTTTTGCTGTTGATAGCTACAATATTTTAAACTTCTTTGTTAAAATATAATTCACATGTCATAAAATTTACTCTTATAAAGAACGCTTCTCAGTGGCTTTAGTACACTCACAGAGTTATACAAACTAAATTTTGAAGATTTTCATCACCTCCAAATGAATTCTATCTGTTAGCACTTATTCCCCACCAAACACCCAGGCATAAGTAACCAATAATCTACTTTCTTCCTCAACAGATTTCTTTATTCTGGGAGCTTCACATAATATACAAGTATAAATCATTTTATTTGTTACTGGGTATGGTTTGATACTACTTTGTGAGATCTTCATTCTTCTTTTATCATTGAGGATATTGATCTACATAGTTTTCTTTCCTTGGAGTATATTTCCAGGTCTTGATATTAGGAATTAGGATAATTTTGGAATCATAATGGGGGATGAAAATGTTCCCTCTTGTATTTTTTAAAAGTTTCATATTAATTGAGTTGGTATTAATTTTTCTTTCAATATGTGGTATAATTCACCAGGCCTGGGTTTTCCTTCATGGAGATTTTTTAAATTATTAATTCAATCTCTTTAGTTGTCATTGAAAATTCAGATTTTTCTATTTAATTTTGAACCAGTGTATGGGACATCTGGGTAGCTCAGTCAGTTAAGCATCTGTCTTTGACTCAGGTCATAATCCTGGGGTCCTAGGATCAAGTCCTACATCAGGCTCCCTGCTCAGTAGGGAGTCTGCTGGAGGTTCTCTCTCCCTCTGCCTCTTCCCCTGCTTGTGCTCTCTGTCTCTCTCTCAAATAAATAAATAAAACCTTAATTTTTTTTGAACCAGTATAGTAGTTTGTATCTTTTAGGAATCTAACTAATCTATTTTTGGCATATATTTATTTATGGTGTTCCCTCAAAATCTTTATTATTTTGTAAGATTGGTAGTGATGTCCCTTTTTTCATTTCTGGTTTAATAATATGAATTTTTTCTCTTTTTATCTTGTTTATCTGAATAAACTTTTATCAATTTTAGTATCTTTTTCAAAGAACCAGTCTTTTATTATTTGTTATTTTTCCAGTATCTATTTTATATGTTTCTGATCCAATCTTTATTAATTTCTTTCTTCTACTTTGAAGTCAGTTTGATCTTCTTTTTCTAATTTAAGTATTAAGTTAAGCTAATGATTATATATATATTATACATTATATTTATATATGATATATATATATAAATTAAATAGAATATTTAATAATTTTAATACAGGCATTTACAACTAACTTCTCTCTGAGTACTATTTTACCTGAATCCCATTAATTTTGCATGTTGTATTTCCATGTTCACTTATCTCAAGGTAGTTGCTAATTTTTTTGTGATTTTTTTTCTTTGACTCTTTTGACTTTTTTTCTTTGACTCTTTTTTTCTTTGATTCTTTGAAGTGAATTCATATTTGTGAATTTCCCAAATTTCCTTCTGTTGTTGATCTCTAATTTAGTTCCATTGTTTGGAGAACATACTTCACATGATTTCAACATTTAGATATATTGAAAAATGCTTTATGACCTTCTAACTATAATACTTTGAGTGATACAATATACAATATAATGGGTGGCCTTGGCTAAATGATAATACTGTTTCTATTATACTAAGGAAATACCACTCTACTCTTATTTACATATTCATCAGAAACCTATTCTTTGTCTCAGTTTGGAAGCATAAGTTTGAGCAAATCACATAAGATCATTGGACTTTTATTTCTTTAGTGTCTGAGCTAATATTTGTATCTATATCAATAATATTTTAAATAATAAGTATTTATATTTATGTAGCTATTGTGTTATTATATATGTGTATATATATATTATATTATAGATGCTTCTTTTTCTTCTTCTAGAAGGAACAAAGAAACATATTTATTTATTTAATCCTAATGGACAACCAAAGTATTTAGCACATATACACAAAAACTATGGCCTGGAAGTTCATTTGCATCAATAACTTGTCTTTTATTACTACCCAGCATGAAGATCATATATATATATATATACATATATATATATATATATATATAGATCATATATATATATTAACAAAGCAAGCTTAAATATAGACAAGAAGAGTTAGGGGAGGGAAGGGCATATTTTATGAATGGGTCTTCTTCATGACCTTTGTCCTACATCTGCACACTTAGAATAATGAAAGATCGCTATGACAACATATTATTGGTGCTATTTTATTCCTGATGATGACTACAGTTAGTGAAGCATATAAAAAGTAATGCCCAATCTAAAAAGACTATGCTCTTAAGGATAATTAACCAGAGTTTATTGAAGACCTAAGGTAACTGCCAAAGTGGAGATTAATCTTGAATTTCATTTTCCTCAGTTCTCACAGGGTGACCTCTGAGAATTTACTCCTTAGATGTAAATTATACATATATAATATATAAATAAAATATATATATATAAATAAATATATGTCTCCAGATAATTAGCTTTCATTGAACTTCATTGTTTTTCTTTCTCTTCTCGAGTGCCTGCTATATTTATTTTGATCAAATGTGTAATTATATTTTATTTTATTTTATTATTTTATTTTATTTATTTTATTTTATTTTATTTTATTTTATTTTATTTTATTTATTAAATGTGTAATTTTAAAACAGTGCTACTCCCCTTTCACTAGTGATGCCATTATATGAATAATAAAAGCATCAGAGTTATATTAGCTAAAAGTATTACTCCCTGTTCATGTCTAGAGTGGAACATGTTTTCGTGGAATCAGAGACATAATTTTAAGTCATAAGGAACTGGCTAAGAAGTTAGTTGTCAGAACTTAATTCTGCTATTAACTAAACAAATGACCCTGGGTGATTTCTTTAACTTTTGAGCTCTAAATTTTACCATTTAAAATAAGGGTCTTAGATTACATAATCACTAAAAATTCAATGTTAAGGATTTTTTTTTACTCCATAATAACAAGTAGGAGTTAAAATGAAGGGATTTCTCTGTTTATTTTGGTCTTAAAAGATAGCTGCCTTTTAAAATCCAAAGGCCTGGAGTTGTTAGATTATTTGGTTGGTTGTTTTTGTTAGTTTTTTTTTTTTTTCTTAGTTAAGTGAGTAGCAAATGCAAACAAACAAACATAAAGATCCACTCCAATGTCTTTGGGGAAAAAAAATCCACTCCAGTATTTGGAATACTTAGAGCTGAATGCTTAGGAGGTGAAGAGAAAGTAGATCAAAAGCTGCTGGGACTTTAAGTGAAATGTCTCTTAGCTCTTATGGATTTTCTAGAAACATTTCAGTCAGTTAAGAAGGGCCTTGTGGTACCGAGAGGGTAATAACTTCGCAAAAGTGTCTAGAATGTATTTGCCACCAGTGTGGATCTTTGGCAGGCAAGTTCATACCGCCAAGGGAGATCCACGTTCTCCACATGTGATCGAGTTGAAATCCACGCAGAAGTCTTCACTTGTAGGAGAGAGCTTTGCTCAGATGAGAGAAATATCCAAAGTTCCAGATCTTTCTGCTTGCTTTCCAAATACAATTTTCCTGAGTCTTATCTTTATAATTTAACAGTCATTTCTCAAGCCATATGTGACATTCTTTTGTTTATGCAATAATAAAAGTACAGACAAGCAATAGGACCCTTGATTTGTTGAGAGAGCCATACCATATAAAGTTAAGTTGATATTAGCAATGGTCCTTTGAACTCAAGTGATTTACTCCAGAAAAATAAATCCATCTAAAAACAAAACACATACCAACAAACAAAAAACTAGGCACCTGAGAGGTAGCATTAATTCATTGTTTTCTTTCTTTGATGGTTTTATTGCCACCATGTATGTAACCGACTCTGGATAGAATTACTTCAATTCAGTTAAATTCAACACATTTATTAATTACAAGATACCTATTGAGGAATGGTTTGGCAAGGCAGCTGTGATTCTTATCATTCTAAAATCATTATAACATTAATAATTGAAAATATTAAGGCAGGATTTAGAAGAATGAACTCTGGTATTAGCCTGCCTGGGTTCATTCCAGGCTCTGTCATTTATGACTTGTGTACTTTGAGAAATTCTTATAACTCTTGATCTTCAGTTTTCCCTTCTGAAAAAAAAAAAAATAGGTTAATGATACCATCCACCTTCTGTTGACAGGAAGACTAGATTAATTAATGTAAAGTGTTTCAATAGGGCTTGGAACACTCAAGGAATACTAGCTAATTTTATTCATCCTTTTATCCCCTGAAAGGCCTCCCTAAATGATTCTCCCACAGTAAGGCTTTAAGCAGAATTTGTTGTATTGAATGGAATTCAACTGAAAATCTCTGTTAGGAGACTAACCGTTTGGTAATATAAATTTTATAACATATAAAATTTCAGATTTTTGTATATTATGTTTCTTTAAATGAACAATACCAATGTGCTCCTTAATGGGGAAGGGTGGTTAATGATGCATGGAATATACTTATTTTCAAAATGAGACTGGCACTGGAAAGATGGCTGGCAGAAAAGTGTGCTAAATAACAATTTTCATTTTTTCTGCGATTTGCCGTTACCTTAGCAATGTGCATCCCATAGGTGTTCATTAAGAGTAAAATGGTAACACTTCAGTTTAATTAATATTTAGTGAGCTGTGTAAAGACTTGTCTGCCTCCTCATACTGAGAATGGCCAACTGGCCGTGGGGGAGACCAGTATTTGGAGACTGGGAAGGTGCTGATGCTCAGCTTGAGAACATTTCCCCAAGGGATATATGAATAAGTAGAGTGAGTTTCATCTCTGACATCGTTTTGCAAGACAAAATAAAGTCGTTGTAGGAATATACCTATGCAAAAGGCCACACCTCTTACCAGGAACAGTGATTTGCTTGAAATCTATATTCCTAATAGTAACTAACCACACCTATGCCACAGGGAGTTTTACGGATAGATTCAGGAAAATTCTGGGGCATTTTGTTGTTGTTGTCACAGTGTTGTGATCTTTCCCGATTTCCGGGAAAAGTCCTATGGTGGCAGGTTGCAGAGGTATAATTTCCTGGTACAGTAGACCATTGCTGTTCTTTATCTGGAGAAGTGCACAAAGTACAGACTACAGCCAGATGCCTGATTGCTCATCAGGCTCAACCAGCCCTTCCTGTAAGTCTCAGACTGCCAATTACAAAAATACTTGTGAAGAAATTTAATGTGTAACAATTCATTTCAAACGCAGTAACTTTGAACATATATAGCAATTTTATATTGGAGTTTAGGAGTGGAGTCATTCTTGCCTTCTACATTCATCTCCATCTCCATTCTTTGGGCAAATTACTTACTTTTTTTAGATCTCAAAATCTTGCAGCTATATCGTGGGGTTTCAGCCATAGAGCATAGGCTCTTTGAGTCAGAACGTATACTAATGGTCACCTACCCTCCTCCCTCCCTCTGAACTGAGATGTAAGATGTGAGAAATGAGGAAGCCTTAGCAAGGTCATGAATTATCAGCAGAACTGAGATTGAAATACAAATTTCTCCAGCAGAAATTCAGTATCATATCTGTTGCTCAAAGCTTATTTGATCTCCATAGTCACCTTTAGGTCTAAAATTTGCAGAATATAAAAAAAAAAAAAAATGCAGAATATCCTTCAACTCTGTCTCCCAGGAGCACTCTATTTTATCCCTTGAGACAGAGCTTAAAGGTCAAGTTTTTACCGAAACTTTCCCCAGTTGCTTTAGGCATTGATAGTGGATTCCATCTCTTTGTATTTGATTCTTATCTCCATCACAGCATTTATCTTACCACATTTCAGTTATTTATATATTGGTCTATCTCCCCAGCTGCCCCTGGAGTGTTTTTGCTGTCTGAAATCTCTAGGGTCTTTTTCAGTACCTGGCTTGGTAGTTGGTACCTATAAATGTTTTCTGAATGAGTGAATAAATCATGTCTTCACCTGGACCCTGCACTTGATATTTACTCAGCTTTTCTTGCCATGGCCATGAAACTTCCCTAAGAACTCGTGACAAGAGTCAAATGCATGCACGTAGTAACTTTGTAATGAGGTGCTTTGTACTCTTGTAATGACTCTTTTATTGAAGAGGTAGTAGGATAATTCATCTCATTATGAAATACAATGGGGCACTGTATTTTTTTTTTTTTTTTTTTTTGAGAAAATGGATCCACCATCACTTTTACACAACATTTTCAATTTCTGGAAAATTTTTACATCCGTTGTCTCATTTGATCTTCACAACAAGCCTATAATATAGACAGGCACAGATATTATTATAGCCTTCTCAGAAATGAGTTCAATAAGACTCAGATAATTGAAAGGATACAATTTGAATTGAGGTTTTTTGACTCCAAATTTAGTTCTTGTTCAATTCTAAATGGTGCCCTTTTTTAAACATTTGAACTCTCCAGAAAGATAAATCCTCAAATAAATCAGTTTTCTAAATTAGTAAAGGCTCTTTGGGTTGCAAATGGTAGGAATCTAGCTCATCTTGCCTTAAGCAAAAGACAGAATTTATTGTGTCACAAAAATAAATAGTCTGGAGATCTAACTTCAGGTACCCTTAGTTCTAGCAACTCAAACTAGGTTACCAGAAATAATTATTTTGTTTTCTTCATCTTTTGGACCAATTGGTCTCTAAGTTGGCTTTAAACTTGAGCCCTATCTCCCCCCAAAAGGTGCAAATTGACTGTGAACAGCTATAGTTTTACCCCAGTCTTGCAATCCAAAGAATGGCAGTTGAGCAAATATCTAAGATCTGACATTCAGGGGCCCAGTTTGGGTCATACTTTCATCACCACTAACACAATAACTGAAGTTATAAGACTGGAGTCCTGTGACAGATGGCAATTGGATGAGAGACTGATTCCTGGAGACTATGGTGACATCAAACTCATCAGAATTACCTAGAATAAAAGCAGGGAAAGACCACTCCCCCAGTGGAAATAGAAGTGCTATAGCCAGGAGGAGGAGAGATGCATCCTGGACTAAGGAAAACAAGAGTTTCTACTATAGTCTCTTTGAAACTTTCAGACATTATTAAATGGAAACCAGCTGACTTTTTTTTGACATCACCTGTTAGTATGAAGGCCACTCCAATAAATGTTAGGAAATAGTGAGTTTAGTGACTTGAATATAAAGTCCAAAAAAATCACCTTGTTCAAACAAGAAATCTGAGCAAGCCTATCTTATCCATTTGCTGCACTAATCAAAACAAAAAACAATAAAAATTAAAAAAAAAAAAAAAAAAACCTCTACTGGCTAAGAGATTGCAGCTGTGTACAAGAGGAACAGACTCCCTTCAGCCTGGTGCATCATCAGCAGAACTGTTGGCTGAGTTGTACAGCATCTATTATTTTTAGCTATGCAGAAGGTGGAGAGAACACAGCTGGATTTTCAGATCACAGCAAGAGCTATAACATAATCACCATTTATTAATATCTTTATTACTCTGTATGAATAAATAATACTCCTCAATAGAAAAATCCTTCTATCACTTGAAAAGCAAAGCAGGTGGATTAGGACATCATCAATAGAGAATGAATATGGAAATCCTCCATGTCTTTCAAGTTACTTTACAAGAGCACAATAGAATTTTAAAGGTATGAGGGAATATGAGAAATTCACCAATGGTAGATATCATCCTGGCCTTCTGTTAATCATTACCAGGATTGAAGTTGAAGGTGGAGCACTCATATACATGGTCTACTTTCATTATATTTTGATAAGTCTCTCCTAAAAATTATGGGATCTTTGTTTAACCAGATCCTTACAGAGAACCAGTTTGTAACTTAGAAGAGAAAGTGTATATATATATATATAAACAAAAAAGACTAAAATGTAGATTTTGTGATTTCAAGTCCATTGATCTGGGATCATAGATTCATTTATTAAAAAAAAAAAAAGTGCTCAGCACCTATCCTATGCCAGCCAATGTTCTAGGTGCTGGGAATGCAGTAGAGAACATACAAGCAACATCCATGTCCTCATACAACTGACAGTCAAGTACGGGGTTTGGAAAACTTTTCCTGTAAAGAGCCATATAGTAAGTAGGTTACTTTGCAGGCCAGGTAGTCTCTATTGCAACAATTCAGTTTTGTCATTGTGATGCTCAAACAACCATTAGTTATACCTGAACAAATAGGTATGCTTGTATGCAAATAAAGCTTCTTTTTTCTTTAAATAACAAACAGAAGGCCATATTTGACATATGGCCATAGTTTGTCAATCCCTGGTCTAGTGAGCTGCTGGTTAAGACTCTACCACATAACTAGCTGTTATTGATAGTTATTAATTTCTTATTGCATTTTTAAATGTTATAATAGAAGCTACTTTAGAGAGGCATTGCAAGAATAAATGGAATAATGTATGCAGCAGGCCCTGGTACTCCTGGTGGGAACTTAATAAATATCATTTTATTCTGTACCTAATTCCCTCCCTTTATAAATTCAGAAACTAGCAAACTAGAGAGTCCTGTAACAAATGCATTTTGTTCTTCTTCGCCATTCATTGTTTTAGGTTTTCTAGTTCTTTGAGTTCTATGAATAAAAACATGGCAGCCTGTAATATAACCCTGTGGATCTGAAGGACTAGGATCATTTTGATTCCTAACTTGATTCCTATAGTATATGAATGAAAATTATAAAAAAAGTATTACTTGGTTTATTAATATGGCTTTGGCAGAAACAGAGTAAGAGAAAGTCAGATTCTTCTTTTTATTTGATAAATTATGAGTACTTAGGGGCAGCCCGGGTGGCTCAGTGGTTTAGCACCGCCTTCGGCCCAGGGCCTGATCCTGGAGACCCGGGATTGAGTCCTGCTCAGGCTCCCTGTGTGGAGCTTGCTTCTCCCTCTGCCTGTGTCTCTTCCTCTCTTTCTCTGTGTGTCCCTCATGAATAAATAATAAAATATTTAAAAAAAAATAAATAAATTATGAGTAGTTAAACGCATTGATTTAAGAACATTACCTGATTGGGCAAAGAATCCATGCATGGATGGTGGGTTTGGCCCCATCTCTGTGTGAAGCATGATGGAGCACACAAGATGCATAAAAGACACACAAAATGTTTTCCTTACCAAATTGGAAGACTCTGGTCAGATAAATAAGACACTTGTTATCTTGTTCAGTATATTTACTGAATGGCTACTACCAGCCAGGTTTTGCCCTTGGCATGGAGGACGGGCAGTGAACACAATAGCAGCCATCCCGGTCGTCTTGTCGCCCAAACACTTGTGGAGGAACACAGATGACAAATAGAACACAAGCAATGTACAGACTCTGAGCTTGGAGAAGAATAAAGGAGACAAAACGATTGGAAGGGTTTGTTTTTGGGGGGATGGTGGATATAATTTTCCGGTTTTGTTTTTTGTTTTTTTATAAATTTATTTTTTATTGGTGTTCACTTTGCCAACGTATAGAATATGGATGGTTTAGGAAAGACTTTCCGAGAGGGTGACACTTGACAAAACACTTGCTGAAGATGAGAAAGTGAGCCTTGGGCCAGTTTGGGGAAGAACCATCTGAGGCAAAGCAAACAAGGAGTACAGAGGCCCTTGGTGGGACCCCAGCCAGGTCAAGAGGCAGCAGGCAGCTCATTACATCAGGAGGAGCAGAGGGAGCTAGGGGGAGAGTAGCAGGAGGAAGGGCAAGTGTACATCGAAGCTTGGAGAGTTTGGCTCCTTGAGGGCCACTGAACGGGGTTTGCCTTCTACTCCTAAGGAAATGGGAAGTCACTAGGGTGTCCTGAGTAGAGAAGAGACAGGCTCTGACTTCGGCATTGCACTGGGCTTTCCCTGAGGAAAAATGAACTGAAAGGAGATGGTACCGAAGGCCGAGATCTAGGATGACGATGTGTGAAAACAGTCACGCAGGTTGACCTAATCGTCTTGGGCCACTTCACTTCATGTGGAAAAAGAAAGATCCTTGGATAAGAAGCACCTGTTCAGTTCTTGCTACCGTGATTTGTTGGGAGACCATGATTTTCTGTGGCTTTCTGAAATCAAAACAAAGACAACCATCAGAAAAGCTGAACGCAGTTTTTAAAAGGCAATTAAAAAAAAAAAAAAAAAAAGACACCACTGCCTCCTAGACATAGTAGCTGTTCATCCTTGAATGGTCTGGATGGAAAGTGGGTGGCCCTTCCTCAGCCTCTGGAACTGCCAATCCCAAATTTCCACTGGCCTCAAAGGTCTGAGCCTCTTTTCCCTTCCTTTATCCCCCTGCCAGGCCCTCAGGCCGTCTCTCAGCAAGTACTTCCTTCAGAGCTGGGCGACCAGAACTCCAGAGGCCCAGCTGAGAGCTCCGGCTGGACTGGAACCCTCAGGGAACAGTCACTGACAGCGCCCTTCTTCCTCACGCCAGGCTGGCACCCTGCAGTCCTCGCTCAGCTCGTGGATGGCTGTGGGCTGCTCTGCTCACTGTGGCTCAGCCTCCTCCCATTTGAGCAACAAAGACTTCTCTCAGATGCTGCATTCAGTCAGTAGTAGCCCTATGGGGCCATGGATCTTGGGGTAGAGCTTGCCCTCCTGTGCTCACATGCCGTGCTCTGAAAGCAGAACAGAAGAGGTGCCAGCGCGCCAGATTCTGTTCAACTAATTCTCGCCATTCCACTGTGCCTGGAGTGGAGCATGTTCTACCAGGCCTTGTTTTTGTTTTGTTTTGTTTTGTTTTGTTTGTTTTGTTTTGTTTCTTTTTCCTCTAACCAGGAAGTTCGCCTTTGTTCCTCAAATCATATTCCTACTTTTTTAGACTGATGTTCCTCTTGGACAGGGCCCATGTTTCACGTGCCTTTATCCCTAGAGTTTTTATATACACTCTTAATAAAAGTGGAAGAAAGGAAGAAAAGGAAAAAGAAAAGAAAAGAGAAGAGAAAAGAAGAAAATAAAAGAAAAGAAAAAAGAAAGAAGAGAAGAGAAGAGAAGAGAAGAGAAGAGAAGAGAAGAGAAGAGAAGAGAAGAGAAAGAAGAGAAGAGAGGGAAGAGAAGAGGAGAAAAAAGAAAAGAAAAGAAAAGAAAAAAAGAAAAGAAAAGAAAGAAGAGAAGAGAAGAGAAGAGAAGAGAAGAGAAGAGAAGAGAAGAGAAGAAAAGAAAAGAAAAGAAGAGAAAAAAAGAAAAGAAAAAGGAAGAAAGAAAGAAGCAAGGAAGGAATCAATGAATCAATCAATCTATAAAATCCTCCCAGGGGCTTGTCAAAGCTACCTGTTTATGCTTAATTATTATTATTGTTTTGTTTCCTGAATACATGATAATATCAAATTTTTGTTCGTGTCAGCCGTACAGTCTAGACTACAATGTCTATTATTTGTGAGGACCCAATACCCAAGATGTGGAAGCAATTATAACCTGCAGATATTCCAAGGATGAAGCGTAGAAATAACATTTTCTTTAGGCAGTAAGGCTTGAGCTAGGTGATGAAAGATGAGTGGAGTTTACACAGAGGAACGCATGTTCAGATAGGAAGAAAAAGAGGAAGCGATTCTGGGCGTAAGGATGAGCGTGGCATACTGAGGGCATTAGGGGCAGTGAAGACGCACATCTAATGGTAATTAATTCTGGGGAGCAGAGACAGGTGAGGATGAAGAGCAAAGTGAAGCAAGAAGTACAGGTGCATCTTTGGATATTGCCCCCCCTTCCTTCCCAGTCTCCTCATTGTAAACCAGAGCTTGTGTCTCCTCGGCTCAAAAATCTTAATTGATTCCCATTTTATTCTAAGTAGAAGCCAACATCCTCACCATGAGCCTTACAGTGAAGGTTTGGACTTCATCCTGGGAGCTCTGGGAAGCCAATGGAAAGTTTGACCTGAGGAATGTCTAATACACCAATACAAACAGGACAGTATACAGAATCTTCCAATGATCCCTCCCCATCATTTTTCCTGAATTCTGTCAAAAAAAAAAATCAATATGAGCTCAGAGCACTTCTATTCGTTAAGCAGGTAAAGAGAATGTCTCCACATCCAGGAGCCGAGCCAAGTGCGTGGTTAAGTTGGTGGAGGCAGAGGGTGGGGTCTACTCCTGCACGGCCTCTCAAGGTGCCATCGAGGCAGCCCCAGTGTGAGCAACATACGCTGCGAGCTGGCCGCCTGGTTACCCAGACTGGGCCCATTAATGCGAAGCATAAACAAAGCCTGGATGAATGGGACTGGCCATTTTTTTGCAACATATGGTGGTGGCGTCCCAGATATTTTTATCTTACTCCTACCCAGATGTTTCGCTCTCCTGACACTCAGCTTTATCTGGCGGGCAAGGTGGTAGAGAATGCCCTTGTGATTTGGGGGAAAATGTGTGTTTTTTTTTTTTTTTGTCAGCACCTTGCAAAAATAGGTGAGTGATCAATTAATAATCTTCTAAGGTATTCAGAAAAAAATTAAACATATATTTTTTTTCAAACAAACCAATAAATCTCTATTAATGTATCATCCTCCCTTTCTTTTTAACATGCCTTTCACTAAAACCTTAAAACTCCAGCAGAGCAAAACTTAGGGATTGAAAACAGACCTTTTCCTGAGAAGGGGCAGGTCAACCGAATATGGTATTTAGTGGAAATTGTTCCGATGGTTTGCTTATCTTTCTCTTCAGTGATGCAGTGTTGGCCATGCAGCTCTCTTGGGTTGGGTGGTGATTCTGAAGAACAGCTTCTGCACGGAGCCCATGGGCGCCGCAGGAAAGACAGGTGCAGGCCTGGTGTTCTTTCTCCCCTGGCTGGGTCCTCAGGTTGTATTGAAACCCACAGGCTATGACTGCTTCTAAGGTCCCCTTGGAGTTTTTGATTCTGATTCTTAGTCTTCACTAAAGACTGTGTTGAAAGCCCTCCACTCGCTGAATACTGAGCAGCCCATGCCTTGCCACTTCTGGAGTCCTCCAAGGAGGGGAAGGGATGCCCTGGCTTTGACTCTCTTTTGCATCCTTGGCAAGGTTAGCAGTTATCACTCTCTAGCAGATAGCAGGAGGTTTGAGGTTGCCTTCCCAGAAGTCCATCAGGGCTCTAGGGTAGCTGAGGAAGAAGTGGTCCGCTCTTAGGAGAGAGAACAGTGCGGAGGATGATAACATATCACGTCGGCCTGGAGTACTCCATCCCAGGGTTCCCACGGCCTTTGCCAACATTCTATCAACTAATCCCAAGTGGCAAGTTTGTGTTATCAATGTTTTGTAGATGGGAGGCCATGAGAGTCCTGGACAATACCGAGTACTGGCAGCCTCAGCAAATAATCACAATACTAGAGTGGATAGATTTACTGAATTTCCGACTATACTGATGGGGGTGGGGGGTGGGGGTAAAAATGAGGAAACAAGGAAAGAAGCTGTTCAGACAATTATTTTCATTTAGCCTGAATACTACTCACCTCCCCAGTAGGTTGTTGTTGTTGTTCAATCTGGAGTTATTTACTGAAGCATTCATTCAAGCTTCTGAAAGACCCTCATCCTCCAATTCCCCAAACCAACTGTCATTTGACAAAGTCTGTCATTTTTTCCTCCTCGAAATCCTTTTTTTTTTCTGGACTTTCCAGACACCTCACTTTTCTAGTGTTTTTCTATCCCCCTAATTTCTCCTTTTCCTGCCTCTCCATCTTCCCAACATTTGTCAGTCCTTGTGCCACTTCTCTCCTTTATGTGCATCTTTATGGAGATTTTGGCAATTGTATAAATTTCATAACGTTACATATCAGAGAGCTGTGTGTGTGTGTCCCCATGCCTGTCTCTCCATTTCCTGTGGGGTACCTTCTGCTGTGAGGCAAATCTTGGCCACAGTCTGTCACTATGAATTCATCACCAAAGCTAGTGACCATCTGAATTTTTTTTTTCATCTCCTAACTTCCTCTGTCTTTCCTTCCCCAAACCACCTAATTTCCTGGGAGGTCAGGAAGTGAAGATCTAAGAACCCATACCCTCTCTCAGCTGAATTGTTACTGTAGACTCTGAAGTACTCTGATTAGCACTTTAATTCTCCTCCCAATCTCCTCACCCCGGGGCCATATCTCATAGCACCAATTCACGGCTTACAGTACTTCTATGTTCTCAACTCCCGAAGTGTGATGGTCAACTTCAAGCAAGGCTTTCCATTTCTGTGTTATTTATAATACATAAAAATACTTATAATATATATCATATATAGGATATAAAACACCTAAAGACAATGCGATGTCAAAATAGATTATATCCACAACTCAGCCTTTGTGAAAAACATTTGAATTATAACTAACTTTATACTATTTATGTAGTAAGTGAAAAAGGAAGCCACAGAAAAAAATACGTATACTATAATCCCGTTTTGGTATCTGGTGTGTGTGAGTGTGTGTGTTTGGGAACATATGTAGTAAAGTGATTTAAATAATCACCTCCGTGTTGCCACTTTTATTGTATTCATTGTGCTATCTTCCATTTTCTACAAAGAGCACTTATTTATCACGTACAACAAAAATCAGGGGAACCGGGGTGGCTCAGTCAGTTAAGTGTCTGACTCTTGATCTCAGCTCAGGTCTTGATCTCAGAATCATGAGTTCAAGCCCCACATTGGGCTACATGCTAGGCATTGAAACTACATAGAAAAGAAACATTTATATCCATTTAAGGTGAAAAATAAATGGGTTTGTTGATTGTACATTCTTTACTAATGTGAGCCCATTTATAGGTTTGAGAGAAGTATGTCTCTTAGAAAATAGTAACTCTGTGATGCAGCCTCATTAATGGTTCCTCATTGTTTAAGGTCACCAGTCGAGGGATATTGTGACAAAATGATCATGGAGAATGTGTTTATTGAGTCGCTAGGTCAACCAGGCTATACTAGGTGAAGTGATAAAAGTAACCAATTGAGGGGTATAGCCAGAAATTAGGGGTTAGACTCTGAGAAACCATGGAGATATAAATACATTACCTTGTGTGGAGAAGCCCAATTCATACCACAACCATAAGGAAACATTTTTTAGCACGTGGGCAGATTCTGTTACTTTTCTGCAATGCCTACCTTTTCCAAAATAACAGGGAGATTTCAGATGGAAAAATGCTATCTTGTCGAGATGTTGTTTTAGTGCTATGCAAGAACCAAAGGGAAAGATTAGAGCCTACAGGATGACTTTTTTTTTTTTTTCAAGATACAACTTTGACATGGAAACATCTTACTGAATCAAGTGCTTAGGTTAGGTGTGTGTTGTTGACAGTGTATGTTATGAGTAGTCAATGCACATGGAGAGATTAGTATGGGCTGGAATTGTCAGAGATTTCAAGGCAATGTTGGAAACTCACCTGTATCTTAAGAGACAGGTGTATCAACATAGAGGGAGTATCATTGGCCCTGTTAAACAACAAGGAGCATGCCAAGAAGGCTGAAATTGAATGGCTTGTGTGGGTGGATGAGTTAATAGGGGATCAACCTGACAAATTATCGGCCTTTTGTTGGTGGAGTAAAAATTCTAAATGTCAGCTGATAATGCAAACTCAGAAAAGTCTAACTCTTTGCCTGAAGTTTCATAGGGAGTTGCTGGTAGAACCAGTGACCTCACACAGCTCTCCATCTTGTTGGGGGTGAGTGACAATTAAGAAGCCGAGGTGACTTTTCCTTTAAAGATCTTGGCCATACTTCTTTGGATATGACTATTAGGGGTCGGTGGTGGCTGTTCTAAGTCTACAATTACTCGGTTATGTAACATTGCAAAATGGGCATCGCATACCCAAAACTCAGTTTCGCAGTCTGTAAAATGGGGATGAGAGATCTGATGGTGGTATTGTATGTGCAGGAGATGATGTGTGTTAAATAATCAATACAGTTCTTGGGACATTTTAGAGATTCAGCATGTGGTAGATGACAAAATGTTTTAACAGATATGTAATAATGAGTGGATTTTTCTTTTTTTTTCTTTTTCTTTATTTTTTATTTTTTACTTTTTTATTTTATTATTTTTTTATGAGGGGATTTTTCACACCAAAATTAAGAAAAAGAAAAGGAAGAGATTCTTAAAAAGGAGAAGAAATGTAAATACTTCTATCTAGAGATAGAAAAGGGGAAAAGCATGGAAGGAAGAATGCTACCGTGTGCATCACGGGGAGCTCTTTGCCTGGTAAGGCAACACTGGAAAAAAAAAAAAAAACCTTATAGTTGAGAGTTCCTGATTGTTATTTATTTAAGAGAGCATTACATGTTAATAAGAGAAAGAGAGGCAGAGGACAGAGGGAAGGAGGGAGGGAGCGAGAGATTGGTGGCAGCTGAGGACAAGAATGACAGTAATTAGAGCTCTAATTAAAAAAAAAAAATTAAAAGCCTGAAGAAAGGTAGGCATTCATCCTTGTACTGACCTGAGCTATAGTCCAAGGACCTCTTTTGCTCTTGCCAGAGAACTAAAAAGCTCCCTAATCCTTCAGGAGGACAATGGCACCATGTAAGAGAGGTTCTCGTTGGGTTCATTTGACCATGTACATTTCAGCCTCCTTATTACCCACTAGGCCCACTTACAACCCACTCTGCAGCATCTAGGGTTACTCACAAGGTTGCAGATTATTGTAAATGACTCTTCCACTGTGCTCCAAATTGTACTGTTTTCCATCAGGCAACTTTTTCTAGGACATTGATAATCCTTCACCAACCTTCTCTCCCAGAGCCTTCCTATCCGTACACTTTCTTTCCTTCTGAGATTTCTTATCAGTGCCCCCCTACTGCACAGTGATTTTGTGCAAACCCCTCTGATGTGAAAACTGAGAAAAATCTTTCTGGAATCTGTTTGAAGCTTTGATTGATGTAAAGCACAATAAAAGCACAGCTGGAATTGGAGATACCAAGCTCTGCTTTTTAGCTCAGCATTGAAGAGATGGGGGGATAGTAAGCTTTGTTTGGTCTTGAATGTAAAAGCAGAGGCAAAATGAAGCAGGGTGCCATTTGTAAAAATACTTTGGAACAATAACTGTGCTTTGAAACTAATGAGAATAATGTTTAGATTAATAGCTTAGGTCATATTTCATGTATTATATTTCACACAGGAGAAAAAGAGCAAAAGGAGAAAGTTGGCATACCCTTCAAAAATCTACACACATCACTAATCAAAGGACACCTTTTAATGTTCTTGCAAAAATGCAATAAATGCTAGCTAAAATCTCCTACGATGCATCCCATTTCTTCTACAAACTTTTTGCCACTGTCTTTTAAAATTTAGGCCAAATTACTTTTTTCCAAATATCTGTGTAGATGAAATTCTTAAACCTTTTTAAATGGAAAGGGTCATAGAGCACTTTGAGGAAACTGAAGAAAACCATATATCTTAATCTTTAGAAATTCACATACCCTTACAAACACACACATACACATGGTTCTCTCTATATTTTTTTCTTTCTTTCTTTTTTTAAATTTTTCGTTGTTTCTTTTAAAGTAGGCTCCACACTGGGTGTGGAGCCCAACATGGGGCTTGAATTCATGACCCAGAGATCAAGAGCTGGATGCTTAACTGACTGAGCCACCCAGGCACCCCACCCTATATATTTTTTGAACTTCATTCAAAGAGGTTCACAGATTCATGTTAAATCATTAGTTCAATGGATCCTAGATTAAGTCTATATTTTAAAGCAAGTCAATGACAAAGCATTTCAAATATGAGTAAAAACAAGTTTGCCTACCTCTTAGGGGGGATGCAAATATGAAATAAGTGAAAGTGATTTAACCGTTCACTAAACAACTAAATAAATGTTAGTAGTTACTACTTTATTATTGTTATCAGCATCTCTACTTAATACCATTTTCAAGAATTGGAAGACATAATTTTGAAGAACAAAAGGACTTCCAGTTTAGTGTAATAAAATCACCCAATTAAAAAAAAATATTTAGGACCATTTTTAATAGTTGCTACAGGTTTTATTTTATTTGAAAAAAATGATTTGTGGAATTACATTTCAAATAAGTTTTTTAAATGAGATTCTTAAAAATATCAACTTACCAGATGCCAACAACTTTACAGCTTTTAAAGGTGTGTTGAGAAAAAAAAAATCAGGCTTTTTAATAGCATGCTTATCATTTAATAGCATGCTTAGACATTTTGAAGAGAAATGTCTTTAATATAAACAAACAAAAAACACTGTTCAGTCCATAACCATGCTGTGTAGATAATACAGACAGTAATGAAAATACTTATCCAGTTAATGGGGGAAAAGGAAGCTTTTTGAGATTTTAGCTCAAAGTTCTTATTTAGCTCACAGTTCTTATTGCTGGAATTCTATATTGTCCGTATTAAATGACCATCCCTGATAATAGTAGGTTTGATAAAGTGGGCATATCTGCAGTGGGTAGACCTTCCATGTTTTTGTTTCTGTGTCATCATGTGGTTTTAGGCTCTTGCATTTCTGGCCTGGCGTTGGAGTTACAGAGCTGTCAGTGATAAGATGCTGCCTTATGTTAGCGTTCATCTCCTGGAATTGCTTTACCTCCCTTCGATGTGTTTCTTATAGAATCTTTGTCTATAACCCAATAAGTAGTAGTAGTAGTAGTAGTAGTAGTAGTAATAATAATAATAATAATAATAATAATAATAATAATAAACATACCCTGGCCCACTTAATCCTTCTACAACCTGATTGTGAGCAGCATGTGTCACTATTGTCTGCCTGAGGGTCGGAGGACTGTGATTAAGACCCACTGAGTCTCTGCATCTCCTACTTCAGTAGTCAAGGCCTTCTGGAGCACTCTCCATCTCCTCCTTCTTTTTTGCACTATTGATCTTCTTATAGTTCTGCTGGCAACTGTGGAGACAAGCCCTATGATGTAAATAAAGTGTGAAATGTCTAGAATCTCTGGCACTGTTACTGCCTGGCACTGGAACCCACGAGGTCCTGCCCCCTCACTTGTTTCCTTTTCAAGAACACCACTCTTCACAATTTCTTCATGTCCTGTATTGTGATGGAAATTTCTGGGTCTTTTACGACAGTTTGGTGTCAAAAAAAATCTTTCTTAGTGTCACTCTTGAGGAATAGATCATATCACCTTTAACCACTTTACGTCTCTAAAATCTTCTTTGCAATGATGTTTTTTCTCTGCCATGGTACTTCCAGTGTGAGCCTTCCAGAACATGATTCCTTGTGCTGCTTTCTTTGGTACTGGATTTGCTACCCGGGCACTGAAGACAGAGACTGGCAGTGGGGCAAGGGATGCTGACTCCTCAGTCTCACCCTGGCTGTTAATCATGCACAGCAGCCAAATTGGGATGAGATGGTGATGGAAATGGCATGGCTTCTCAGAACGTTCTGCTGACTGGACAAAATCACTTATTACAAACAGGTGGAAGGTGATGTTAAGATGAATAAAGTTGGGATCTCTAGGTGGCACAGCTGGTTAAGCATCTGACTCTTGGTTTCAGCTCAGGTCATGATCTCAGGGTCAGGACCTCAGAGTCAAGAGATTAAGCCCAATGTTGGGCTCTGAGCTCAGCAAGGAGTCTTCTAAAGTTTCTCTATCCCTCTGCTTCCCCCCCCCATACTATCTCTCTCTTTCTCTTTCTCTCGGTCTCCGTCTCTCTCTCTCATAAATAAATAAATAAAGAAAGAAAGAAAGAAAGAAAGAATGAATGAATGAATAAATAAATAAATAAATAAATAAATAAATAAATAAATAAATCTTTAAAAAAAGAAAAGAAAAAGAGGAATAAGTTTGCCAAGAACCACAGAATGGGAGAGCAGGAAGGTGCTCTTAAAAACTTCATCCAAACTCCATTCCAACCATTCATATTTCGTGGAGTATCAGATGGTTGAGTTCACCTGTCCAAGGTCACCTGTCTATAAAGTTACAGACTTCCTCTCAAGGTCCCATGCTTTGAGACAAAAGGTTTCATACAAAACAGAAGTAACTTTAACTTCTCAACTGTAGATGTCTTTGGTCACAGCAACTGGGAAACCAAAGGAGGCACATTCAGCAGCATGCTGAGAACTTTCAAGCTTATTTCCAAGAGGAAACCTTAGTAACGTGTTGGTTTGACCTGTGGTGCTTTTGCTCTAAAGTATGTCTTCACAGTGAAGACAGTCCTTTCTACCCATTCGAGATTTAAATAACTGAAGGTAACTAGCTTGCTCACAGAACATCAACTCCTTACTTCAAGCCCTTCTTGAAAGGAATAAAAGCTCTTACCACTAATTTAAGCTTACCTACCTTTTTTTTTTTCTTCCCATTCTCAAATGGATTTTTTTGCTGTTGTTACTCTTTCATCTCTGCTGACGGTGCCAAGACCATGGAGACACACTCTCTGCATATAATGACTGACAGTAAATGACTAGGCTAAGACCTAGGAGTGCTGATCCTGTCATTTATTCAGCTGAATGACTTTATTCAAGTAACTTGTTAGTTAGGGAAAGGGATTTTCTGCTTGTGTTTCCAGAGCTACAGAAGCAAAAAATATGTTTCTCATTCTCCAAGTAAGAAATATGGATGCATTTCACAATGAAACATTTCCATCAATGAAGCTATTTTGTATAAAAAGTGCTTCCCCTCTAGCTAGATGAGAAGTCTTACCATAATTCATAAGTTATTTTATATTATAAATATAAAATATATCAGAGATATATTATATCATTATATCATTATAATGATATCAGAGATTATATCAGAGATTTGGGAGACCTTGGAAATGAGCTTTTCCAAATTAATTCATTTTACAGATCTGGAAACTGAGACTCACTGAGGGTAGTTTATCAGCAAAAGTCATATAATGAGTTGTTATGGAGATTATGAAAACCCTTTCAGCTGTCAAGCCAACTCATCAATCCTACCAACCTGCCATAAGTAGAAGAGGCCCATGGATTACCTCGGGGAATCCAGATTGTCTAAGCACAAGAAATAATATATTTTGGGCAGGAATATAGCAGTAGTTCAAAGACAATCAATTTCCTAGAGATTTTATGTACTCTTCCTGGGGACAGATAGGGCCGGTGTTCGTAGGACACTTACCTCTATTGATTTGAAGTTTATTTTTTCGGAGGGAACAATTCTTTGGAATGAAAGTTTTTCTGATTCAGAAAGCAATATAATATATCTCGGTGAAGTTTGACTCATCATAACATACTTATTAGATTTTTTAAAATCAGGTCATCTTTGAGAAAATCATAGAGACTACTATTTAGGTTTATGACAAGTCATTTTGTCTGAGAATTTGTGGTTCAACTCTTCCCTGTAAGAGTTTCTTCCTTTTATTTTCTCCATCCCAGTTTTTTTTTAATCTTTCCAGTCTCCTTGCCTATACTATTGTGTATATTAAATTTTATTTATGTGCTCCCCAGTTCTTTCTTTCTTTTTTTTTTTATCCCCAGTTCTTTCTTATACATAATCACTTTGTGCTATATACTGCTGTGTTTTTATTTAAAAATTGCAGAAGGTTATTGCAAATATAAGTTCATAGTAGGTTTTAGAAACATTCAAATAGAGACCAATTAGTCCCATAGACAAAAAGAAGTAGATCCAAGTATCAGAAAGAAGGAAAAAAATTGACCAGAAGAACTGTAATTGTTACTTGAAATGGGATGAGATTTGAGTTAGAATACAATAGAAATAACAAGAGGAAGATCTTTCAAAAACTAAGAAGTAAAAGAAGGAAGTTCAAAACATTCCTTATGTGTATCATATTCATCCATTCATTCAAGAAAGTATTTATTGGAAAACTGGTAGGTACTAGGTGCTATTATTAGTACTCCGGCTACGTCATGAGCAAAATCAGTAAGATCCCTTCTTCTAAGAATCTATCATTGTAGAGCAAAGAGGTGGATGATAGATTACAAACTTAATAAATTAAGTTTATGGTGTTGCAGAAAATACATGCTAAAGGGAGAAAATGTGCCACGGCTGCTGCACATCTAAGTGCCCTGGGCAGGGTAAGCCTCCCTGAGAAGCTGACACTTGAGCAAAGGCTTGATTGGGAAAGAGGGAGATAGCTGTATGGATGTTGAAGAAAAGAGCATCCCAAGTGAGCAAGTTGTCAGTGCAAATTTCTTTATTTTTTAAATTTTTATCTATTTACTCATGAGAGACACAGAGAGAGGCAGAGACACAGGCAGAGGGAGAACAGGCTCCAAGTGGGGAGCCCAATGTGGGACTCGATCCCAGGACCCCGGGAGTCATGACCTGAGCCGAAGGCAGACGCTCAACCGCTGAGCCACCCGGGTGCCCAATCAGTGTATATTTCTGAAGAAATAAGAACACAATGCATCCTGGAGGGGGAAAGGGGCTGCACCAAACAGAGAGAGGAAAATTGTAGTACACGAGATCCCTAGCGTGATTGTGGACCAAATTGCAGAGTATGCGTCGGACTTCTTCTTTTTATCACCAGCACTAAACACAGTACCTGGCGTAGACTTACTGCTCCTTGCTCACCAGAACAAGGACTGAGTAAACAAGTGGAGGTAGGTGTCAGAGTTAATGGCATTTCCTACCATTTAAGTGGGAATAGTAGGTGGGGTGGAGTGACACCTGCTGCCCAAGGTGGCTAATTATCTATCTCAGTGCCCTAAATGAGGTCGAACTGGCCTCGTTTAAAATACTTCTGATGTGAAAGAGAGCTCAGGTAGTGATTTAGGTCCAGTGTCATACATCATGAGGCAAAATAATTAGTGTCATTATCCCTGATCTGGTTGAGTTATTTCATGCTTATTTCATTTTCCTCTCCACTATGCCCATATGCCCCTCCTGTTACCGCTTCCTTCCCTTCCACTCTAGCTTCTCACCCAGAGGTATTCAGAGCCCGTGGCCCTGAGAATGTGCAGTGGTTCACGAGTTTGGGGAAACAGCAGGGAGGTCGAAAGGCCTGCCCTACGTGCACTGCACCCCTGCAGCGCTAAGAGCAAGGACACAAGCAAAGTTTCCTCCAGTCATCAAAACATGCCTTTGCTTTCTACTGCTCTGGGTGTCTCCTCGAAGGAATATTCAAATACCCCTGCTGGCCACACACACATAGAGTCTGATCCTGTTATGAGTTAGTTTTAGTGCAGTTAACTTCATGGGGTAGCTTCGAGTTCAGGTGTGATAGCATCATGAAAAAGGAAGAGAACTGGACTACTAGACGTCTCTGGATCTTAAATACTGATGTGACTTAATACCTCCACTCCGTGTCTGTGCGCACACGCAGGTGCACACACATGCATGCACACAGCTGGATGATACTTCTTCATTTCTCCATTGAATGTAACATTGATGACCTTGGAAGGAAGCTGAAGGTTTTCGCACACTTTGGCAACTATTTCCCTTGATAACATTTCGACTGTCAATGTTATAATCCTTCACTTCTTACTTCCACCTGCAAGAAAAAGCAAAGACCAAAATCTACCTGGAACATCTGTTTTTCTAAGATGACTTCTTGGCATTTGTTATTATTAGAGTAATGCTTGCTCATTGAAAACACACACACACACATGCACACCGTATTTAAAAAAAAATGTAAAAGCCCCCAAACCAAGTTCCCCATTCCTCAGAGGTTATCAAGGTTAGAAGTTTAAAATGAATTCTCTGAAAAATGTTCTAGGCATAGTAAAATATGGTATAATTACAATTTTAAAATACTATATTCAAACCATGCAGTCTGGACTGCATTTGTTTGCTTGAAATCATTTCATGTTGTTGCATGTAGGTCTTCCTCATTCTTTCTGATTACACAGTATAGCTTGGGTGGATTGCTGTAAGATATTTAGCTGGTCCTTTTTTGATGTTCTTTCTACTTTATCATTATTGCAAATGACGCAGGAAATTTCTGTGCATACACATTTATACATTGAAATCTATTTGATGATGATTGAAATCTGTTGAAAGTGCTTTTAAAAGCACTCCATATTATTTCTTTAAAAATGAACTGTCTAGAAAGAATCTATAAGAAAAGAGCTGCAAAACATTCCTTATTTCATGCCATTCTAAAAATATAAGTACTGAATAGAAGGTGGATCGTGCTTAATTTATTTTTTTTTCATCTTGGAAAAGAGGCAAATTATAGTAAGCTAGAAGTATTTATGGTGCCTTAATATGCAGGAAGAAAACCATGAAAATATGATCCTTTCCATTTTGAAGTTTCATTTAAAGCCCTACCTTCATCAGAAGAGCTTTGTTAGTCTATGTTTCAAGTACCAGTCTTGAAAGAAACAGTGAAATGCTTTCTCCAGGTTTCTCAGAGCAGATGTGCCAAATTTTTGTGGAGGCCACTTAAATTTCATGGATCTAGGCAAGGGTTAATTAAGACGATTTCCACTCCTCTGCATGGTGGTGATGTATTTTACCTGGCCGGGTTCGTGAAGCTCTCCACCATCTGATGATATTTTGCTAGTCAATTTTACCAGTGGTTTGCTGATAAATGTTTAATAACTGGCTCCCTTCCCCACTGAAAGAAAATGACAGTAAACACTACGAATATACCCATGCATGAGTTTATTATAAAGTCTACCAATGTAAAGCATATGCAGCACGAAATTTATTATTAACAAAATGTGCAATCTACCTTATTCCAAATAGCTGATTGGTTCTCGTACAAAGCTCTGATTCATCTCAGCTGAATTCTTGCTTCCATAGCCCAGGATAGCAATGCACGTGAATGTGGTTCCAACTGTAATGTTGGCCACTATTTTAATTATGTCAACAAGTAAGATAAAAGTGAAATAACGAAACAAAGGTACCGAGGTGATATCACTGCGCACAGAGCTGGCAAGAGATGTGGAGTAGCACACAATTTTTTTTTTTCAATTACAGTTGAAATACAATCACAAGATTAGAGGCAAGAAGATTCTAGACTCCACGAGACCGTGCCTCATGCATCTCCAACGTCATTATAAAATATGTAATATACTACATGGGTAGTATTTCTGCCTTTTAGTACAACAGACATAGATAATAGTAAAAAAAATATTGAAACCATGAGGAAGTAATGAGTTTTGAATATGTATTACTTTGTTTTTAATGTAGTTTTCTTAATTGCAACTGCACATAACTTAATTTTAATCATGGCAGTGTTCAATAGCTGACTCATAAAATTCTTAAAAGTCTGATTATTGAATCTTGTGAGCCTATGAAAAGAGCTCACACTAGCTCATGTATCATTAATTCGCAAAGGATAGAGTATACTTCATGTAACACTGTCCTTCAGTCCCCCTCAAGATTGATAGGCAAGAAAAGAATTTTAGGTTCCATAAATGCAAAGACTGGATGGAGTTTGAATTTTTGGTGAAATGAAACTAATCAGCAGAACTTTTTTAAAGCAGAAAAAACGATGACCTAGTTTGCATAGATCTTGAGATTCTAGCAAGATTCTCTTATCCAAATGATTAGTCTATAGGGTAGCCAAGTTGAAATCACTAGTGAAGTAGGACAATATTCCACGGAAAAATGTGTTGCACCCTCTAACAAGAAACCAGCTTTGAACCTGACAGTGTGTTCAGACAAAAAAAAAAATGGTTCTTTGAGTTTAAAGTTATTTCAGACTTTTACATTTTTGTCCCAGGCTCAGGGGAATGTGAAATAATGAACCCCTCCTTCAAAGCAATAAATATTCAAATAATGAGATCATTATAGGGTCACTTCCCATTCTTTCATCCTGTGGTAGGTTCAATAACATCTCACCAACATATCTTTGCTCATTAAACCCTGCTTCTTGTACTGTCAGGCATTTGGGGAAGAACAAGGAGCATCCTTTCCCCTCTATGTCCTTGGAATACCCCATTTCTTCTTGTGATGAATATATGATATGGACTTTCAACTTCCTTATTCCACATTCTACTTCCAGTAAATGCTGTACTTTTGTTCAACTAAAACTCTGTCAAAGAACAAATATATATGTATATTTGTGTGTGTGTGTGTGTGTGTGTGTGTGTGTGTACTGATACATACCACTCAAAGTTAATGGACGAAAGAAAATTTTACATTCATACAAAGATCAGATGAAGCTTGCTTTTTTTGGTAAAGAGAATCTAATAGGCTGAACTCCTCTAAAGCATATGAAAGAGATGACCTACTTTGCCTAAATCTTGAGATTCTAGCAAGATCCTTTTCTCCAAATGATTATATATATATATTTTTTTCAAACTAAGTATACTTAGTTTGAAAATGCAATTGATATCCGATTAGCATTAACTAGTCTGAGTTTTGTCTTAGAGACCAAGGAGAGTATCCACTACTACAGAGTAGGACAATCACCGAAGCAGTGGGCTTGCTTTGGGGTAATATGGTCTCACCTCGACCAGAAGGATGACTTTGCAGTTTCTCCACAGCATTTTGCTTTTTATGTTTTCATCTAATAGTGTGACATCCTACGACAATTATCAGTATTTTTGGTCCAATTTTCCCTCTGAAGCAGCTTTGACACAGATCAATGCATCTCAGTGTCGTTTTTTATGGAGCTGCAACATCAAAAACTGACAGCTGGAAATCTTAATTGGTCCAGTGACAGAAAATATAATGACTGCTCACAGTGACTTATTTTATCTGACCTTGTGTGTAATTCAAAGGTAAATTTTCATCTCACTATTGGAAAAGAGAAAGTTGTGGGGTGATGAGTGGGGCAGATGGGCCAGAGAAAGGACCCTCTTTTGGAAAGAAATTGCTATTGGATTGGGGGCTATTATTGAATTAGGGTTTAAATGCTGGTCTCCAGTAATGGATACCAAGGGTCTTCATGCCTATTTGAACTGCCAACCTTTCTGCTGTGCCTGTCATTACAAATGGCAACAGACACCGAATGCAGCATGGAAGGTTGCCCATAAGCGACTGGCTGTAGGCCCTATCACAAAGGCCACCAGACAGCTGTCAAACAGACTGGCATTTGATCATTACGGACTTGGTCTGGAGCCCAGTGACTTTGACCCAGAGGCAAAAGGTTTCCTATAATACCACCCAAATTGCTCAGGACTCCTGGTCCTGAAGAGAAAGCTGTTTCTAGAATAAGGACATGAAATTTGTCCTACTGAGTCCACCTATAAAACCAAATTTTCAGGAGTCCTATTGGAAGTTAAAACCTATGTATTAAGGTATTAAATTCCCAACATCTTTACTGCACCTTGGACAAAAACATGGAATAAAGGAGGAGATAGCTTGACAGTGAAAAAAAAATGCTAGAGTTAGATTAAAAAGACAGCTCTGCCTTTATTGGCAAAACTTACCTAATTCACTAGGAAGTCATGAAAAGTAAAGGGTAGATTGCATATATAAATTCTCATTAACTGCAAATCTCCCTCAGAGCTGTAACTGATGATAATGAGGAGTGAAGATGATGGTGGTGGTGATGGCAAAATTGAATGCTTTTCTTCTACAGACGTATTATTGGTGTTTTCTTGCAGTATGAGGAGATGTCAAGGACACTGAGTACTTAAAACCATAGACTTTAAAATTGAAACAAAGTAAAGGAGGCTCAAAATTCTGCCTCCAACATTCATGAACTCGTAAGCCAGAGTTTTGTCTATTAAAAAAAAAAAAAACACTACTGCAAGGGATTATTGAAAGGATTAAGTGAGATAAGGCAAGAGAAGCAGTTAGAACATGAGCTCAACACCTGATTAGGACTCAGGACTCAACCTTTCAGCTTGCTCATGTTCCTTTCAATTCAATAAGGCCTGAGCTAATGTGTTCCTCAGTAACTCGGTCACCAGGCTGAGGCTAAGGAGTGGTCCACCCATGCTTCTCCGCCAGATGCATCTTTTCATTAGTCAAGGTTTCCAAGAAGCAGATGCCGAGGCTACACTTTCTTAAAATCAAAGTCTTCGAAAGCAAATGGAGACAGAGTTGCCAGGAAGGTTGGGGGAACCATCAGACCAGGGAAGGAGAGAGGGAAGGGAGGTTGGGTGTGCGCATCCCAGATCACTGTGCAGACGAAGGAAGACTCAGGAAGCCTATCAGCGAGTCCTCGAGCAGAGTCAGCTGTCAGAAGGGTCCCTTGTCTTACAGAGACAAGCCTACTGCGCTCAACCGTTGGGCAGACACAGCTTGAGTGGAAGCACGGCCTTGATACAAACGTGCAATGGATTTCAGAGCACGGCAGCTGGGTCCCTTCAGTGAGGCTCTCTGACGTTGGAGATGTATGAGGCATGGTCTCGTGGACTCTAGAATCTTCTTGCCTCTAATCCTGTGATTTCATTTCAACTGTGATTAACTCATTCAGTCCTACAGTTTAAAAATATTCATAATATTCATAATATTTCCTAGACTGGTGTTGACGAGTGTGAACTGTGTATTCGTGTGCATCCTTCTTATGTTTTCTGGTCTTTGTAAGTACTTGATGAATCAAACTGGCTTCCTTCACTTGCTTATCCTTCCCAAACATTAGACTGCTTAGAAGCTCCCAAACATCTGGACTGACCTGGTGCCCATCCTTCATCCTTTTGTGATGCTCACTTTCCATAAGAAATGACTGCTGGTCTACCAGGAAAGCCACACCTTGATGCAGGAGCATTGTGTCTAACTTGTCCCCATGGGACTTGTCTCTGGGGCCCTGGGTGAGGCCAGAGCCCATCACCATTTCCGCCCTGCTCCTCTTGATCACATGCTTGCCTCAGTGTCGACAGCACTATTGCTTTCTTATCAGTGGAAGGCACAGACTTTGTTTTGTGTAGGAAGTTTTGGGCGCCTGGGTGGCTCAGTCGGTTAACCGTCTGCCTTCAGCTCAGGTTGTGATCCCAGGGTCCTGGGATCGAGTCCTTTGTTGGGCTCCCTGCTCAGCAAGAGCCTGCTTCTATCCCTCTACCTTCTGCTCCCCCTGCTTGTGTTCTCTCTCTCTCTCTTTTTGTCAAATAAATAAATAATCTCTTAAAAAAAAAAAAGAGGAAGTTTTGTCTGTGTTTCTTCACAAAGGGAAAGTCAAAGTGAGGAAAGTAGTCAAATAAGCCACCTTCTGGAATTTATTTTGGCAGACGCTGGCATTAGCACTCTGCATTACAGCAGCATTGGCTCTGCTGGATCCCTGAGTCAGGATTCAAAGTGGAAATGGATTTGGTTTTTACCACTTTGGAGTAGCAGCAAAACTCTAACACATGTTTTACTAGTCTGAGGTCTTTCTACTTCTGGACATGGAGATCATTGTCCATTTCATCATTTTAGCAGGAGGCTTCTTGTGGGCATATGAATGACTGAATGAACGGGTGAATGAAGGGAAGGGGGAAGCTGGTTGGAGGACTATTTGGTGCCTCAGAATTGTGTGTTTCCTCTCTGATATAAAAGAGAAACTATGAAAAAAGGAAAAAGGAGACTATGCTTTGATTTCTGTTAGTGTAAATAATCCACAGAATAGTCAGGCCATATTACGAGAGATCTGGAAAGAACCTCACATATAGCCTGCTCCATTTTATTGAAATGGCTGAGACTTGAAGGGAAGTGACTTGCCCAAAGCTCTGGAGCTAGCAAAGGCGAAGTCCGTACCCCACCTTTCTGTCTTTCCTCTTTCAACCCACGGTGTTGCTTGCTTTTTTCCACTATTTATAATTCATTTGAAAAGAAACATTACTGGTTCTCAGTGTGCAAAGAAATCCCAACCAAATACTCCAGATACTCCCAAATCCATTTGAAGTCATGAAGACACAGTGAGTTTATCATTCATTCATTCACCAAATATTGAGAACCTGTTATGCAGCAAGCATTGGTCTATGTGCTCAGAATATAAGAAAACAAAGACAGGCCAAGCCTCTCCCTCCTGGGACTTACACTCTAATCTATAACAGAAAAAAATATTTTAGGGTAGCCCTGGTGACTCAGCAGTTCAGCGCTGCCTTCAGCCCAGGGCCTGATCCTGAAGACCCAGGATCGAGTCCCATGTCAGGCTCTCTGCGTGGAGTCTGCTTGTGTCTCTGTCTCATGAATAAATAATAAAATTAAAAAAAAAGAAAAAGAAAAAGAAAAAAATACTTTATCTATGACTCTGTCACTCACCAGTCACATGACCTGGGACAAAATTCTTAATCTCTCTGAGCCCCGTATTTTCTTATCTCAATAACCAAGCCAGGAAATTCTTTTTTTTTTTTTTTTTTTAAGCCAGGAAATTCTACTTTGCTTTGTTATTGGAGGACCAAAAAGGTAACGTCATTAAATCTCTTGGCAGAGTGTCAGGCACATAGTAATAGTGTGACATAGGATGGCTTTTGTTATAATCAATACTGGGTGTTCTGGTTGCCCTCATTTCAGCCCTATTGTTTTTCTTCTTTCAAGAAAGGCAGCATGGCACAAGTGTAAGCTCTGCCCTGTGAGACCCCTTCAGGACTTACTAAGCTCCAACCTTCCTGACTTGATGTCTGTTCCACAAACACTCCTGACTCCTTCTTTCCTTGGAGTCTTTGTATTGGACCTCTTCCCGGAACACACAACCCTGCCTCCCCCACCCTGGCCTCCCACTGCCTTTTTCATCAGCCTCCGTCCTACTCATCTTTCTCTCACTAGTTACCACTTGGAAGGAAGCTTTTCCTTGACTTACCAGGTTGAGTTAGATCTTCGATATACAATTTCTCCTCCAGGAGGACCATCCACACAATTTGCAGAGCCTGGTGCAGAATGAAAACGTAGAACCCCTTGTTCAAAAAGCCAAACAAAATGATCATTCCATATATTAGATTATAGAGATCTTCCCTTCTTCTTCCAACTCTCTTGACTTGTCATGCAATTTTTTTTTATTTGTTAATGTTGTTCTAAGTAAAGAAAATTTTCAGTTTTGATCTGTTGGCATTCATTTTATAAATTGTTGAATTATAACGTGAACAGTGTATTATATGTTGACGTTCATCTTCGTCTTGCACAATGCCAGTTTTAATGGCAAATGTGAGTGTAAGACATGCAAAAAGAGGAATTAACAATTCCTGTTCTGTAGCCCGTACATATGTATTTCCTCCTTCCAGAAATAATGGAAATGTTGCACACAACCGATTTAGATGTTTGGATTTTACTTCTTATGACACACACATTTTACCAGCATTCTCTACTTCTAGCTTATGGATGGTTAGAGAGTGACTGAAGAAAAAAGGAACTGGGGATCGCCCTATCTTACCCTTTGCTTCAGTGTCATCATATTCGGCTGAAGGGGTTGGCTGATACAGGGAAGTCACCTGAGTAGGAAAGAATACGGTAGGCTTTCTTTCATATTTCATAATTCTTTCAATGACACGAACCTCTCTCTGTGCTCACTCTAAGCTCTGGTTAGATAGAGCAAAATGTGTTGCCCCTAGGGGCTGTCAGTCATAGATGTAAAATGCTTACCTTGTCCTCCTGTAGCACTGAACTCCTGCATACCTAGGCCTGCCACAACTCTACTACATATGAATGGGGCAGGAAGAAATGGTGGACGCTCATCGATTGCACTGTCTCCTCTGCTCATCTGCATGTTGCATTATACTACTGGACTTCATTGTAATCCACAGTTTCAAGCATAAAATCATCAAGAAATTCAAGAGAGCAATGGGAGACCATTAAACCAAGTCTGCCCCCTTTCCGAGCATGAGCTCTCAGGAGACTCCCCAGATCCTTGCCTGGGAAGCCGGCCCTGCTAATAGCATCCTGTGCTTTCTCATTGAACTCCTTATAAGAGTTCTAATAATATATTTATGAAATTGTTTAACATACGGCTCTGTGCCTAAGCTACAAGTTGCATAAGGGTAGTGATTTTGTATTCCTTAACCACCTTTCCTTGGGAACTATCTGTGAGGATATGAATAGATAGATAGATGAGATACATGGATAGGAAGTCCAGGAGCCTGAAATCTTAAAGTTTCAAGGAATGCCTTGAGATTCATGATGTATAATTAGTGTGTATAATTAGAATTCATAGGTATGTTTTCATAGCTCTTTATTCCCCTCCTCTTCGGGGTTATGCTTCACTTTCTAGTTCTGGAGACTCCATTTGATCAAACTTTAGTCATAAAAAGAATCCATGATGCTGTCACTTATTCTGAGAGATTTCTTCCTATATGTGTGTGTGTTTGTTTTAACGAATACACCACTCACATGCATAAAGAAAGAAGCTGTCTATTTCATTAATAATAGATGTTCACATTGCTCAAGTTCCAAAAGGGAGTATTTCTTCTATTTTTACAGGTCTTATTTTATTAGCCACATAAAGTGAAATAACAGTTCATTTAACTATGTCAAAACCAATAGAGACTCACTGCTATTTGCTTTCTTTTGTATGAATTTTAATGCATTTTTAATTCCACCCCACTGGTTGGTAAACCAGCCATTATGGTTACCACTGCCCTATAATGCATTTCAGTCATTTCTAATAAACCCAGACTTTAAGATGGCTTATCATTATCTCTCTAAGCTACTGGAAATGGATTCCCTCCCTGAACTGCTGGTTCCTGCAGCACTCTAGCTAATGAAAGTGGATTTGGAAACACTATTCAAGTAAACAAAACTGAGATTTTTTTTAAAGCCAAATATAATGTTCAGCAAAATCTGTAATCTCACATTCTGACCTTCTTTGCAGAAGTTACTCATTTAAATGACAATCCTCTAGTCCCGAGTGACTGTGCTTCCTTTCTTTTACAACATGATTTCAAAAGAATCCATCTAGCCATGTAAGTCTAGAATTTACATAAATTTAAAATAGAGAAGGATATGTTTAAGCACAAATACACTTTCATTCATTTTTAGCTATAAAAGAATAGATGGTACATACAAATGTTGGTACATAATCATCTATATAAAGTCATGTGAATGAATAAACTTATGTCAAGTATTCATATAGTAGAGAAATTAACACAGAATGGTGAGAAATGTATATCGGTCTTAGATTCCACATAATGCAACCATTCATAACTTAGAGAAGTACATAATGACCTTGGAGTTGGGAAGACTGGATTTTGGTCAATCAATACCTCTGCCACTGGTATGATCTGATATTGATTCAGAAGTATTTGTGGAATATTACATCAAGAAGATAGCAAAAACCAAAGCTAACATCATGTCTATCCTCAGGGAACTTAGATTCAGGGTGTGTGACTTGAGCAAATACTTTTCGATCCTGAGTCCTTCTGACTTCAAAATATTAATTAATTTATTTGTACCCTCTTTAGTTTCTTTCATGAGTGTTTTGTAGCTTTCAGCATACAGATCTTTTTACTTCTTTCATTTGGTTTATTACTAGGTATCTTATTGTTTTGGGTGCAATTGCAGATGGGATCAGTTTCTTGATTTCTTTTTCTACTGCTCCATTATTGGTGTATAGAAAGGCAACAGATTTCTGCACATTGAATTTATATCCTGCAATGGCACTGAATGTATGGGCTGGTTCTGGCAATTTTTTGATGGAGTCTTCTGGGTTTTCTACATAGAGTATCATATTGTCTGCAGAAGTGAAAGCTTGAGTTCTTCCTTGACCATTTGGATGCCTTTTATTTCTTTTTGCTGTCTGGTTGCTAAGAAGAATATAGAGGTTTCTCTAAAAACAAAGTAGAACTACCCTATGATCCAGCAATTGTACTACTAGGTATTTACCCAATGGATACAGAAATATAGATCTGAAGGGGTACATGCACCCCAGTGTTTGTAGCAGAATCACCAACAATAGCAAACTATGTAGAGAGCCCAAATGTCCATTGACTGAAATGGATAAAGATATATATATATACAGGGATCCCTGGGTGGCACAGCGGTTTGGCACCTGCCTTTGGCCCAGGGCGCGATCCTGGAGACCCGGGATCGAATCCCACGTCGGGCTCCTGGTGCATGGAGCCTGCTTCTCCCTCTGCCTGTGTCTCTGCCTCTCTCTCTCTCTCTCTCTGTGTGTGACTATCATAAATAAAGAAAAAATTAAAAAATATATTAAAAAAAGATATATATATATATATATATATATATATATATATATACACATTGGGATATTACTCAGCCATCAAAAAAATGAAATCTTGCCATTTGCAATGACATGGATGGAGCTAGAATATATTATGCTAAACAAAATAAGTCAGAAAAAGACAAATACCATGTAATTTAACTCATTTGTGGAATTTAAGAAACAAAACTGATGAATATATGGGGATGGGAGAAGGGAGAGAGGGAAACAAACCACCAGAGACTCTTAATGATAGAGAACAAACTGAGAGTTGTTGGAGGGAGGTGGCTGGGGGATGGGCCAGACAGGTGATGGGCATTACAGAGGGTACTGTTGTGATGAGCACTGGGTGTTGCATGTAAGTGATGACTCACTGAATTCCGTGCCTGAAACCAATTTTGCACTGTATGTTAACCAAGTAAAATTTAAACAAAAAATTAAAAAAAAAACACATTTATTTAATCACACAAATATCTTCTGATACCTACTAGAAATTGTCTAAGTGTTACAGAGAGTAACACAAAAATAGATTTTTACATAACTCTTAATGTTAAGGAGCATATAGGCTACACGTGAATACCTATATCTATCTTCATAACAGAAATATTTAGTTAATATGCCATGGGAATGAAAAATGAAAAGAGTTTCCAGCAGCAAAATCAAGGCTTCCTCGAGCAAATAATGTATGAATTGGGTCTTGGGGGATGCAAAGGATTTGGAAGTGCTGAAGATGAAGGAAAGGTGGGAATTCTAAGCAGAGAAAGTGGAAGACCCGAGGAGGGCACACTCAGGCACATATATAACACGGCCTCGTGTGGCTGAGTGTCGTGTGCATGAATGCTTTGCATATGCTCTCCTCTTTTCCTTTAATGGCCTGCTCTTGTAAAATCTTCATTTACCAGGAGGCCCAGTCCAAATATTGCCTACTTTGCCTCTTCCCAAAATGCCTTTTCAAAAGAGCCAATCATTCCGTGCTATGTGCCACCGCATGGTACTTGACATGCTATAGTGTAGTTATTTACTTATGATTTTGTTAATCTTACAAGACTTCAAGTTCCTGCCGGGTGTACAGACGGGTTCTGGCTAAATAACTGTTGAACTGAATTCAGTTGGAATCATGAGAAAACGTGATTGCAAATATGGACTGAACACCAGGATGCCCAGGGTCTTGAATGCCATGTTGAGAAACTTAAAACCAATGAAGCCGTTCCCCCTGAATATAATAACAGTAGCTAATTATTTTTGTTCAGGTCCCTATTTTACATGCTGTGCGTATTTTACAAAATCTTCAGAACAACCTCATGGCAAAGGCAATGCTGTCATTTTCATATTAGCTAAAGGAAATGGAGGCCTGTTTTAGGGATTGGCCCCGAGTCAGAGTGAGTCAGTGGTGAGGCCAGAATTTGGACCTGGGGAATGTGACTCAAGGAAAAATCCTCTCACCTACTATGTAGAACTGCACTTCAGCAAAGGGAATTTTACAGAACTATCCAAGTGAATCATCGGGAAAAAGCCTGAGTCAAGGACTTCAGCTTGGAGGCAAATGCAACAGAAAAGAGAAAATGTCTTTATTGTGGTGAAGGAGGTGCAAATGGAAAAGAGAGTGTACATCTGTTGTTCATCCAGAATCTAAAGGGTTGAAAACTTATTCCATGTGAACAGGAAAGAAATGAAAGATTATGAGATTTTTTTTGAGGCCATGTAACTGAAAGGAACAGTTCCATTCAGAAAGAAAAAAAAAAAAAAAAAAAGGAAACCAGGAAAGAAGGAAGTTCGACAGAGGAGATGATAACTCTGTGATCAATAATGCAATTTATTTATTATTTATAAATTACACAATTCTGAATGTGACATCCTTTTGCGATTTCTGCTCCTCAGAAGAGACAGTTTATAATACAGTTTTATTATGTGTCATTGTTGTCATTTTGTATTCTGGCTCTGCAGAGATATTTCCAAGACACAATTATGACTTATTTTGGATAATAGGCAGCATATGTAAAAGTTGTTTTCGTCACAGACTTAGAAGGAAAGCTAGAATTTTCACAGAAATATGTTTTAAAATGGACAGACCATCATAGCAAAAATAAGAATTTTTACTATTGCTTCCTCAATGGGTAACCCCCCCCCCCAAAAAAAGGTATTTTATTGGAGAAAATCAGTATTCTTCTATATTTGTAACTTTGAGAAAGTTACTCAACCTCAATAAGTTTGTTTTCTGACCTGTAAAGTGGCAACAATATTGGGAATAATCTCATAGGATTGTTGTGAGTACCAAAGGAGATCCTGCACATGAAATCTCTGCGCAATGTAGCTACCATATAGTGAGCCCAGGGAAATATTAGCTACCACTGCTGTATTATTACTGTCTGTTTTTACTTTTGCTGAATTTCCTGACAGTCTATGCCTCACTGGAGAAATTAAGAGAGTCCCTATTATTTACTGAGAGATAACACATAGCTATTCTTTGACAATCATGATTACAATAATCTTAAACTGTTACTTCTTAGAACCCACAGCAGCCCACGTTTGCTTTATCTTATAGTTTGAGATGGAAAAAAAATAGAAATGGATTTGGACACTTTTTGTATTCAGGGTTTATAATCTATGCTACCCATTTAACGATTTGGCTTTGAGGTGAAAAAAGTAAGGAAAGAGAGAACAAGATACTTTTTTAAAAAATTCTCTTACTTCAATTCAATTTAGTTAACATCTAGATGTTAGAGGTAGAATTTAGTGATTCATCAGTTGCATATAACACCTCACTGGGTGTTACTCTCATTACATCAGAGCCCTCCTTAATGCCCACCCAGTTACCCCATCCCCCCACCCACTTCCCGTCCAGCAACTCTCAGTATGTCTTTTATGGTTTGCCTCCCTCTCTGTTTTCATCTTATTTTATTTTTTCTTCCCTTCTCCTATGCTCATCAGTTTTGTTTCTTAAATTCCACACATGAGTGAAATCATATGGTAATATTTTTTTAAAAAAAAATAGTGAAATGTATTCTAGAACAGTGGATCTGCCATTCCACATGCTCCAATACTGAAACACGTGCAAATGTATTGTTATTATCTGAAAGAACCAAATGGAATGTTTTAATGACATACATTTTTGGTGTGTTTAATTCCATCTTAAAATCTGGGGACAATTTTACTACATTAAAACATTACTGTGCAAATTAAAAATACTATAAAATCACAGCTCTGTGAATACAAGTCCACAAAAAATAAAAGTGCCTGAAATAAGTATGCATGAGTGAATTCTTCTGAGTTCTTCCCATAACAAGTTTCCTACACATTTTATTATCATTTAACAATCAAGATATTTAACAACAATAAAAATTCAGAAAAATATAAAGTAAAATAACATAAACATAAGTCAACATTATCAGCCAATTTCTCTCTTTTGGACCCTTCAAAATGGAAATACTGATATTGTTTTTTGTAGCTAGAGAGTCCTGTTTGTCAACCAGCGGAGTTCCATGTGAGCATAGATTCTGAGTCACAACACAGAAGAAAGAAAGGAAAGGAGAAGCCCTACTTAAGTGTAAGTCAGGCTTATGTGGCTTTAATTGCAGCACTTTAAAAAAAGACATAGAGGTGATATTTCCCAGGGGTATAATAAGAATCAACGGTGCGATATAGCTGCCAAGAAAGCAAATTGGACTACATTAACAGATTATCTCTGGATAACAAAATTATCTCTAGAACAAAAGAGATGACATTTCTTCCTACTTTGCAGTGGAGAGGCAACGCTTCGATTGCTGGATTCAGTTCAGAATTTAGAACTTTCTTTAACTTGGGTAGAAATAAACAGGTGCACTTTCAGGATTTTGTCATCAGTCGTGAACAACCCCATGAAGTGCCGCCTTTCTACACCCTGAAAACTGAAAACCTTCAACCCTAGCAAACCACCCTTGACCCAGGCCTTCATTTTTCAGGAAAGAGGGGGGAGGGGGAATTGAAGAGAATAAGACAGAAAATATAACTCAATCCAATGTGAACATTACTATTTGGTGGCCAGGAATCTGACTGAGTGTGAGAAGACCAGTTATCTAGACCCACAGTGCTCAATATGGTAGCTACTTGGCCACAGGTGGTTATGAAGTATGTGAAATATGGCTGGTCTGAATTGAGAGGAGCTATAAATGTAAAAGACTAGGTTTCAAAGAGTTAGTGTGACCCGAAATGTAATATATTGCATTTATGATTTTTATGTTGATTATATGTTGAGATGATAATGTTTGAGATATTTTGACTTAAAAATATTAAGATTAATTTTATCTGTTTGTTTTCCTAGTTTTTTTGAATGTGACTACTAAGGATTTTAAAATACATATTTGCCTCACATTGTACTTATATTGGACAACATTTTTCTAGACTATGGATCAGCAAATTTTTTCTTATAAAGACCTAATATTAATTTTTTAAAACTTTATCTCTGTCACGACTCTGTCATAATAGTGCAATAGCAGTCATAGACAATATGTAAACATATGTATGAAGCTGTGTTTCTATAAAGCTTTATTTATGGATACTGAAATTTAAATGCCACATGTTTTCATCTGCATGAAATATTATTTTTATTTGTTTCCAACAATTTAAAAATGCAAAAGCTATTCTTTGGCTTATAAAAACAGGCTGCTTCTGGGCCTTAGTCGGCCAACTACTGTTCTGAACTTTACATTTATTACCTTTATTCTCCAGTCACATGACTTAATCTATATCCTCATAAAAAATTGTAATATTTATAGCTTAATTTTATTTATTTATTTTTTAATTTTTATTTATTTATGATAGTCACAGAGAGAGAGAGAGAGAGAGAGGGGCAGAGACACAGGTAGAGGGAGAAGCAGGCTCCATGCACCGGGAACCTGATGTGGGATTCGATCCGAGATCTCCAGGATCGCGCCCTGGGCCAAAGGCAGGCGCCAAACCGCTGCGCCACCCAGGGATCCCCTATAGCTTAATTTTAGAGTCCTCCCCGCCGTTGAAGTTTCAAGTGAGGTAGCATGTAAATAAATTTACAACTTGATAAAAAGAAAAGATAAAAGTGGCCAAGAAGAAAACAGACTGTTTCTAAAATTATTCAATTTCCTAATACTAATGGTGTTTAAGCAGAAGGAAATTTCTAGAAAAGGATTTTGTAGCAAAATGAATCTCTAAATGTATGATTTAATTAAATGTGTGATAACTCCCTTCCAAACCCCAAATACAAGTTTTTTTGTTTTGTTTTGTTTTGTTTTGTTCTGTTATATGTTAATTCAGTTTTAATTGAAATGTTGTGGGTGAAAACTCAACAAAAGATACCAGAGGGGGGGAAAAAAGATCTCAGAGTTTAGGTCCTGACTTCCCTCACAGAAATAATTTATTATATTGAAAATTATCAGTTCATCAAAAGCCTCTGGTAAGAATCTCAAATCTGATTGATTTCATTTCTTTATATTTGGTAATAGAATATAGTAAGGTTTTAACAGAAGGAAATGAAATTATAGGAAGTAGCTGGGCATTAATTCTTCCTTTTACCTACCAATGCACTATTAATGAATTATTGCAATTTACCTGAACACATAGCCAGTGAATGAAGATAACTTAATAATTAATATTTTAGCTGTACATTTAATAAATACCACGCCCCGTAATATTTTTTATACTCTTTGCCAATTCCTTTCACTTTCTTCAGCTGAGTTATAATATAGAATGTGTGATGCAATTACACTGAGTTTACATTTCTTTGGTTAATAAATTGGTCTCAATCACTAATGGATTTTTTATACTGATTGAATTCCCATGTTCAATTGGTTTAATTTGCCTGACCATATTTCAAGGTTAAATACAAAAGTATGTCAAGCTATTAATTTTGTGTTGCTGTTGTTGGTTTGAATGATTTAGGTAGTTGAAGTTAGAACAGGAGATTAAATTAATTTCTGCCTTTGCCGCAGCCCAGACTTTCTCTATGTATAATGTATCTATGACATTTGTCCTCATTCTGAGAGAAAATGAGGAAAACTCATCAGAATAAATGACCAGTCTTCATTAGACTGATGATTTTCAGGGAGATTTCTTTTGATTCCATACAGTGAAACATTACCTTCTGAAGAATGAGTTTAGCAATGAGAAATCCAAAACTAAATGCACACAAACCAAATTCAATCAAATCATCTATTCCAAGGGCAAAAAGGAGAAAAGTAGAGTATCCCCCAGCTGCTGACAAAGAAATCGGCATGTCTGAGATACATGATGGCCCCACGTTTGAGAAGCAGAGATTTTCAGTCAATGCTCTGCTTTCTCAAACCCACATGACCTTCTCATTTACAACTTTGTTCAGGAGGCTAGAAGAAATGGGGTGGTTTTTAATTTTTAGATTATAAAATCCAATCCTATGCAAATGTCCTTTGAGACTAGACCATGAGACTCTCATAATCTCTCCGGAGAGTGAAATTTCAGTTGCAAAACAAGCCTAATCCTTAAAGCTTTTATGAAAACTTATGTGGAAAGCAGGACAAATAAGCTTTTTCAAAGCAGCACCAAGGGAATATATGTAGCCACATCCATCATCCTCAGTGTATCTCTTATTACACACAAATTCATCTCAAAGAGAAGGAGGAGCAGCTCATATTGATTTTCTTCCATCTATCTGAGGCTAGAACTTCAAAATTGGCCAATTACAGTATTTCGTATTTCCTTGTTGCTAGCCTGGGCATACAATGCTCCTAACTAGTATACAGAAGTATATTTTATCCAGCTAATATTTATATTCTGGTTGTATGTAAATCAAAAGTAGAAGTGAGCTTTTGTCTCCAGTGCCTAGTATTTTAGAAAAAAAATATTTTGTTATATTGTGTATTGTGATGATAAAAGTAACATATGCACATTCTAGAGACTTTGGAAAATATTGAAATAAATAAAGTAAAATTAAAAAAAAAACTTATAATTCTACTAACAAGATATATGTGTGTGTGTGTGTTTGTTCCTTATGTACTCCCTACTGTTTATTTTTCAAATGTATTTCCTTCCAGTATTTTTTCCATACCTTTGCACTAATTTATTCAATTAATATGTATAATTGCTGCATATACCAGGTATTATGCTATCATTTGATATGATATGAGATATGATGGTGAATGAGACACTGTTTTTGCATTCACAGAATGTATTACTTAGAGACAAACAAACTAATCCAAAATAACAGTCTTTGTGCTTTAATAGAATGAGTCAGAATATGATAGACTATGATGATTTGAGAGGAAAAAATAGCCCAGACTTGGGGGACAGCAGGGAAGGTTTTATAGAAAAAAATGCTATCTAAGCTTAGGGCTAAGATTGTGCGGCACTGACTTAGGGGAAGATGGTAAAAAAGCGTTGGCCCAGAGGAAAGCTTGGGTAAAAGTTCTTGTAGATGCACTAGGAAGAAAATAGCAGATGATCATGGCTTCAGAGGGTGAAAAGGAGACTTGAGAAAAGTGGGACCAGGACAGTAACAGGAGCCATACTCTGGCAATCCATAGGAGTAACATAGATATTAATTAGGCTCCAAGCTAAGAAACTCTAAAAAAGGCCTTATAGAGAGTATCTCAGACAAGATGGGGGTTTCTTTTTCCCTTATGTGACCACACAGAGAAAAAGGAGTGGTGGAGTGTGGCTAGGCAGCTCTGTCCTTCCAAATTATCTAAAGACCCAAGTTCCATCTTTCTTGTGACTCTACCATTCACTAGGGTGAGGCCCACAGGGTCATAGGATCCAAGTTAGCTCGCCTGCACTGCATCTAGTCTCTACTCTGAAGGAAGAAGTGCAGAAATAGACACCGCATGATTTCCTTTTAAGGAACTGACATAAAACTGTATACATTCCATTGTTGAGGACTTGGTTACGTGAGCGCCTTGGACATTGGGTATTTTACTCCAATTGGGAGGGCCAAATCCCTGCTGACTTAAATTTTGGAAGGGAGATTCTGTACTAAAAAGAAAAAAACAGACGAGTGTTTGTCTCACCATGATACAAAGTCTGATTTGTGTTTTAAGGGTAATAGAAGGCCATTGAAAATATTAAACAAGAGAGTATTATTGTCAGATATGAATTACGGAACATGCCCTTGGCCAAGGAGTGGAAAATGAGTACAGATGCTAGCAGAGGTGGAGAGAAGACTACCCGATGGGAGAGTGTGTGATGAAAGAAAGTCAGGCAAGGAATATGGTGTCATGGGCTGAGGTAGAGACAGAGGAATCATGAGGAAAGGAGCAGCTCACTTATGAGTCAGAATGAGGCATTTGTGAGGTGGTGTTGCAAGGCTGGATGAGTAGTTTCTTGTGGAGAGGATGGTAAGGGAGGATGAGGAATCAAGATGTCTAGCTCAGCAACTGGCTGGATGCTGCCATTCGCTGATGCTAGCCATACATTTTGCACCATTTTAGAGATCCCCACAAAGTCTGGTGGCTTAAAATAACAACTCCTTATTTAGCTAATGATTGTGTGGGTGAGTTGGGCAGAGCCCAGCTCAGCCATAGTCTGGTCACCTCAGGTGGACTCCTGTATCACAGGCCACGTTTGGGTGAGATCGGCTTCTGGAGGTGACTGCTTAAGAAGTGGAGTGACGATGATGTCTCAGCCTCGGTTTTCCCATCAGCAAGCAGATTAGTGTGGACTCATTCACATGGTGCCAGCAGGAATCTAGGAGCACAAAAAAAAAAAAAAAAAAATTAGAAATGCCCTTCTGCACAAGTGCTTGTAAAGAATCTGCTTGTGCCCTGTCCATATTGGTCCCATTGAGCAGAGCCTGGCCATACCCAGATAATAGAGGAAGGAGCCATGAGAATCTTGAGGTCATTATTCCAAGAATCTGTTAACCTGATACAAAACTATGCACACAGTATAGCAGAAAAAAAAATCCACTAGACTTGAGTTTTAGTGATATGGAGTATGGAGTTTCTTTCTGGAAGCCGATTCTGTAAGATTTGGGGCATCACCTCATCTCCTTAGACTTTCATTTTCTGTGTCTCTAGAGATTATACCTGGTTAGCCCCAGGGTTCTTTTCCTCTCTAAGACTTTTATGATACTGATTGATTAGTATCTTGCCCCTGATGGTATAAGCAAAAGGTCATTTTGAAACTTGGATGGTCAAATCTGTTTTCTTTCAAATAGTTGAGAGAGAAAAAAAAAAAAAAACATAAGTAATTGGAGTAGCTCAACTCTTTATTGTGTTTTTTTCTGTTATATTGATCAATGATTCCAAAATATGGCATTGATTGTCCAATTGTAATATGTCACATTGTGCTTATGCTTATTATGTTTATTATTGTCCTTATGTATAGAAATGAATGTGTTTGCCTTAGCACATGAATGATCTTATTCTGTATTACTTTCAATTTAAAAAAAAATAGACAAATGAGAGTTTTAAGATGTTTTCTTCACCGTTCATCATGACTTGAAGAAGCATATCAAAGACGATTGTTTCCTAGGTTACATCTGCGACCTCATTAGTAACTTTATAAATCTTTGACTAGCTAATTTGGCTTGTCTAAAGTTGACATTTAAACCCCTGCCTAATTATGCTATGAGCTTCTGTGGAAACACATACTGCCGTAACCACACAGTTTACACTGCACCCCGCAGGTCAGGAGCTGTATAAAATCACATCATGTGCCGAAAGACGTGAGAAAAGACGCTCAACATCACTCATCCTCAGGGAAATGCAAATCAAAACCACAATGAGATATCACTTCATACCTGTCAGAAAGGCTAAAATCAAAAAACAAGAAACAAGTGTTGGTGAGGATGTGGAGAGGAAAGA